>NC_138772.1:363774347-364256847 GCF_965119305.1 Pelophylax lessonae
ACATCAATAAAGGTGAAAAATTACCTGTTTGCAATATTTTATAACAAACTATTAAAACTGTTTTTTGTTTTTTTTCAAAAGTTGCGGTCTTTTGTAATTTGTTCAGCAAAAAAAACAGTAGTGATTAAACACCACCAAAAGAAAGCTCTATTTGTTTAAAAAAAAATGATGAAAATTAAATTTGGGTACAACGTTGCATGACCGCGCAATTGTCATTCAAAATGTGACAGCACTGAAAGCTGAAAATTGGCCTGGGCAGGAAGGGGGTTTAAGTGCCCAGTAGGCAAGTGATTAAACACAGTTTCTTTTTTTGGAAAAAACATACACTTTAATACATTTTAGTGCACTATAAAATACACATTTTTTTTTAAATAAAATATAAACAATTATATTATTCTGAGTAAATTGATACCTAACATGTCACACTTTAGAGTTGCATATGCCAATGGAACGACACAAAACTGTGATACCTAAAAATCTCCATAAATGACGCTTGAAAAGCCTTAACAGGTTACACAGGAGGTCTGTAGCTACAATTATTGCTCTTGCTTTGATGTTCACAGCAAAACCACGCATGTGTGGTGTGATCACCATTTACATATGAGTGCAGAACTCAGTCATGTATTCAAGTTCACATTTGAGCACAATGGGATGGAGGCAAGTTATATTTTTTCTTTATTATTGTATTTTATTTAAAACTTTTTTTTACACTGCCCCCCCCCCCCCTTTTTATCAACTTTTTTGCTATTACAAGGGAAGAGATTAAACAAAGATTGGTTTAGTCAGATTCTTGTACAAGATCATAACGGCTTGTAAACATTACACCAAAACAGGAAGTGACAAAATCCTCATTGCATCCTGTTTCTGATCTCACAGAGAGGGAAGGAACAATGTCAGTTTCCTTGTGGTGCCATAAGCAGAACTCTTTCAATAAGGAATGAATAATTAAAATAACCCATACATTAGCTTTAAATATATAAAATTATGACACTACAAACTTGCATTGGTACAAACGGCCACGGCCTTTATTAAATATTTTTAAAATACCATGTGGGATTTAAACAAAGGTATAGCTTGGCCCTAAAGCCCAAACTAACCACCACTGAAATGTAAACAAATAATACATATATATACTGTAGGCTAGCCAAAAAGCACAGCCTATACCACAAAATAATATTAAACATCCCACAACCACTAAGCCGTGACAAAAACAGAAAAACAGGGCGGGCGGGAGGGACAAAAAGTCCTGAAGCTATTGTCTGTTGCTCCCGCTGCTGAATGAATTTTAACCGTTAGATTTCCTCTTTATATAGGGGAGTCCAAACGGCTCAAGGTGAAAATTCTGTCACTTTTGGACCAACCAACAACAGGTAATTAAAAAGTAACCAGTAATATTACATTGTCATTGTCCAATCAATAATAGAGTTAAATGACCAATCATATATTCTGTCTTATCAACCAATAGACTGTCTTTAATAACATGTAATTAAATCTTTTTTTTTTTTTTTTATACCAACTGTCATGCTACGTCCCCACAAATGAATGACAGGTACATTTTATGACCTGTCCTTCATCTTTTTTCTCTCTGTGAAGGGAATATGTTGCCTTTTATTGGTGTGCTCCTGGGCTCTGACAGTGCCTGACAGGGTTGAGTTCTTCTAGCAGAATACAACGCCCCAGTGGTGGGGATTCCTCAATCAACCTCTTTTGTGTGGATGGAGGAATTTGTTTTTTTTTTTTTTTCATTCAGCCTATGGCCAGCTTTAGGGCTAAAGTAGAATTTAAGTAATAAAATATCAAGCCCCATTTTTTCTTCATCTCCCTTGATTTGTTCTGACTTTAACAACACATCTATATGCAGGATTCTAGACCTCCAATGATACTATACCTCAGATATGGTCCAAAAAAATTCATATACAGTATATTATATAAATATATTTGAATAAAGCACATGGATTGACATTTTTTAACTGGATCATTACCTATGAATTGGTGCACAGAAAACTGTGGCATCTGTATATTAAAAAGGGATCTCCCTTAGTACATCCAGACCTGTAAATGTAAAGCTCCACTCCAGCCAAAGCCTTTTTTTTGTTTTGTATTGAATATACTTGGAAAGAATAAATTATTTTGCTGACAGTGATAGCCTTTTGGAGATTTCACCTCAAGTTTAGTCCTTTTTATAGATGTGAAAGCAGGACAAGAAATGTGAGCAATGGTTGTCACAGGGACAGGAAGACACAGAATTTATTTTGTTGCAGTCTGTGCCCTAGCTGAAGAAATGTCCTATCATTTCCTGTCAAGACAAGAACTGAGAGGAAATCTCACCGAAGGGGACACAGACTACAATACAATTGGACAGTGGGTCTAGCCCTTTTCTAATCTGGTGAAAAGAAGTTTCAGTTGGCATTGGGTTTTATATTTTGTTGTATCTTATAAATTCTTGGCCTTTTGGCTAACATCAAGTGTAGTATCTGTTCTTTTCAGTTTTAAGGAGGGAGAATGCCGGTGCCCTATGGAGAGATGGGGTGCTGGTTAGTATCCCTCTTTGATGTAATTGGTATGGAATGGTGATGGTGGTGGGAGGGCCTTCTTTCCCCTGGGTTAAATCTGTCCTTG
Source organism: Pelophylax lessonae (assembly GCF_965119305.1). Classification (NCBI taxonomy): domain Eukaryota; kingdom Metazoa; phylum Chordata; class Amphibia; order Anura; family Ranidae; genus Pelophylax; species Pelophylax lessonae. The sequence continues at coordinate 363,776,967 of NC_138772.1, forward strand.
AAAAAGGCTTGTCCCCAGTTGTAGGCAAGGCTCTCCCTAAGATGTCTAAATTCTGATACCTTCTGTTAGGGATGGGGCTGCACTGGTCTGGCTGAAGGCTGGGCTCTGAAAGAAGCCAATGGTGTATGTTCCCATGGGGTGGCAGTTCAGGAGTGCCATATACTCACTGTGTATTGGGTTCACTTTGAGTTTATTGGCACCAAGGTCACTGCACCATACACGCTTTTTTGCACCTGCCTCTAGGGCCAGACCTTTTGGCTAGGACCAGAGGAACATTTTATTCCTGGTTGAAAGGCCTGCCATAGTATTGCACTATGGCACTAAGCACTCATCCACTTCCCTTTCCGCACTATTATTTGTGTGTTTGTCACATTTGTTTTTTTTTTCTTTGTTGGGGGTACACTTTATTTACGGCTTCATTAGTAGGGTGTCGGTCCTTGGGTCTGCCCTGAAAGTCTTGAAGGGGGTGGATTTTGCCATCTGGCTTGGTTTGCCCTCTCTCATTGGTCTCCCTTCGGGGGAGCCCCAGCTAGTACTTGGGGTTGGACCCCATTCTCAGCAGACCTCCCAGAGAATGGGGTCCATCTAATTTTGGCTAGGTGGACCAGTGAGTACCTCAGTCCCCGTCAGGAGCCTTGCACCCCAGGGGATCAGAGTAAGGTCCTTTCCTCTTCGGAGGAGGTCCATGTGTACGCCCTGTGCACTTTTATGTGTGCACTTTTTTTTTACCGGGTGTTAGTCTGAGTGTGTTTCACACAGATCCTATCGCATGCTATCCTGGATGCACACTGATTGTGCAACTACATAAATGTATGTGAACTTGGGGGCTAAAAATATGCATGCATAATATAATCCCTTACCCCACTTTCAGGTGCCTATTGTGTGCTTCTCCCTGCTTCTGTGTACATCCGATTCCAAGATGAGGCATTACAGTACTATGCAGGTTTAGGTCTTGGGATTGGTAACAGGTCAGAGGCATTGCCCCACACTTCTCCATTTTTCACTTGTTTTGGCATTAAAAAAATGACCTGAACTAAAAGTTTTTGGGCTTCATGCACCAAAAATCAACATACCTTTAAAAATAATAAAGCGTATGGAGCTATATTTAGGAAGAATTTGAACGTTCAGATATTCCTGAAGCCATAGGATTGGGGCCCAGATGAGGAGGTGCAAGAGGTGGAAAAAGGAAACTTGCTAGAGAGGGTAGCATAGAGGGGAAAAGTTACTAGCAGTAACGATGGGGTGAGTAAACACAGGAGATATATTATATAGGATAATACCCCACTGCAATACTTTTTGTACATATGTAGGATTTGTGGAGGACAGAAATTACATACTGTATATATATAATTTTTTAACCAGCAAAATGTTAAGCCCTAATTCTCCTTATACCCATATTTTATTATTTGAATGTTTTAAAGATAAAGTCCTATTTTGTTTTCTTTTGATTTTAACATATATTAAGTGAATAAAAAATATTGTTTTACTTTTTATTTATAGAAGGAAACCAAATTTGCAGTGCATTAGACTATTTTAAATAATCATGCAGTAATTATGATTACCTAGAAATAGAAGCAATCTGTTGTAAATAAAACAAAAATAAGACTAATTCCGACACTGCAAAGGAGTTCTAGGGTAACTATTTGTAAAGGAGAAAGTATTGATTTTCTTTTTGATACATAGTGCACATTATCTCTCATGAAAAGCAGTAATGCATCTGTAAACAGATTTATTGGTGCTGGAAGTAAAAAAAAAGTGTTATTTTACTTCAACGGCATTGAATTTTTCTTTTCGTTTAGTATGAAGATAGAACAGACAGACAGATAGACCTTCCCGACAGAGTTTGATTAAGTTGCAACCCTGGCTATTATTGAAGAATAGAATGCAAATGAGAAAAATGTTTCACTTTTGGCTGAGGTCAGGGAAAAAGAAGTTGAAAGACATTATGTGAAAGCTTCAGAACCTGACAGGTCTTGATAGAAAGAGAACAATCAGTAAAGAATGACAAATTATAGAAATTAAAAAAAATCCTACTATTCGTCATAGCAAGGCATTCTATCAGTTGCAAGTAGCCATTTTAACAATTCTAATGCATCACATATTATGATTCTTAGATTTATGGAATAGCTACAAAACCTGCAATGCTGTAGGGATATACAACTCTCTATGTTAAAAAGTCAGGCTTAGAACGTGTTTTTTTAACCTGTTCAGAAATCAGGCCCTGGCATTTGAGAGCACTAAATAGGAAACAGCCTAGGATAGCAGGCTGGATTGGGTCAGTACCATTTTGCGATCAGCAACGAGGACACTACCAAGTCTGGCCAAGGAGGCCAAGCCATAGCCTACCGAATTATTGGAACTGCAGAAAATTATGGTTAAGGGACAAGTGGCAAATACTGTATATAGGAAATTATGTAATTCTCACTTGTGTAAAGAAAGAACTTATTAATACCTGTACATCACTATATTGTCATATACACTACTAAAGATTACAAGGACTAGGGATGAGTGCATTGAGATGGATCCTGTTTGCAGGCTATCCATTAAAGCCATCATAAACATAAATAAATAAACAAATAAATTCTGCCCATTTTCAAAGCAAGTAGGCAAGAGATTGTCAAAAACGGCATGCATAGCTGGACACTGCCATAGGGGACACATACCAAAACAAAAAGAGAAACAAAATATCCTTTAGTGGGGAGAGGGCCCTGATTTTTCTGTGACTTCAAGGACACATTGGGAAAACACCATTCCTTTCTATTACATGCTTGGAGGTGCATTTAGGCTGTAGGTGGTGTTATGGAACATTATAATTTTCACTCACAGCATTAGCAACGCTTTTCTGGCATTATCTATTTTCCATGTGTAATAGATTTTTACATTTTTCTTTTAGCTTGGCTAAACAGCAGTACCCCAATCTGATTCAAATTCAACTTGAAAATAAAATAACTAAAGCTCTCAACTTTGTATCAATTATTTGCTAGTAAAACAGTTTCACAGTAAAGCTTGTGATCTTTTTTGCAATACCACACTGTATTGTGTTAAATGTTTAATAAAATGTCAAAATGACATCCACAAATAAACTTCAGAATCAAAATCACATATTTCAGAAATGAGACAAAACAATAATTCTTAAATATTAACAAAAATATTTAGAGCTCCATATTTCAGAGAAAATAGATGGGGCGGCACAGTGGTGTAGTGGTTAGCACTTTCACCTAGCAGCAAGAGGGTTGCTGGTTCAAATACCAACCACGACACTACCTGCCTGGAGTTTGCATGTACTCCCTGTGCCTGTGTGGGTTTCCTCCAGGTACTCCAGTTTCCTCCCACACTCCAAAAGATATGCTGGTAGGTTAATTGGATCCTGTATAAAATTGGCCCTACTATGTATGTATGAATGTGAGTTAGGGACCTTCGCTTTTAAGCTCCTTGAGGGCAGGGACCGATGTGAATGTGCAATGTATATGTAAAGTGCTACGTAAATTGACAGCGCTATATAAGAACCTGAAAATAAATAAAATAAATAAATATAGTGCAGTGACCAAAGAGAATGTGAGCAGCTTGTTTGAGCTGCAATGTAAAAGAGAAAGATGGACCAGTTTGAAATGAAATAATTGTGTATTATCTCTGAGACAACAGCCAGAACTATTGTAAAGGCTCACTGCACATTATGTAAGCAGTTTTACTAGGTTGCAATTAAAAAAGTGTGATATTTAAAAGACAGCAGACAGAAATATTGCAAACTTCATGCACATTATGTAAACAGGTTTGGTAAGTTGCAGTTTTACCTGGAGACATCAGGCAGCTTTTAATCAAGAATTTAAAATCAGAATGTTCTACAATTTAAAAAAGGGAAGACACCGGTCTGTGTTTAATCAAGGAATCAATATTAGATTGTGTATGTTTTATAGGGAAAAAAAACTGTGAAAAATAGTGAACCAACTCCATACATAGTATATTTTTTGCATGTATATTTGTTATTACATTTTTTAACAGTGTAGCAAATATACAGTAGTGATGCCATTTTCAATACAAGATATATAATACATTTAAAGTAATGCAGTGAACTCTTCTCTGTACCCATGCCTCTTTCCCTCTTGCCTCCCACCCAAGGAGTACCAACATAGTGACTCTGTCAAGAGCATATATTGTCTATTAAAAGAGCATAAAAACAAACAGTATCAAATAAACAAATCTCCTCTTGCTATCTCTGTACCACAGTTACTACCTTTATTTACAAGATATTAACTCTGGAACAAAGGTACTCCCTTCTCTTCTTATACGGACCTCTAAGTCAACCTTTGTGCAGGACCATATGACCTAATATGTGTCCTTCTGAAAATACTACTTTATAATTATAATACTAATTATGGTGCAATAATAGTTTGAGTTCTGCGCATGATGGTGGTGGAAGGCCGGATGCATTTGTTTAAAATATTACTCTTTACCCCTAAATGTGCTCTCATTTTGCTTTTTGGAAATGGTTATCCTTAGCCAATTGTTCAATGTAAAGAAGTAGTCCCAGCTGTGAACTCCAGCCCTCATCCAATACTTCTCTATAACTGTACATTTCCACACAGGATGAATCAGGTTAGGGTAGGGTATTTTGCACTTTTTATATCAAGATAACCTTCCCAGGGCTGGAGGTTTTAGCGGAATGTTAAAAGTGCCATAGGATCTATTTACAATAGTTAGTTGGACCTCTGCCCAGGATTCATAACTGGCCTTGTCAAGGCATTCCACCCTGACTGTATCACGTCTTCCAATGGTTTACCTATGATATCAGCTCCTTTTCTAACATAAGGTTAGTTATGATCAGTATCCTGTGTTCTGGTGTTCTTTAATAGTTTATTGGTCTGACAAAAAAATCTTGTTTGTGAGGGATTAACAGTACATTCTAAATCCACTGGGTTTCCCAAGACAGAGTTGAAAAGTATTTCACTTGTTCATAACACAAGAAATGTCATAGTGAGACCCTGAAGCATTGGCATAGTTAGGGGATGGCCAAAAGATTGATATAATGATTAAATAGATGTCCCAGGGAAAGAAGACCCCTCCCTTTCTGCCTACTCCTGATAGACACTATGTTATTGTCCCTTTGGAAAGATTAGGGATGATGTGAAGGGCATTGAGGGTGACACAGTGCCTGCCAAGCTGAAAACTTCCTTAGTTCTTACAAGGATATTATCATATCTAAATAGGATATTTTTCTTTATGCAATCCAGAAGCACAGGAAGGGAGTATGGACAACTCACTCCTAGCAGTGACCAAGCCAGTACCAGTTGGGTCTCTTTGGTAATTTGGTAATTGTATAAAAAGACGTTTCATTGATCCAATCCCTCGCATGGGGATCAGACTTGCTAGATTGTACAGCCTAAAATCAGTTAAGTTTACTCCAGTTTCTCTTACTGAAAGTTCTCTTTCAAGCACTGCAAGACTGCAAAAACTTACTTATCACAAATCCAGTGTTTACAGACAGGTGTAGTATCCTGCTCTCGATAATGTCATGTGATGAAATGTGTTGGGTGGAGCTAGGCATTGTACCACTGATACACATGTAAAGGGGTCTGTGTACACTGGATTTCTGATATAGGATTTTTTGCAGTCAAGCAGCCCTTGAGAGACATCTATTACAGCTTTTTTCTTTGCTTTACTTGTGGCAAGATGGTTCTGTGGTGTGCTTCCACAGTAGTGCACATGTGGGGTTCAGGGCAGAATCTTTAGGATGCTGAGAATGTTGAGGTGGCTTGCTGTGCCCCAGTTAGGGGACAGCATTTGATAACCAGGGCTGTTTTCTATTCATGTTTCAAAACTGATGTCACCTCTGGTGCAGGAGAGAACAGGGAGCTGGCTATATAAGTCCTGTAGGTGAGGTAGTTAATTTCCTTTCCATCAGAATTGTGAAGGCTGAAAATAGCTTTGGGTCCTGATTTTGGAGATTCTTTACCTCAATGAGCCAGATATTAATATTTATTTGTATTTCTATTTTATTATAATTTTAATGTTATTTCTTTATTTATGTTTTTATCTGTGCTTGGCTTATGATTATTTATCCAGATTTTTATCTGAATTTTTATCCACATTTTCAGGCACTCTAAAACATACATTTGTTATTTACACTAATTGTACATTCTTGGTATGATAAAACAAAAGCTGGAATGGAGGCCTTTAGGACTTTCATGGTACGTCAAAAACAGTAATATACCAGGTCAAAAATGTTCTTTTTTTTAAAAAGTTATTCAAAGAGACCCATATGGTTAGTTGCTTTGTTTTATATATATCATGGAATAGTTGTTGAAAAGGATAGATACTGTACAAGCCAAAAAATCTAAGAGGGAATCATAGACTATAATTACCATCTCCAAAAAAAAAAAAAAAAGCATAATACACTCACTATACATATTACAAACACGCAAATTTGAAAACTCATACCAAGATTGTATGATTAGTGTAAATCACAAATGTATGTGGTATATGTGCATCTCTCATTTTCCATCCTGCCAAACTTGTGCCTAAAAGTGTGGTTAAAATGCTGAATAAATAATCATAAGCCAAGCACAGGTTAAAAGAAAGGGCAAACATATAATTACCAACTCCAAAAAAAAAACATACTGTAATACACTGACTATGCATATTACAAATATGCAAATTTGAAAATTCATACCAAGATTGGTATAGAATGTGTGCTACATATGTATTCAAACTTACAAAAAATATACGTCTTATAATATCAATTATAAAACAAATGCAGGAATTGAGGCCTTTAGGACTTTTATGGTACGTCAAAAACAGTAATATACCAGATCAAAATAATTTTTTTTTTTTTAAAGTTATACAAAGTTTATTAGAACAATTACAATTAAAACATTCCCTGTTGTGTGTAGTGAATACATTTGCACACATAAAAAAGCCCAATTAAGGGCAAGACAACACAAAAGATCACACTTTCATTATTCGGACATTGGGTTTTGAGCAAGGTATCCTCCAACCAGGGGGTCCCCTCAATCAACAAACTACCAATTTCTTGACAAACTCTACATGTTTCATGGAAAAAAATGCTTCTTCAGGAGTGGCATCTAAAACATAAAGAAATGAGACATAATAATAGTAATATATGACAATACATGACATATACCATAAAGATATCAGAAAAGAACTACGGGGCTGAAATTGGTTCCCATATCCATTGCCCCCATTCAAATTAAAGTGGGGCCATATCCACCATAGGCCAAATTATTCACCAATGGAACCCAAGTGCTTGGTAGGTGTCTCCCAGGCGAGTATGGGAATCAGGTGAAAAACTTCCAGTGATAATAAAACTTAAATAATATAGTCAATATAGAGCTAGAAACTCCATCACATTTCATACAATAATGGAAGATGGCCATTATATTGTCCCATAGCTAAGTATATGTATTAACAGAATACATCCCTGATGTAGATTATACATAGCTAACTGATGGACAATCATGGAGCGATAAAAAAGATCTTCTCATGCACCAATGAATTTTCATCTGATTTGTGTGAAGGTTAAACCTGAAGAATCAAATTTCAGGGTCATAAATAACCATTAAATCATTGTACAATTACTAATAAAATCACTGGCCGAACGACCCTTACCTTTTTACATAAGTTCGCAGAGATACCAGCTAACAGATAGAAAATAAAGATATTGTTATTCTTTGGTCAACCATATAGTATATAGTATATGTATAACAAACTCAGTCTCAGCACACCTGTATCGAAGTTGTCAAAAAAAAAATGTTGTGAAGAGATATCACTCAGAGATCCAGGGTAATGAGTGACTGTTTTTTTTCCCCCTTGCTACTTTATATATATAATCATTTTTATTTGTATATCTATATAGTTTTTTCTTACAGTTGCTCCCCTTTTTTTGTAGGTTGGTTTGTTTCTGTTTGCCATTGACATATACACAATGGATCTTCATGGAGTGGCATGGACAGGTTTTATGTCCAACATTCAATCTCACTGTGACCCTTGTAAAAAGGATGACAGTAACCTTACTTTATATTTGGGCAAAATGCAGGGTCTCCTCAAACGCAAATCCCATTTATATTGGCATATTGAGTACTTCCAAAAATATATTAGGAAGATATTAACTCACAAGGTCTTCGCCTGCATTCTTTTCCCACTATTAGGAACCCTTCTGAGGATTTTAAAAAGTTCTGGGAACGGATCTTACCTAATAGTAGTAGAGACTTTATGCCCTTATTGGTTACTCAATACACTGGTGATACGCAATCCCTTGATAGGGGGATAGATTCCATTAATGCCCAATATAAACATGTATTTGATACACGAATTTTGGAACTAAATGGAAGGAGGTCAAAGATCGCCTGGAATCTCTAAATAAAAATATTCTTGTTAAAAAAGAAAAAAGTTTCATTTGGATAAACTTGCATTTATGCAAGATTATGCCTATAAATGGTAGAGAGGAGGAAGCTGCGCTAAGTGACACAAAACATATATCAAATTGAGTCCAAACAAAAAGTCCCAAAATTGTTTTGATATGTGTGAGAATAATGAAATCAACAAAAAGTCCAAATATTCAAACGAATATCCACCCGTGTAGAAAATGAATGAAATTACTGCTTACCAGATGTAGCAGTATAATGAGCCTTGCATGTAAATAGCCAAGCCAGATGAAAATCTGTGGAGGATTCCTCACCAGCAATAGCCGTCCCAAGATCACAGTTGTATGGATATTGGAGTAAAAACCAGATACAAAAACATAGCGTGATACTGTATAAAAAAGTGTATGAAACCACTCCCGTGTGTGTCAGAAAAGAAAAGTGCTAGTAAGGACCACCACCATCACAGGCTGCTTACCAGATAAATGATATATATAGGCAAATCAATACACAGCAATCCCAAATGAATGATAAAAGCCGTAGGATAAGCCACCACCTATATCCTAGTGTAATTACCAGATAATGTGGGTAGATAGGCGTAAAAGATCACTCAGGTTGACTAATGACCCACTAAGGACCTTCACCAGAATAACCTGCTTACCAGAGATAAGCAAATAAATGCCAATTCACGGATCCGGGTGTCCCTGGATGTGTTATCCAATCCCCTATAGACAAGTCCGATCCCTGGTGGTATAGAGGCCGACCCACAGATATGGCTCCGAGATTCACATATGAATGATAATGGAGATATCCATAGTGTAAAACCGTTTATTTCAAATAAAAGATAAAAAGTATTGCACTTACATAAAAAAGCATATATTGCGCTGAATCGAAGCTGCCGGCCGGACAGCTTCAAACACCCGCCTGAGCGTCTCGTAGGGGTGACGTCAGCACGCCGCGACCGACGTACGTTTCGTCAAAGAATGACGTTCTCAAGGTACGGGCGGCGCGCTGACGCCACCTCTTATATAGTAACACATCGGAGAGAGAATCCTCCCCGCGGGACCGAGGGTTTGAAACCACTGTCGCCATCTTAACTGAGGTCTAAAGAACAAATCTTAGACCGCATTAATTACTTATATCAATGGGATTTGCACAAATTGATCTCGATCTTTAAACAACTCATATCCCATTGATGATTGAAGGTAATTCTATAAAAAATAGAAATGAACACTGTGCGACATATGTCCATATTGTATTGATATTAACATAGCAGACTTACTAAGGGCAAACAGCACTCCCAGATCCCGCAGAGAGTACCCCTTACATAAAGGTTGATACAAGATCTCAATTATGAACAATATGCCTATAAATGGGCCAATAAAAATTGGGGGAGATCCCACACTAAGAAAAATGTCACTAATATTCTCTTTCAGGTAGACGAAAATACTGAATCTGATTCTTCCACTTCTACTTTTTCCTCTTCAAAGCTACGCCATCTGTCTTTTGTTAATCAAGCCACTTGTCCTCCTAAACGTCCTTGATATGGTGGCGGCTATTCACTTTCTAAAAATAAGAAACGTCCTGAAGTACGGTCTCAACCTAGGGAGCAGATAAGTACTACTTATCTAACTCCAATTTTACAGAACATTCTTATTAAAGGAAATTCCACCACTCGTGGGTTAAATAAGACAACCCCCAATGATGGTGATTTTTTAGACCCTACAATTGCACTACAGGAAGCCAAGAAACAAGGCAACCTGAGTGTATATGTTTTACATACACCCACTCCTCAGAGCTCACAGAGCAATCTGAGCTGAATATCGTTAACTTAACTAATATCCAATTGAGTCCAGCCCAGTTATCAGTCTTACAACTTGGTTTGGGCTTCTGTCCCACCCAATCTATTGATATTGCAGAAACTATTAAAGACCTCTATCTTTTTGCACGTAACCTAACCTACAAATGTATTTTTGATGACAAACGGAATCGGAAAAAGGTGGGAAAAGACCTTACCAAACGCATAAAACATTACACTATGGATGAGTTCAGAGCATTAAGAGATCTAATGCTCTTACAGGAAGAGAGCTCTGTGGAGTCTACTCCTCCCACGGTTGAGGATGTTTCGGACACCACTGTCAGGCCTAATTTAAATGCTTCACGTACACACACACTGATTTTAAACCCAAGTCTCGGCATTTCCCCAACCTATTAGCATGTCCAACCATTTGGTCCTTTCTTCAACAAACGGTTAGAGACTTGAAATTACAACAATGGCGACCATGTTTTATGAACAACAATCTGCACTTAAATCACTCCAAAGCCACAAAGACATAGTTGTCAAATCTTCTGATAAGGGTGGGAACATAGTGTTAATGTCTCATCCCCAATATCAGATAATGTGTTTTAACATTCTTTCCATTCGATGGTGGTACTGTCCTATTGATAAAGGAGTGATCCCTAGTTTTGCAAATGAATCACTTATATAATCACAATTAGATATTCCAAAGTGTCTTTATCGATCAGTCCATCTAAAAAGGCATTGGTACATAATGTATGTGATTCATTTATAGTGCACAATAAATTTACCAGGAACTCTTCCAGAGGAGTCTTTGCAGCACAAATCAGAGATCTGGAGGAAACCTGATTTTACTATATGCTGTTGTTGCCTAGTCCATGAGAGTGGTTAGGCATAGGCGTCTGGTGAGTCTGAATTTCAGATACTTCTCCCAGCACTGTGTGGTGGTGGCATGCAAGGGTGGTCCCCATAAGTCGCACCTGTGATCCTTCATATTTGCACTTTCATTGCTCTATGCACTTTATACCTATGGACTTCATGGACTCCTATTGATGTGATTTCATGCTTTTATGTATTTATGATTTTATGCTTATATTTATCACATCTGATGCATATATTTTGGTAAATGTTATCATCCTATTTATTTGGTAAGAGGTTATCACCATCCCTGCGCTACTGAAATTCGAATGAAAAAGCAAGTTCCTGTTTTTTCTCGATGAATTTTATTTTTTATTATATTTACTCATTTAAGTAGCAGCAATTTGTGTTATTTGTGTTATTCTGTCAGGTTTGTGTTACCTGTATTTCCTAAAGCGCAGTGGATTACAACATCGTCTATTAATTCAGTACAAGTAGTGATATTTACAGTATATATTTAATTTTTCCTCTGTAATATAATTGTAGTTGCCTGCCAGTGAGTGTCAGGCCCACAAACTGTACTGTGCCCACTGCCCACCACTCATTTAGGGTGGCACAGCACCTTGCAGATAAAAAAGTCATTTCATTTTTTCTCTGTAATATAATTGCAGTTGCCTGCCAGTGAGTGTCAGGCCCACAGACCGTACTGTGCCCACTGCCCACCACTCATATAGGGTGGCACAGCACCTTGCAGATAAAAAAAGTAATTAAATTTTTTCTCTGTAATATAATTGCAGTTGCCTGCCAGTGAGTGTCAGGCCCACAGACCGTACTGTGCCCACTACAAATGGACTGTTTGCGGTTGTTTGTGATGCATTAAACGGGGAATTTGGTCTGTCAGAGTTTGGTCTGTCACTGTGAAGCGGGCGTAACCCTTACACGACCTGATCGATACAACATCATACCTGATCGTATTCACACACTGGATGTTTTAAAGCACGTTATTCCAAACAATTTAGGAATGTTAGGTGATTTATGCCCTTTATGGATTAAAACCCGACTCTGCGTCAACTACGTAATTTTCCATGGGAGTTTTGCCATGGATCCCCCTGCGGCATGCCACAGTCCAGGTGTTAGTCCCCTTGAAACAACTTTTCCATCACTATTGTGGCCAGAAAGAGTCCCTGTGGGTTTTAAAATTTGCCTGCCTATTGAAGTCTATGGCGGTTCGCCCGGTTCGCCCGTTTGCGAACATTTGCGGAAGTTCGCGTTCGCCGTTCGCAAACGGAAAATTTTATGTTCGCGACATCTCTACTGGTAACACTATTCTGCACACTTCTAGTTCCCATCCAGCTCCATTAGAAGCATTCCGTATGCACAATATATTCATCTTCGGGGGAAATTGTTCATCTGATGAAGATTTCATTGAACAGTCCAAACTATTACAACAAAGACTGTTGTTGCGTGGATATTATAAATTCCTTTTGAGGAAGGCTTTTAATAAAGCTAAGATACGTTCCAGATGTGATTTACTTTTTGGAAACAATTGGAGAACACATTCCAATACGGTAAAATTTATTACTAGATATTCTATGCACCATCAGTCTTTACAGCCACTACTATAGAGACATTGGCACTTGCTATCAGAGGACCATACTTTGTCGAAATATGTACGTTCCACTCTGGAATTAGTGTTCAGAAGAGCTACGTCGTTGTGAGATACACTCACATCTAGTCACTACCAGGATAGGCCTAACCATACAGGCAATGGCATCAATCTAAGCATTTTGCCGACTGCAGAACTCAGGGCGTTATATACCTTATGACTTGTAAATGTCATGCCTTTTATATAGGCAAAACAATTTGTGCATTTGGTCAAAGAATTAGGGACCATGTATACTACTCTGGCAATGGCAAAGTGGTCGCTCCGGTTTTCCAGGCATATAGGCCTCCACCATAGTAATTGTTTTTCCTTTACATATTTTATAATACAACCTGAGTATAAAATTGCTACTGCTTTTATGTAATTAGTTTTTCTTTATTACAATTTAAGTTATTATGATCCCCTTGCTAATTGTTCCTCTCCAGAGTGGTGTTTCACTGGTCTTGGATCTTCTGTTGTCTGGTGGTTTATGTCTCCTGAGTGCGATTCCTATTTACATGGTCGCCACAATTGCTTTTTGCCATCCATCCAACTAGATGGCTCCAGGGGCATCTTGGCGTCTGGTGAAGGGATAACGAGTGTTCTCTGGGTGTTACCCTGAGGTGCCGTTTTGCAGTACTACACATGCGACGGTTGGCGCATGCGCAATCTGTGATCGGGTCTGTGACGTCATTCACTGGCCTCGGCTGTTGCAGATGAATAATTGCACGTACAGGAGTCAGGTGAGTACTTAATGAGACATCTTTTGCATACTACTGTTGGACTGCATGGAGTGAACCAGTCTGCATCTTATACAGATCCCTTTGGGTAAGCCACGTACTACCAATACATGTTTTCCCTTTCTTTGCTTATTTGTCCTTTTTGGACTGGAATAACTCTTTGTAATCTTTGGCTTTTTTTTTTTAACCAGTCACTCATTATCCTGGATCTCTGAGTGATATCTCTTCACAACATTTTGTTGTTGACAACTTCGATACAGGTGTGCTGAGACTGAGTTTGTAATACATATACTATATGGTTGACCAAAGAATACCAATATCTTTATTTTCTATCTATGGGCTATCTGTTAGTTGGTATCTCTGCCAACTTATATAAAAGGTAAGGGTCGCAGGCAGTGATTTTATAAGTAATTGTACAATGATTTAATGGTTATTTATGGCCCTGAAAAAGATTTTTCAGGTTTAACCTTCACACACATCAGACGAAAATTCATTGGCGCATGAGAAGATCTTTTTTATCGCTCCACGATTGTCCATCAGTTAGCTCTGTATAGTCTACATCAGGTGTGTATTTTATCACTATATATACTTAGCTATGGGACAATATGATGACCATCTTCCATTATTGTATGGATTTTTAGTCAATCTGTTTCTAGCTCTATATTGACTATATAAATTAAGTTTTATTATCATTGGATGTTTTTCACCTGATTCCCATACTAGCCTGGGAGACACCTACCTAGCAATTTGGTTCCATTGGTGAATAATTTGGCCTATGGTGGATATGGCCCCACTTTAATATGAATGGGGGGCAATGGATATGGGAACCAATTTCAGTCCTGTAGTTCTTTTCTGATATCTTTATGGCATATGTCATGTATTGTCATATATTACTATTATTATGTCTCATTTCTTTATGTTTTAGATCACACATCTGTAGCAATACCACTCCTGAAAAATCTTTTTTTTTTCCCACGAAACATGTAGAGTTTGTCAAGGAATTGGTAGTTTGTTGATTGGGGGACCCCCTGGTTGGAGGATACCTTGCTCAAAAACCCAATGTCTTAATAATGAAACTGTGATCTTTTGTGTTGACATGCCCTTAATTGGGCTTTTTTATGTGTGCAAATGTATTTCCTACACACAATAGGAAACGTATTAATTGTAATTGTTCTAATAAACTTTGTATAACTTTTTTTTAAAAAATCATTCTTTTGATCTGGTATATTACTGTTTTTGACATACCATGAAAGTCCTAAAGGCCTCAATTCCAGCTTTTGTTTTAAAATTGATATTATAGGACATAGGTAAATTTTTTGTAAGTTTGAATACTTATGTAGCACACATTCTATACCAATCTTGGTATGAGTTTTCAAATTTGCATATTTGTAATATACATAGTCAGTGTATTACAGTATGTTTTTATTTTGGAGTTGGTAATTATATGTTTGCCCTTTTTTTTTAACCTGTTGTTGGCTTATTATTATTTATTCAGCATTTTATCCACACTTTTAGGCACAAGTTTGGTAGGATGGAAAATGAGAGATGCACATATACCACATACATTTGTGATTTACACTAATTGTACAATCTTGGTATGAGTTTTCAAATTTGCGTGTTTGTAATATGCATAGTGAGTGTATTATGCTTTTATTTTGGAGTTGGAAATTACAGTATATGTTTGCCCTTTTAGATTTTTTGGATTTTACAGTATCTATCCTTTTCAACATCTATTCCATGACTTAGATAAAACAAAGCAACTAACTATATGTGTCCCATACCCTGAAAAAGCAGGGTTCACCCAGAACACACAATGATGGGTGCAGCACTGGTTTGTGATTTTGTCTGGTTACACGTCAAAATTGTTATCTAGTTGGTGGATACATTGTCACGCCCTGAGTTATATTGTATATGGGCAATGTTTTAGCTACTAGAATTTAATTTTTTTTTTTTAGAAATTTTAACTCCTATTTTTTTTAATATGTTTTGTATAAATAAAACAGTGATGTATTATACATTTTTTGTGAGGATTTTTTTTTTACTTTTCTTTTTTTTTTGGTCTTGCTGCTGTTGATAAGCTTGACTACTTATCAAGGAACAATATCCACATGCACTTTATATCTAAGTGAGGTTATTCACATATAATTTAATCTTGTTTGCTTTAGGGTTCATTCAGAAAGAAGATTAATGCTGTCCTCCAAGCAGAGCTGCTATCAGATGTGTGTACATCCACCTTGCTTGTAGGCAGCCAATAGAAGCGGATGCACCTGCAATTCTGGCATTGACACAATTACATGGCAAAGTCTGACATGCGGGCAGGAGCAGGTGCAAGGATCCAAATGCAGAGGCTCTGAACTCAGATGTGTGCACCCACCCCTGCTTTTATATCAAACTTTGACATGCAATTGAGTTGGTGCAGCCATTGAACGTACATCCACTTTTATGGGCTGCATGCACGCAACTCCACTGTCTGAATGAATCCTTAATGGTCAGTGAATCAGCTTGTGGTTTTATCACTGTGGTGTATGTATTGTTTTGTTGTATTGTTTTATTGATTGGATATGTATTTTTTTCATTTATGTACATGTAGTAAGGGGGTTGTGCATTCAATTGAACTCTGGTGTAAGTGCTGTATTTTTATATGTTTTAGTCCAAATAGGGTATTTGGATACTTGTTTGGGAAGGGGATTGTACATTAGGAAGCACATAACTTTGAAGTGTGTTTGTTGATTAAAGTAAAGTACTTGACATTTATTGTCAGTTTAAGAGCAGACCATCTGCCTTTCTAAGTGTTCCATACATAGCTAAGAACTGAACATGACAGCACTTTGTTTATCAAGGTGACTATTCCGGCTTTAAGACCCATTGCTAGTGCTCCAACCACTACCTCCAATTATGATTTATGTATAAATAAGGTATCTTGTCCTGAAAATGGACCTTCCTGTAGAAGTGGTTTATCAGTTCAAGGTTGTTAGGACGATGACGGATTTGTATGCATTTCTTAGGTGACTTTAACCAAATTTTGAGGTAGCAGCCAAATACTGTCCAACAATAAACAAGCAATAGGTGTCCAGCGTTAGGTATGATGGCAATGAGAAAAAAAATGTTCTGCATCCTAGTATATAAGGTATAGGTCCCCATTCCGACTGCTATGGGTAAAGAACTCCTTGAGAGGTGGAAACATTAAAAAACATATCCATAAAAACCACGAGCTCTCGGAGGGGCACCTTATTCTAAAATTGTGACCTTGGAAGGTTATTGTGCAGGATATACAGTCAATCTAGACATAAGTTCTAATACCCAAATATTGTTTATTATACAAAAAAACTAGCATGGACAAGAGAAATATTATTAAATGCAAAAACTAACCTCAAGGATCCAAGAAGTGCTGAAATTATGCAGCAGACCTTGTCAGATGTACAACAAAAATAGCCTTGGGGGTGTCAGGCTTAGGTCTGTATGTTTGGATCCATGTAGGCTGGAACCAACCAGCCATTAAAACATGGCGGGAGGAACCTTGGATGTTGGTGATGGCGCACTGGAATTGTCATCACTCAGAGCCAGGAACCCTTCCAATGCAGCACCCGTGGTCAATAGTAGCCTGGAGGCTTGGACCGCAAGGTGATGCGTTTTGCTCTATGGCATTTTTTCAAGTAGCATCCACCTACTTCGACATGTGTAGTACTAAATGTGTTCATATTATCCATACATAGTTGTTTCTACTGCAGTTTTAAACTGTGTCATCTATTCTTTCTTGTTCTTACTGTTTGTAAAAAAAAAAAAATGTGTTCAATTCAAATTCAAATAAGAAAGCAACTTTGTCTGCATATAGTTTATTTAAAAAAATATATATAAATAAACTGCATTTAATATTCCTGGCATGATTTAAAATTGAAATATCATTTATAAACATTATTTTATCTCCTGCACACAAGAATTCTGACTGAAAGTAAAAGTGCTTGAACTGTAGAACCATCAAGCCCTATTACAATTACACATTGCCATCATTCTTTTATGTTTGAGGAATTGGAACTGTAAGAGAGAAAGTATTTAAAGTATCTCATGTGGATGTGGAGCACTATGCAGTGGCAGTGGTATGTAACTCACTAAAGGGGTTGAATGGAAATACAAATAGGTTTGCAGGTACATTTTTGCAGTTTACATTTATGTATATCATCTTTGTACTTATACTCACCTAACTATTTATAGAATGGAATATGTTTCACAGGTAATAGACATGTCAATCAGCCCTCATTAGTGAGGAATTCCTTCTCTTCATTAAAATTGAACTATCCTGTGTTCCTATTTTTCTAAACCAATAATCCTTAAAATCAAACTCTAACATTTTTGGAAGTTGACAAGTTTAATAATAATATAAATAATAATCATTTGTCAGAATGGTAATAGATTTTGGCAAAAGTTGAACAAATAAACACAGATTTATATTCCTATGACATAAGCATATTGTGTGTCATTGCAAGGGGGGTCATATTAGTGGGGAATTTGTAGCAAAGAAAAATACAATTTTAAACAGAATCTAAAACAAGAGAGGGAACAGATTTTTAAAATACAGTTTAAAAGAATAATTAGAAGCAATTCCTAAAGATTCTTCAAAGATAAAAAAGCAGACTAATTTTATTTAGAACTGGAAATTGTGCCCTTGGGACAATTATCACTCATCACTACAAAATGACACAGCAAGGCCCAACATAAACTTAGGGGGAGATTTACTAAAATTGGTGCAGACAGAATCTGGTGCAGCTGTGCATAGTAACCAATCAGCTTCTAATGTCAGCATGTTTAATTAAGCTTTGACAATAATACCTAGAAGCTGATTGGTTACTATGCACAGCTGCACCAGATTCTGTCTTCACCAGGTTTAGTAAATCTCCCCCATAGTCTCCATCTTCTAAACAATATTTTTTTCTTTTATCGTGTTTATATCTTAAAGAACAACTAACCCCATCCTCTCTTCCCCCATGTAGACCTACCTAGTGTGTATTTAACTTTTGTTTTATACCATCATTTTACAAAAGTTTTTTCAGTCTTTCTCTTTACCCATTTTATAGCACCAGGCACCAGAGAATGACATTGTTGTCATCTTTTTGTGGCATTTTACTATAAGTTTAGGGAACTGTGGTAATGCTTCCTAGAGGCAGAATGGAATTACTGCTGGAGTAGTTTTATGCAGACAGTCTGTAAAGGGAGGGGGTTCTTGGTCATTTGCTTCCTACAAAGACTATATGCAACTAGGGATGATCGAATGGAACATTGACTGTTCGAAATTCGGCCGAATTCCAAACTTTTTGCGGAAAAAGTTCGGAATTCGGCAACCAGAACCGACCAAAATGCAATGGGACGGGAACTGGGCTTTAAAAGCCCTTGATTGGACCAGAAACATTAGTAAAAGCCAATTGAGGGGGCAGGAAGATGCTAGGAATGTGATTGGAGTGACTAGGGGGTCCAGAGGCCAATCAGTAGTGAATACGCCCCCCAGTATATAACATAGCCCCGCCAAATCTCTAGCACTGTAATACAGGGGCTGTGGAAGAGAGTGGAAACAGTTCTGTTACTCCTGCTTCAAAAGTGTCATTTAGCAATTATTAGTGTGAGGAAAGGGATATCTAGTGTAGTTAGGGTACTATTTTCCACTATAGTTAGATTCAATAATTGAGTTTCTGTAGGGAAAGTGTTAAGTGTCAGGGTGACCGTAGTGTAGTGTAGGGTGAACTGACTCTGACTGCTATGACAGGGTGACCAAACTCTTCCATGTCAGGGTGACCACCATCGAAAAAAGATTGTTTGTCTTAGAATTGCAGTAGAGCAGGGATAGGGACCCATTCTTTCACACCGCGTTTTTGTTGCAGGCGTTTATTGGGCTTTTTTTGTGGACGTCTTTGGAGGCAGGCATGACATCTGAACTTCTGTGTAGGTGTATATATACACACACACATATATGTGTGAAAGTAGCAGAACCCTATGCCTGCGCTAATGAAATTATTTGCAGGCATGTGGCTCCGCTCCTATCACACCTATATGTGTGTATGTGTATATATACATATACGTGTGTGTGTATATATACCCCTATACAGAAGTTCAGATGTTATGCCTGCCTCCAAAGACGCCCAAAAAATGCCCAAAAAAATGCCTGCAACAACACACCTTGGCGTTTTTGTTGCAGGCGTTTATTGTGCATTTTTTTGGAGGCAGGCATGACATCTGAACTTCTGCATAGGTTTCCGCTACTTTCACACCTATATGTGTGTATGTGTATATATACATATATGTGTGTGTGTATATATATACCCCTATACAGAAGTTCAGATGTTATGCCTGCCTCCAAAGACGCCCAAAAAATGCACAATAAACGCCTGCAACAAAAACGCCCAGGTGTGTTGTTGCAGGCGTTTTTTTGGGCATTTTTTGGGCGTCTTTGGAGGCAGGCATAACATCTGAACTTCTGTATAGGGGTATATATACACACACACATATATTTATATATACACATACACACATATAGGTGTGATAGGAGCGGAGCCACATGCCTGCAAATAATTTCATTAGCGCAGGCATAGGGTTCTGCTACTTTCACACCTATATGTGTGTATGTGTATATATACATATATGTGTGTGTGATACATATATGTGTGTGTGTATATATACCCCTATACAGAAGTTCAGATGTTATGCCTGCCTCCAAAGACGCCCAAAAAATGCCCAAAAAAACGCCTGCAACAAAAACGCCCAGGTGTGTTGTTGCAGGCGTTTTTTTGGGCATTTTTTGGGCGTCTTTGGAGGCAGGAATAACATCTGAACTTCTGTATAGGGGTATATATACACACACACATATATGTATATATACACATACACACATATAGGTGTGATAGGAGCGGAGCCACATGCCTGCAAATAATTTCATTAGCGCAGGCATAGGGTTCTGCTACTTTCACACCTATATGTGTGTATGTGTATATATACATATATGTGTGTGTGTGTATATATACCCTTATACAGAAGTTCAGATGTCATGCCTGCCTCCAAAGACGTCCACAAAAAAGCCCAATAAACGCCTGCAACAAAAACGGCCAGGTGTGAAAGTAGCGGAGCCCTATCCCTGCTCTACTGCAATTCAAAGACAAACAATATTTTTTTTTTCTGGTTCTGGGCATGCTACAGAGCTGAAACTTCACAGGTACACCTTTTAGACCAGACACTAAATCCAAAGAAATCTCATTTTTTTTTCAATAATTTTTTCAATAATTGGCTCTCTATCAAAAACGATTTTTAAGAACTTTTTTTGTGTGATTAATAGTCCCTGGGGCATGACCCAGAACCCTAGGCACTTTTTAGGGGCATTTATTGGGTTTTAGGGCTTCAAAATTGTGTTTTTTGATTACCGAAGTTTGGGTCCCATTGATTTCAGTGGGGTTCTGGAATCTGGACCCAAACTTTCGGGAAGTTCGGGTGTTCTGGTCGAACCGAAATTTTCAAAAGTTCGATCATCCCTATATGCAACACAGTGATGATGTCAATCCTACATTTACAAGATAGCATTTGAGTTTGCAATGGCATTTGGTTCATAAAATCTCACTTTAGATTACTTGTGGCTATTGAGAAATAATTTTAAATGATAGCTTTTTTTTTCAGAGCTCAGCTTTAATGCCACTTTTTAATTTTACCTATTTAGGACCAGAGGAGGATACCACTTTGCCATCACAAGAGCTCAAATTCTTTACAGCATGGACTTAAGGTTCCATGCACACTAGCGATTTTTTAAGCTAAAAAAAAGCTGTAAAAAATGCTGGATAAAACCTCTGCTAATAGCTTTTTGTAGTAGTGTTTAAGGAGCGTTTCTGCTGGAAAACTGCTCCAAGAAACTCTACACAAACTATTTTTTTTCTGCTCCTAGATGCTGAAGCTCAAAAAACGCTAATAGCAGTGGAGTCAGCAGGGGGGGGGGGGTCTGACCCGGGCTACAGCCCCGAGTGGGCCCCCAAAAAGCCACAGGTCTCCTATCCCTAATGACAATTATTAGCCCCGAGTCCCAAGACCTGGGGTTAGCCGGGAACTCTGGGATTGGCTGCCTCCCCTAGGGCCACTTTGCAGGGCTGCCTCTAAAGAGAAGGGGGGGTGAGCGCCACCAGTTTACACAGAGCGGGGATCTCCCACTTACCCGATGTAGTGTCATACGAAGTCCCGCCTCCTGGACCAAGTGCTATGATGGAGCCAGTCCAGGAGGCATGACTTAGTGTGGCAACAGCCCCATGGCGCCGGGTAAGTGGAAGATCCCCGCTCTGTGTAAACTGGCTGGCATGGCTAGGCTGATAGGCACTAGCAAAGCTATGCTGAAAAGCACTGGCAAGGCTGTTTTGATGGGCACTGGCAAGGCTAAGCTGTAATGCACTGGCATTGCTGTGTTGATGGGCACTGGCAAGGCTGCATTGATGGGCACTGGCAAGGCTGCGCTGATGGGCACGGGTGAGGCTAAGCTGATGGGCACTGTCTGATCAGGCTGCATTGATGGGCACAGGTAAGGCTGAGCTGATGGGCACTGGCATGGCTGCATTGATGGGCACTGCCAAGGCTGCATTGATGGGCACTGCCAAGGCTGTGCTGATGGGCACGGGTGAGGCTAAGCTGATGGGCACTGCATGATCAGGCTGCATTGATGAGCACAGGTAAGGCTGAGCTGATGGGTACTGGCATGGCTGCGTTGATGGGCACTGGCAAGCCTGCGATGATGGGCACGGGTGAGACTACGCTGATGGGCACTGTCTAATCAGGCTACATTATTGGGCACGGGTAAGGCTAAGCTGATGGGCACTGGCATGGCTGCTTTGATTGGCACTAGCAAGGCTGTGTTGATGGGCCTTGGCAAGGCTGCACTTATGGGCATGGGTGAGGCTGAGCTGATGGGCACTATTTGATCAGGCTGCATTGATGGGCACAGGTAAGGCTGAGCTGATGGGCACTGATCGGGCTGCATTGATGGGCTGATGAGGCTGCATTGATGATTTGATGGGCAATGGTGAGGCTGCATTGATGGGCATCGGTGAGGCTAAAATGATGGGCATGGGCATTGGTGAGGCTAAAATGATGGGCACTGATGACTCTGCATTGATGAGTACTGGTTAGGCTAAGCTGATTAGCACCGATGAGGCTGCATTGATAGGCACTGATGAGGCTGCATTGATGGGCACTGATGAGGCTGAACTGATGGACATTGTCAAGGCTGAGCTGATGTACACTGGTAAGGATGCATTGATGGGCACCAGCGAGGCTAAGCTGATGGACATTGTTCAGGCTGCATTGATGGGAACAGGTAAGGCTGCACTGATGGGCACTGATGAGGCTGCATTGATGGGCACTGACGAAGCTGCATTGATGGGCACATGTGAGGCTGCATTGATGGGGACAGATGAGGCTGAGCTGATGGGCACTGGTGAAGCTGCATTAATTGGCAATGGTAAGGCTGCATTGTTGGGCACTGGTAAGGCTGCATTGATAGGCATTGGTGAGGCTGCATTAATGGGCACTGGTGAGGCTGAGCTGATGGGCACTGATGAGGCTGCATTGATGGGCACTGATGAGGCTGAGATGATGGGCATTGGTGAGGCTGCATTGATGGGCACTTAGCATCGTGCATGGTGGGGCATTGGGCAGGGGTGAGGGGGCACTGGGCGGAGCTTGGGCTTGACTTACTTTAAAATGTGGGAGGGCTTATCAAATTTACCTTCGGGCTGAAGCCCCTGGTCTTTTTCCCACCTAGCATTTACTATTCCACTATATCAACATCAGTTGAATGTTTTTGGTTTTAAATACAGTTATCCACCACTTCCAGACCACCCACTTAAAATATACATCATTACTTTGACGTTATAAACCATGGATATGGCAGCAGCTAGTTGCCATAACCCCAGTAGTTTTTTAAGGGGAATCCTTTTTTTTTACATAAAACTGGTCCCGGTGGCAGATCTGCCACAAGCTTGCTTTTATGGGCAGCAGGAGAGGTGCCCCCCCCTCACCTCCTCTGCTTCCCGGATCGATCCAATCCTGTGGGGTGATGGGCAGGAAGTCGAGTTAGGGCAACATGGCCCCCACTTAACACTTATATCCTTGGAGGACCAGAACACCGTCAGGCATCACTTCTGCCTAACAGCCTTAAAAGTCCCTTTTTTTTAAGCAAAATGTAAAATTACATTTATTTTTAATTTTTTTTGCTTTTAAGTGTAAAGGTGAGATCTGAGGTCTTTTTGACCCCAGATCTCACATTATAGAAGCTATGTCCTGGATATTCCTATTACAAGGGATGTTTACATTTCTTGTAATAGAAATAAAAGTGAAAAAAATATAATTTAAAGGGACAGTGTAAAAATAAAAAATAAAAAGTAAAATAAATAAGAAAAATAAATAAATGTAAACCTCCCTGTTGTAATGTTCCGGTACCTTTGGTACCCTAAATTACACTTTCCACAAGTGTATGCGCCCCACCATTTACTTTTGGAAAGGTGCGCATACACCTTTAAGACTGGAGCTGTCATCACCCAGCGCCGGACTAGATGGCTATTTAAATCGCCGGTTCTCACTCACATGTGTTCGTTCAAACACCCTTACCTGGATGCTAACCTTGCTTGAAGCTTCCATGCTTGCAAGCTTACCTCGCTGACGGAACCTCGCTGCGCTGATCCCTGTATCCCGCTACTGGATCATCCGCCTCTCCTGAACCACCCTTCGGCTGTATCGCTAATAGTGCTAAGTACCCCGCAGGGGAATTCTCTATAAACTTATACTAAGCTTACACTATCTAGCTCTGCATAGTAAAGACTGTTTATCACATCTGCATAACTAGATTGCTAGCTCTTGAGACTACTGCTACTTTTCTGCACTGGGTTGATCTCTTTTGTATGTCCACCTGCTATTCTGTCATCTGCTACCATACAACATTGCTAAACCTTCCTGCATCCATCTGCTACTGTCTCACCTTCAAGTGTCTATCACCTACCACCTCCACTCAACCTATCCCTCCAACCTTCATCATTGTGTTACCACATACATAAAGTCACTCTAGGAACCAGCTTGCTAATTGTGTGTATTTACTGGCTGAAATAAGACCTTCCACACATGATGAGTCATTGAGGTTGGGAATGGTATCTCAGCATATCTCTTACATGACTACTGACGTGGAACTATTTCTGCAGCTGAAAATCCACACCATATAAGAAACGCAGGAGCGTTACACCTGTCCCTCTGAGCTCGTGTACAGAAGCAAACACATAGGCAAGTTGCAACCACATATGTAAACGGTTTTCAAACCACACATGTGGGTTATCCCCACAATCGTTAGAGGGATAATAATTCTAGCACTATATTCTCCTCTGTAACTCTTAACATCTTCCGATGACGTCATTCCAGTGACGAAACGCATCAAGATGCAACGCACGCTGCCTCACTCTGGTCCCTGCTTTCAACCGCACGCCGCTTTACCCTACTTCCGGGTGCGGCGAGGCTCCCAGGACTGCTACACTTCTCACTGCAAGGTGCCAGGGAGAACAAGGACAATTCGCAAGGGTACCAGTTATTATATACTATGGTGTTTGCTAGATTTTATATATTTTTAATAAAATTGTAGTATTTTAATCGTACAACACCATGAGGAGTCCTCTTCATTTTTTCACCCTCCGAGAATGCGGACAGGAAACACATCCATCCATTGGGACACCAGCCTTTCAGCGCAAGGAGACCCCTAAGCATATATTGATCTTTAGTTGACATATGCCAGCTAAGATCAACACCATCCGGTGAGTTTGAAATTTTACCACAGTTTGGCGGTGAATTGGAGGGTGCCACCACTACTCCACGAAAACGTTACCCACCCTCATCGGGCTGTTGTTATTCACATAAGGGACTTATTACTTTGGACTTCATACTGCTTTTTGTTCTGTTCCAGGCCCATTTTTTTGCACTGTTCCTGATCTTTTCACGATATATATAAGCACTATATATGCACTTTTTGTACTGCACTTTAGATGTCTTACAGTTTATGCATGTTTATCATTTATGGATCAATTGTGTTTATAGCATTGAATGAGCACAGCACTTTATATTATCCATTGGATGCTAATTATGTTTTAAATCGTTTTTTTTCTGATGCTGAATCAACCAATTAATTAATTTATTCCTGTTATACACAGTAATTTTGCACAGCAATTTTTGCACATATAGTTATGTTTACAGTAGGTAGGTGGATTTAGCTCTGCTTACACTTGTTTATTTATAGATACTTACTTCTAGGGGTTTTTTGAGGCAGCAGATTATCCCATAGATCAGGCTAACCCAGGCCATTTAACCCCGTGGTGCGAGTGGCTTTTTCTAGCTAACCTGTAAAAATGTTTAATGTGTCGCCTATGGGGATTTTTAAGTACCGTAGTTTGTCACCATTCCACAAGCATGCACAATTTTAAAACATGACATGTTAGGTATCAAATTACTTGGTGTAACATCACCTTTACATTATACAAAAAATTGGTCTAACTTTACTTTACTATCCCTTAATATCCCAGAAACTAAGATTGGTTATTTTTGGCAATGGACGGTTCTAAAACGGGACAGAGTCATAGGACAATCTCGACCTGATGTACCTGGGTTTGTTTATAAGAAGGTCAAGATTTTTAGTAATGTTATCGAGCCCCCAAGTTTTTGGGATTTTAAGGGATTCCACAGTTGTGGTCGTTGTTACAGCTGTATTAGGGTTCCGAATAATATTAGAAAGAGGAAAACCTTTGATAACCCAATTACATGAAAATCCTACACCATTAAGGATTTCATATTATGTGACACTAAAGGGGTTGTATATGCCCTGAAATGCCCATGCAATTTATTGTATATAGGTAGAACGAAAAGACCCCTAAAGGAGAGGTTAGAGGAACATGTAAGGAATATTAGCAAAATGTTATGATAAACACTATTTGTCTGTGCATTTCAGGAATGTACATAAAGACCATAAGGGATTGAAATTTTGGGGTCTTGAAGCCCCCCAAGAAACAAAGGAGGGGATGTAATTTAATCTGAGAACTCATGGTGGATATACTGTATGTATAAAAAAATGTAAAAAAATCAGGTGTGACCAGCGCTATGGTGTGTGTGAATATAACTGTCAGGTGTGAGCTGCCACCAACCTACCCCTGGAGATCCAGGGATGCAAAAAATTAAATTGAGAACCAGTGTTGGTATATGGCGCTACCTGCTTAAGGAATTAGAGGTAAATTGCCAAATAGTGCAATTTACAAAAATGTGGGCTAAAAATATACTGTATATCCAACATAATTTCAGATGATCAAAAGTAATATAATCTTTCAATATTCTTATTATCATACAGTATTTAAGAAAAAGGTGATAATGAAATAATTTTATTAGAGTGCACTGTGCCAAGTGAGATGCTTGTTGTGTATGGAGTGGCCTGACGCAGCTGGCGTCTGCATAGGGCGGAGTTTTCCCAGCGTCAACGTCACTTCCGGTTAGGGGAGCTCAGTCCATGGAACGCGGAAGTGTTCCGGCGTTCCCCGCTGACAGTGATCATCCAAACTGTGAGTTATTTTGCACTCGTTTATTCTTACCACTACATACTACACTATGGGGTGCTTTTTGTCTGTTGTTTGAGCCTACTAGACCGGATCCCTTGAAGGCAAAACATAGCCCATCCAGCTACGGACATCCAGGACGCCCAGGACCTATTGGAACCATATAACACCTGAGCGAGCGTCCCTGGGAAATACAGAGGGGTGAGTGTAATACATAGTGTGGGGCCACGGGTATAGGCACTAACACCACCCGCACCGTTACTGGAATTAATCAGATTGCACTGCTTGTATTACAGCATTGGGAGTTGAACTCCTTATCACTGTAAATTTCATCTCCCCTTTATGGTATTACTTTTATCTCAAACAACTTTTGAGGACATTATTTGATAGCACTTTTTAACACTGGTACTTACACCCCCTGAGGAGGGGTATCACTGTATATACCCATACCACCAACAAGCACATTATTAGTTAAATAAAGTTTTATATCACAATTTTTGGTCACTATTTATTCCGTTATCAGCTGTTTAGCTGCACTTGCACTAGCACTTAGCACTTGGTAAGGGCATTGGCATATGCTCAACAAGCATCTCACTTGGCACGGTGCACTTTAATAAAATTATTTCATTATCGCCTTTTTCTTAAATACTGTATGTTAATAAGAATATTGAGAGATTATATCACTTTTGATCATCTGAAATTATGTTGGATATATATTTTTAGCCCACATTTTTGTACATTGCACTATTTGGCAATTTACCTCTAATTCCTTAAGCAGGTAGCGCCATATACCAACACTGGTTCTCAATTTCATGGTGGATATACGAGCTGGGGTCTTTGGCACCTGGGGGGTTAAACAAATATTTTGATTTGGGTTGTTTTAATGATAATGGGTAAGGGATCTAGGAAGTGTATAGTTTGCGTATACTATCTATAAAAAAAATATTTTTAAACATATTTTTTAGGGTTCACATGTATAATACAAACTATGTATGTGGTATTAGCATCAGTTTAATATATGCGCACTGCAATATTTGTGTCATCGTGTTCATGTGCAATTCATTTGCATTCATTGACACCAATATGTATATGTTAATTTTGATCCATTATGTATGTATACACTTCCTGCACTCATTGTGGATGATTAAAGGGTTTCATTGATAAATATTTTTATATATTATTGTTAGTGTGGGTATGTTTTTAGTTTTAGGTATATCAATTTTAATTAATTAATGAATTTGTTTATGATTGTCCTCGGTTAGTTTTGCTAATAAGTGAATAGTTGTTAGTTATGTAGAGGAAGGGAATATATGTGTAGGTGCTAAACATATTTGCATATGCGTTTGGTGTTTTAATTTTAATTATGATATATAACTCATTGGGACCCATTTGAGTAAGCAGCAGCCAATATGTTAGTCACCGCCTGTAGGTTTTATACCAGAAGGGTTAAATTTATTAACTAAAAAACAATCTATGTATAATAGTTGAGGACCACAAAAAAATTGCTGTGCCTGTGATCTTCAAGAGTATGGCACTGACCCAGGTATATATTGACTGACAGCCCTACCGTCCAATTATAAGTCTCCCTGAGGAAGACACGTGATCCTGTGTCAATATGCATAGGGGAGGGGGCGGGATGGTGACAACACCTAGGAACCAACGTGGAGCTGGAGGCTAGGTTTGTCTCCGAGGCTGCTGTTTACACTGATTGTCCCAAAAATTATGTATCTTCGGATTGTGAACACTTGTGTTGGTTTGGTGCCCTTCAAGCACCTGTAAAGAGTGAGTACCCTGTTATCTTTTTTATTAGATGCAAATTAAAAGGGTCTATAAGTCTATAAAAAGCACTATTGGCTTTTTTATCTTTCATTCATCATATCGGGATACTACAATCCGTAATGAGAGCCTAAAAGGAGGTTGGATAACTTGGATATAGCCAATAGTGAGCTAAAAAGCTGGTTTGGATCACGCTTAATTGCAGTGATCCCCTTACCTCTGGTGAGAATATTCCTGGGGGGGGGGGGGAGAGCACATTGAGGTGGCACACTATTGTTTTTTTGCACTGAAAAGGAATTGCACAGCAGATCAAGCAGTGTCTGTTTTTTTTAATCATTTTTTTGCTTTATATTTTCTTTGCAAGCAATCATTAGCATGGACTCTTTTGTTGTTATATATTGATTGCACGTTTATGTTGGACAATATTTCACTATATGTATGCACTTTTTAATATTGTTATATTCTGATTACACAGTCATTTAGTGTTCACATAGCGCAGCATTTATTGAGTATTGAGTTAGTTAGCACATGAGTGGGATTGTGAACAATGTTAGCAGCTTATATTTACTTAATTTCATAGATAGTAGCTTGCAGGATCAATATATTTAATTTGTGGTCTAACTTTACTGCTTTTTTATTTTTTTTTGCGCAAATACGGTGTGACACAAAATATTGCAACAATCTCTATTTAATTCTCTAGGGTCTCAGCTAAAATAAAATATATAATATTTGGGCTTTTCAAGTAATTATCTAGAAAAAAAATACTGCTTTCAACTTGTAAACAAAAAATGTCAGAAATAGGACGGGTCCTTAAGTAGTTAAACTTTTTAAATTACAGTGTGTAAAACTCCCAGGAGGTAAGCAGTTTCTGAGATGCTACAATCACCATGTCTGGCATTATTAACCATTCCCTGGTAAACGTTACTTCAACACACATCTTCATCATTTCAGCATTTGGTCAAACAAGTGAACCTCTCTACAATGCCTGTATTTGTTGCAGATGAACAGAATTAAGTTATAGCTTGCATGTATGTTTACATATCAAAATTATCATTTAGAAATAATTTGCAAAGACGTTAATATTTTTTTTCTGCCAGTAGGGTATAAAATCTGGAGGAACTGAAGGAAATCTTTTATGTGAGTTATGGCCCATTGCTGCCAATTAGAAGGAGAGAATCTGTAATCTAAGTAATTGAAATGAATAACACATCCATTTTATTTTTCACTTGTTTTATACACTAGGCTTATTGCAAGTTACCTGAAATGGCATATTTAACGTGCACTGAGCAGAAGCAAAGATTAATGTAGAATGAAGATTTATTTAGCGCACTTCCACTGGAGACAGTAGATGAACAGCAACAGTCACCAGAAGCCATAAGACTTCCAACAACAACAACCTGCAACCCAACCTACACTATTTTGTCAAAAGTATTTGGATGCATGTCTTTACAGGCACATGAACTTTAATGGCATCCCAGTCTTAGTCTGCAGGGTTCAATATTAAGTTGGCTCACCCTTTGCAGCTATGTCTATGGGAATGTTTGAACATTCTTAAGAAGCGTATTTCTGAGGTCTGAAAGAATGGTCAAACATTCCTATAGACACACTCCTTAAGCTTGTGGACAGCCTTCACAGAAGACTTGAAGCTGTTTTAGCTGCAAAGAGTGGGCCAACTCAATACTGAACCCTACAGACTAAGATTTTAATGCCAGTTCATGTGCATGTAAATACTTGACAATATAGTGTATCTATACAGTAGATGAGAAAAGCCAGAGTATTCATCAAAGATCTTCTCTTGTACTAGGTATATGGTTCATACACATACTAAAGAGGTCTGGCTTGAAGTAATAACCTGGAAATTTGTTTTGCCAAAGCAAATGAGAAAAAGGCATATTACATTGCCTCTCCCCACCAACACCTAATCTAAATAGCACTTACTCACTCACTCACTTACTCAACGCTCACTGATTCTTGTTCCATTTGCAATAGGAGCTTAGGAATTTCAATTAATAACATTGGCAAAGTAAAAGTCAAAACAACAAGTTAGTGTATATTCAGGCTTTATCACACCCCTCCCCCAATGAGTGGTCAATCAACAGACCACCCCTTTTGTAGGGTGAAATCTTGGGTTCTATGAAACATGTCTGTATTTAAATCTGTAGGCTCCTGAAAGGGAAAAACCTTCTTCTTTCTCTATTGTTTCTTCAAACTTTGGGTATTCCACTGCTGGATAGGTTCTGAAGAATGTAGTACATCGATTCTGCTGCTGGTAAAGCTGCAATGTGGTTGGGCCAGACAGCCTCCCAACATACTGACCATTTGGGTATTAGGGCAAGGTGCCTGCAGATGACCCATAGATCATTAGCAAAACCAAATCTTCCTTGTAAAAGCACATTTTAGTGTAGCATAGAAGCTATAGAATGCAGAAATGTAGTTGTCTACTAATATATCTGCCTCTTTGAGCACAGTGATCTAAATAATATTATATATATATTTATGTAAGCTCAAACACTAACCGCTCCTATACGATTTAAGGGATTAGGATAATGTTTTTTTTTTGTTTTTTTTTCATTAAGTTTTTATTGAAATGTATTTTAGAATACAACAATGGAGCAACAGAACAAAACATTGAGATTCACAAAGTAGGGTTACATACAACTCTTAAAATATCGTGTTACGTACACTTAGCTTGTACAATTAGGGGGAATGGGTAGTGCACATCTGAACATAGGAGCAGAGAATGAAGGAAGGGGACAGGCGGGGGGGGGGGGGTAAAGGAAGTGGAGACAAGACAAAGATGAGAAGAAAGGAGGGGGTGGAGAGAAGGAGAAGAAGAGGAGGGAGAGAGGAGGAGAAGAGAAGAAGGGGGAGGGGGGGAGGAGCGGAGGGGTGAGGGGAGAAGGGAGGGAGAAGAAAGAGGAGAAGAAGAAGAAGGGGGGGTGGGAAGGAGGAGATAGGGGAGGATAGGGGGATGGCAAGAGGAAGGAGAAAGAGGAGGGGAGAAGGGAGAAGAAGAGAGAGAAGGAGGGTAGAAGAGGAAGAAGGGAGGGAGAGGGAGAGAGGGGGAAGAAGGGGGGAGGAGAGACAGAAAGGCGAGGAGGAAGGAAGGGAGGAAAAGGGGGGGGGGGGGAGAGGAGGAGAGGGGAGAGGGGGAAGGAGGGGAGAGAGGGGGAAGGGCATAGGGGAGGGATAGGAAGAAGGAGGAGGGTGGGTAGGGAGATGAAGAAGGAAGGAGGAAGGGAGGAAAGAAAGGAGGGGGGGAAGGGAGGGAGGGTCGGTGAAGATGTTCTTAGAGAGAATGGAGGATCAGGTAAACGAGTAGCCCTACAAGGTAGCCTATAGTGAATCACAACAGGGTAAAACAAAATAATTAAAACAAAACAAACATTAAGTTAAGCAGAAAGGTTGGTCAGGTTATCATCAAGATAAACAATGTGTTTATCTATTGTGTTCCACAATATATTTCTTATAATAAAGGTTGGGTACACCATCTGGTCCAGGGGATTTCCCAGAGGATAAAGTGCGGATGGCTCGTTCAACGTCCAGGGGTGTGATTGGGGCATTTCGATCACGTAGCGGCAAGTGGATAGAGGCCAAGACGTTTGTGATGGCCTGTTCTGTCTGTTGAGGGGTGTCAGGATCATCTTTCAGGTTGTATAATGAACCATAATATTTAGCAAAAGAGTCAGCTATGTCCGGAGGATTTATGATCTTGGTCTTAGTAACAGGATCTAGAAGGTATGCTATTCTGCTTTTTACCCGCTTTGCTTTTAATTTATTGGCTAACAATTTACCAGCTTTGTTGCCAGCTGAATAATGGGATAGTGTAACGCCGAGTGCTCCAGTTCCCGCGGCTTCCCCGGAGCACTCGAGGCGTCCTCTGGGCAGCAGCGCTCCGGTCTTCCTCCCCGACCGTGAGCGCTGCTCCCCGGCATCTCCTCCAACTTACCCGCCAGGTCCCGCCACCTCTTCCTCCCGGCGCACGCCGGGTTCCTTCCTGGTCTCCTCCCGGCGCGCGCGCCCCTGCTCCCTAGGGCGCGCGCGCGCCGCTGCATTGAAATTTAAAGGGCCAGTGCACCACTAATTGGTGCCTGGTATAATCAGTCCAAACCATATAAAAACCCACTTTCCCTTCCTGTTCTTGCCGGATCTTGTTGCCATTGTGCCTTGAGAAAGCGTTTGGTGTGTTTCCCTGCCTGTGTATCGACCTTCTGCCGTTGCCCCTGACTACGAACCATTGCCGCCTGCCTTGACCTTCTGCTTTGTCTGACCCTGCCTTTGCCTTATCCTTCTGTACCATGCCTGAATCAGCTGTCCGTGAGGTTGAGCCGTTACCGGAGGATACGACCTGGTTGCTACCGCCGCAGCAAGTCCATCTTGCCTTGCGGCGGGCTCTGGTGAAAACCGGTAGTAACTTAGAACTGTTCCTCTGGTACGGTCCACGCCATTCCCTCACTGACACAGAGGATCCACTCCTAGTGTCTTCTTTGACTGCCAGTCCGGACCCTAACAGTAGATCCGGCCATGGATCCCGCTGATGTGCCCCTGCCTAGTCTCGCTGACATCACTACCGTGGTTGCCCAGCAGTCCCAACGGATTGCTCAGCAAGGTCAACAGTTGGCACAGTTGACCGCCATGCTGCAGCAGCTTCTTCCAGCACGGCAGCAGCCGACTCCACCGCCTGCTTCTGCTTCTGCTTCCGCTCCACCTCCGCAGCCGGTGGCCGCCGCCACCGCTAGAATCCGTTTGTCTCTTCCGGACAAGTTTGATGGGGATTCTAAGATGTGTCGGGGATTCTTGTCCCAATGTTCCCTGCACTTGGAGATGCTGGCCGACCAATTTCCTACGGAACGGTCTAAGGTGGCCTTCATGGTCAGCTTACTGTCTGGGAAGGCCTTGGCCTAGGCCACGCCGCTCTGGGACCGCAACGATCCTGCCACTGCCTCCGTCCAGTCTTTCGTTTCTGAAGTTCGCAGTGTCTTCGAGGAACCTGCCCGTGCCTCGTCAGCGGAAACAGCCTTGCTAAACCTCGTCCAAGGAGACGCTACAGTAGGCGAATATGCTATACAGTTTCGCACTCTGGCCTCCGAACTATCCTGGAACAACGACGCCCTCTGCGCGACCTTTAAAAAAGGTTTATCCAGCCATATCAAGGATTCTCTGGCTGCACGTGAGATACCTGCCTCCCTGACGGAACTCATCCAGTTGGCTACTCGCATAGATATGCGCTTCATTGAAAGACGCCAGGAACTTTGCCAGGAAAAGAATCCTGTTCGCAACAGGCGATATCCACGCCTGGCACCTCTCTTCCAGCAACCTTTTCAGCCGGTTACTGTGCCCTCCGCCGAGGAGGCCATGCAGGTGGACCGGGCTCGCCTGACCCAGCAAGAAAGATCTCGCCGGAGGAACGAGAATTTATGCTTATACTGTGCGAGCTCCGAACACTTCTTAAAGGACTGTCCAGTTCGTCCTCAGCATCAGGGGAACGCTCGTACCTAGTGAACGTGGGAGAGGCGTCGCTGGGTGTAAATTCTTCCTCTCCACGATTGATTGTTCCAGTACGGATTTCTTCTGCCGCTAAAGTCTCCTTCCCTGCGGAGGCCTTCTTGGACTCTGGTTCTGCAGGAAACTTCATTAAAGCCTCCTTCATCAACCGCTTTAGCATTCCTGTGATCCGTCTCATTAAACCTTTCTTCATTACTACAGTTAACGGAGAAAATCTGAACTGTACCGTGCGTTATCGCACAGAACCCGTGCTCATGACCATAGGGGTCCTCCACCAAGAGACAATTGATTTTTTTGTTTTACCGAACTGCACTTCTGACGTCCTTCTTGGCTTGCCCTGGCTCCAGCGCCACTCTCCTACCCTCGACTGGTCCTCTGGGGACATTAAATCATGGGGGCCTACCTGCCACACTCGTTGCCTCAAGTCGGTACCTACTAGACAAGTCTGTCTCCTCTCCATTGCTCGGCCTTCCTAAGGCCTATCAAGATTTTACTGACGTCTTTTGAAAAAAACAGGCGGAGGTCTTACCACCACATAGACCCTATGATTGTCCCATTGATTTGCTTCCCGGTACCACACCACATCGTGGCAGGATTTACCCTCTCTCCATTCCTGAAACCAAGGCCATGTCGGAGTACGTTCAGGAGAACCTCAAGAAAGGTTTCATCAGGAAGTCTTCTTCTCCGGCCAGAGCAGGTTTTTTCTTTGTTGCCAAGAAGGATGGGTCACTACGCCCATGTATTGACAACCGCGGTCTTAACAAAATCACGGTAAAGAATCGCTACCCTTTGCCTCTCATCTCGGAGCTCTTTGACCGTCTGCGCGGAGCAAAGGTCTTCACTAAGCTTGACCTCAGGGGCGCTTATAATCTCATCAGAATCCGTGAAGGAGATGAGTGGATAACCGCCTTTAATACCAGAGATGGCCACTTTGAATATCTCGTCATGCCCTTTGGGCTGTGCAACGCTCCTGCAGTCTTTCAAGACTTCATCAACGAGATCTTCCGGGACATGTTGTATACCTGCGTAGTGGTCTATCTTGACGACATTCTAATCTTCTCCTCCACTCTGGAGGAACACCGTCGCCATGTTCGTCAAGTGCTCCAGCGTCTCCGCGTTAACCATCTCTACGCCAAAATGGAAAAGTGTCTTTTTGAACGTAGCTGTCTTCCGTTTCTGGGATACCTAGTTTCTGGACAGGGTCTACAAATGGACCCCGAAAAACTCTCAGCAGTCTTGGATTAGCCACGCCCCTCGAGACTTCACTCTATTCAGCGCTTCCTTGGATTCGCCAATTACTACCGCCAGTTTATTCCCCACTTCTCCACTATCGTGGCCCCTATCGTGATTCTAACCAAGAAAGAAGCGAATCCGAAATCATGGCCTCCCCAAGCTGAAGAAGCCTTTACTCGCCTTAAGGCCGCCTTCGCCTCCGCTCCAGTCTTGAATAGGCCCGATCCTCTGAAGCCATTCTTCCTGGAGGGGGATGCCTCCTCTGTTGGAGCCGGAGCGGTCCTTCTTCAAAAGTCTGCTAAAGGAAAAAACGTCACCTGCGGCTTCTTCTCAAAAACTTTTTCCCCTCCTGAAAAGAACTATGCCATTGGAGACCGAGAACTACTAGCCATTAAGTTGGCACTAGAAGAATGGAGACATCTCCTGGAAGGATCCCTTCATCCTATCACCATCTACACTGACCACAAAAATCTCTCGTACCTTCAGTCTGCCCAGCGCCTTAATCCGCGACAGGCCAGGTGGTCATTATTCTTTGCCCGATTCACTTTCCAAATCCATTTTCGCCCTGCTGATAAGAACATTAGGGCAGATGCCCTATCACGCTCCACCGATGCCTCCGAAGATGAAACCGTTCCTCAACACATCATTCCTCCTGAATGTCTAATTTCAACTGCCCCAGCTTCACTGGCACCAGTTCCTCCAGGGAAAACATTTGTTCCTCCACGTCTTCGCCTCCGGACTCTCAAATGGGATAACTCCTCTCACCTGGCGGGTCACGCTGGAATTAAAAAGACGACTCAGCTAATTGCCAGACACTATTGGTGGCCTTCCTTTGAGAAAGATGTAACGGAGTTCGTTCGGGCCTGTACTGTCTGCGCACGTGACAAGACTCCCCGCCAGAAGCCTGCTGGTCTTCTCCTCCCTCTGCCAGTGCCCAAACAGCCTTGGTCCCACATAGCAATGGACTTCATCACTGACCTTCCCGTATCCCATGGCAACATAGTCATATGGGTGGTTGTTGACAGGTTTTCCAAAATGGCACATTTTGTCCCGCTTCCTGGTCTCCCTTCTGCGCCACAGCTGGCGAAGCAATTCTTTTTACACATTTTTCGTCTCCATGGTCTTCCTACACATATCGTCTCCGATAGAGGTGTTCAGTTTATCTCAAAATTTTGGAGAGCTCTCTGCACACAATTAAAAATCAAATTGAACGTTTCTTCCGCCTACCACCCTCAATCTAATGGACAAGTGGAGAGGGTTAACCAGATCCTTGGTGACTATCTGCGACACTTCGTCTCCTCCCGTCAGGATGATTGGGTCGACCTGTTGCCCTGGGCCGAATTTTCTTATAACTTTAGAGACTCCGAGTCATCCGCCAAATCTCAGTTTTTTGTGGTGTACGGCCGTCACCCGCTGCCCCCCCTCCCCATTCCCACTTCTTCTGGAGTTCCTGCCATTGATGATCTGACCCTGGACTTCTCCTCCATCTGGAAAGAGACTCAAAAGTCGCTCACCCTGGCCTCTGCTCGCATGAAGAGACATGCGGATAGGAAAAGAAGAACTCCTCCTGTCTTTGCCCCTGGGGACAGAGTGTGGCTCTCTACCAAATACATCCGGTTTCGGGTCCCCAGCTACAAACTGGGTCCACGTTATCTCGGGCCTTTTAAAATCAAAAGTCAAATTAATGCTGTCTCTTACAAACTCCATCTTCCTCCCTCTCTCCGTATTCCTAACTCCTTTCATGTATCCCTTCTCAAACCCCTCATTCTTAACCGATTTTCCCCCAAGGTCACCGTTCCTGCTCTTGTCTCTGGGTCCTCCGACATCTTCTCAGTGAAAGAGATGCTCGTTTCCAAGGTCGTCAGAGGTAAAAAAAAATTTCTTGTTGACTGGGAGAATTGTGGTCCTGAAGAGAGGTCATGGGAGCCTGAGTCTAATATTCTCGACAAGGAGCTTATCCACAGGTATTTGGGCTCCAAAAAGAGGGGGAGACCTAAGGGGGGTACTGTAACGCCGAGTGCTCCGGTTCCCGCGGCTTCCCCGGAGCACTCGAGGCGTCCTCTGGGCAGCAGCGCTCCGGTCTTCCTCCCCGACCGTGAGCGCTGCTCCCCGGCATCTCCTCCAACTTACCCGCCAGGTCCCGCCACCTCTTCCTCCCGGCGCACGCCGGGTTTCTTCCTGGTCTCCTCCCGGCGCGCGCGGCCCCGCTCCCTAGGGCGCGCGCGCGCCGCTGCATTGAAATTTAAAGGGCCAGTGCACCACTAATTGGTGCCTGGACCAATCAGTCCAAACCATATAAAAACCCACTTTGGCCTTTGTGCCTTGAGAAAGCGTTTGGTGTGTTTCCCTGCCTGTGTATCGACCTTCTGCCGTTGCCCCTGACTACGAACCATTGCCGCCTGCCTTGACCTTCTGCTTCATCTGACCCTGCCTTTGCCTTATCCTTCTGTACCACGCCTGAATCAGCTGTCCGTGAGGTTGAGCCGTTACCAGAGGATACGACCTGGTTGCTACCGCCGCAGCAAGTCCATCCCGCCTTGCGGCGGGCTCTGGTGAAAACCGGTAGTAACTTAGAACCGGTCCTCTGGTACGGTCCACGCCATTCCCTCACTGACACAGAGGATCCACTCCTAGTGTCTTCTTTGACTGCCAGTCCGGACCCTGACAGATAGCTTGAGAGCTCTAAAGAATTTATCCTGCTGCTCCACCAGGAGGTCTCTCAGATCAGATCTAAGCTTGGACCATTGTTGGGCTATGGAGGGAGATGGGGAGGATTTATTCACAGGTTCCAATCTTTTAATCTCGCCCAGGAGCTGGTCAAGCCGCAGCGCCCTCTGCCGTTCAAGACGTGCACACATTTTAATAATTTAAAGAAAATAATATTGCTGCGCCAAGTCTTTCATTGGAGATAAATAAATAAATAAATATGTTTGGTATACAAAATGTTATCACAATAACTCTAAATCAGTCCATCAACTGTGATACTAAAGTGATAAAACAATTTCTGAGCCATGATAAATATTAATAGTCCCAATCCTCAGTGAAAATAGTGACTGAAAGAAAATAAAAAAATCTTCATCCACAAACGTGATCAAAAGTGCTGCATGCTTCACTCCAGGTGCTCCTAGTGACTAGTGACAGATTAGCAGCTCACCTTAGGAACAGACTCCTGAGAGTCAATACACACTCTGGGATAATCACTGCAGTCTGGTTTGCCTTCCCATCACCGCCTCCTGATAGTCCCTCCAGGTTTATATGGCATCGGTGTGGAAAAATAACAGCAAGATCTAGTGCTCTCTGATTTTAAGGCTATTTATTAAATCATAAATGGTGAAATCGCACTTACATTTCAAAGCACTTCAGCAGTGCGGACTTATCATAGCATCAAATGCTGCCTGTGGTCTCCGGGAATTGACGTGATGATGTGCAGGGTCCTCCCCCGTACGCGTTGCATCATAGACTTCGTCAGCGGGGACTTCCACCTCAGATGACATCGCGGGGGACATCATCTGAGATGGGGAGGCAGTGGATCCTGTCTATCACAAGCTCAGAGGTGGGGGTGGAGGGAAGAATAGCCTGAATGAGGTC
Organism: Pelophylax lessonae; assembly: GCF_965119305.1. Taxonomy (NCBI): domain Eukaryota; kingdom Metazoa; phylum Chordata; class Amphibia; order Anura; family Ranidae; genus Pelophylax; species Pelophylax lessonae. The sequence continues at coordinate 363,816,059 of NC_138772.1, forward strand.
ACGGGCATATTGGTCCAGGTCACTGGGCTGTATGGATTCAGGGACCCCCCTGATCTTAACATTGTTCTGCCTAGAGCGGTCCTCCATGTCTGCGATTTTGTTTTTAAGCTTGTCTAGTTCATCTTCGTGGGTATAATGTGAGTCTATCAATGCATTATGAGATGCTGCAAACTCCCCCATCTTTGTTTCTACTCTATCTATGCGTCCCCCTAGGGCATGTACATCCACCTTAAAGGAGTTGACACGCAGGGACACCATTATGTCTTTCAGCTTAGTTTCTGAGACAGGCTGATCAAAGGCAGGGAAGGCATTGATATTGGCAGTTAATTCCCTGGTGGAATTCATTAAGGAGGAATCCCCATTGCTTACCTCCTCGGGATGGACGTCCACAGACAGCCTGGGTTTGCTTTTCACAGGGCTGCTGGAGAGGGAGTTGAGGCAGTAGGTGACCGTGGCTGTCCTGCTTTTCGTGAGGGAGGAAGCGGAGGACTGGTCGGGGAATGAGATGTCCCGCTGGAAGAGGCCGGCGAGCTGCCTCCGGCGCCCTCTTGCCCGCGTTGTCTTTCCTGGGTCATGAAAAATTGTTGTAGCTGCTGTGGCTGGCCGGGGTCTTTTTTTTTTTTTTGCCCATCTCTAGGGTTGGTGGGGATCTAGAGGGGGTCCGCTGCAGAAGAAGAGCCGTGATATGCAGTTCCGGGGCGCCGATGGATGCAGATTTTCTCCCTGGTTTGGCGGAGCTGTGAGCTCAAGCGTCCATGCGGCTAACTTTTTAAACCAAATGTCATTCAGTTAGGCTTTACAGTTACTTAAAGACAAAATTGTTTCATTGTTCCCATGTTGTGGCATAACAACCACCAATCCACTTTTCAAAACATTGGGATAGCTTGGCACTAAATTCTAAATAAGAGGCCTGCGTGATCATCATAAATAATGAGAGAGTAGAATCATTTCAAATAAGCTTCTGGCATCTTGGCAAACCTGATCAGTACAGTTTGTGTTACCTCGCTATAGATAGCCTTCATGAGGCAGCTTTTTTTGGCTATGTCTAATAGATTCTCAGCCAGAACCTTGATCTATCCTTCCTTAGGTATAGAACAACAACAGCCACATTTGCAGGTAGGAATCAGTTTCAACCTTTTCCTGAAATGTTGGAAATTATTCATAGTTAATTTCTTTAAAATCACTATAATTAGTAATATTTTGTTGCAGTTCCTGGTGTTCCCCTTGCAGTATTTCTTACGTAAGCTTTATCAGTCCATTTAGCTTTTTCATCATAGCCTTGGAATTACCTCTTCCACTTCATGTACATTCTACCCTGCCAGCATTTAGCAATTTTAAAATATGTGCTCCAATTACCTTTCACTATCAAATAACATGGTGTTTCTGTTAAATATGAAAACATAAACAATATAACTATATGTCAGCAATCATGGCATTTATCTATCTATCTATCTATCTATCTATCTATCTATCTATCTATCTATCTATCTATCTATCTATCTATCTATCTATCTATCCATCCATCCATCCATCCATCCATCCATCCATCCATCCATCCATCCATCCATCCATCCATCTATCTATCTATCTATCTATCTATCTATCTATCTATCTATCTATCTATCTATCTATCTATCTATCTATCTATCTATCTATCTATCTATCTATCTATCTACCAATCTCTAATTTCACATATATTTTCAGATAAATAAGCCTTTTCTTATTTTAATTTCATGGGCAAACCTAAGTTTTCATTTCCTCTTAGTAATAAAATTGAAAGGTGTGTTTATATGGCCCTCCACTGATTTAAAAGTTTTGAAGACAAGTTACTAATTACTAAATATCTCCTTGCAGTCATTCCAAAGTGCTAATTTCACAAACTAAAGTTTCATGTCTGTTTTAATGGAAACTTGAAGACAGTGAATTTCTCACAAAAATCACCTGCATTGATTTTCTCTGCTTGATTGAATATGTGGGCAAGGAAGACTTACAGGTCTATTGTTCTTTGTTTGGCACTACTATCTGTTTACTAAAAACTATTCTTATAAGGAAAAAAAAAGACAGCTTGCTGAAGGAAATGACTATATGTAATACAAAAATACATACTTACTTATTCGCTCCCATGTCATTTTGACTGAGATTCCCCCCAAAAATCAAATGAATTCCAAAAATATGAAGAAATTGAGGCATCCAAAATTAATAATGAACATTAATCGAGTAGGGCTAAATCTACCATTTTCTAGCTGTTCCATGCCTTCAGCTTGGTGACCTAATTATACTAGTAGTGCTATTCAAATAATGTTACCTCTTATAAAGGTACTGTCAGGAGGTTTCAATTTGAACATGCCTCATGCACCAAGAAGACATTTATTTTTAAAGTTACCTGTACCGCTCAACTTTCTAATATATTCTATCAAGCCTCTAGTGACATAGATATTATGTCAGCTCTGCAAAATTTATAAAAATAACTTTATCTACTCCCCTTCATAATTTTAAAAGTGAAGACATTTTAGCCAAGTGAGAATTTCGTGGTATCTGCTGCAGGATGAAAAATTACTAAATTGTTGTTATAACTATGATTTTTATTATAATTAAGATCAAAAAGAGGAGACACAAAAGACAAGGTAAAACTTTTATTGATCACTTAAACATTTAAGTTTTTTATACAATATTATACTCTTTGTCCACAGAAAACAAAGCGCAAGGTAAGACTTGCCTTTTTCTGACCTGCATTTTAGCCTAGTAGCCTTAGTGATAGAGACTATGCTGGACTGAGGGTACATGCCAACCCTGGAAGATAAAACATGAAAGAAGTTTTTGTTCATTTGAATGTACTGTTTAACACAAAAAAGGTCTGCTAAGGTTTTAACCCTATGTTCACAATTGCAACTGAAGCTGGCCAAACTAATTTGCCAAAGGAAATACATTTGAAACCAAATATATATTATGGGGGAGGGGGCAAAAGTCATAAGAGTTTCCTGGGGGGAGGGGGGTTGTCATGTCTTGTTGTGGATCAAAGCTGCAGAAGCGGTGAGATATAAAATGTGATTAACAGTGGCCTTTTTTAATCTTTTTCATGTTAAAGTGGCCTCCCACAGGCCTTTGATAATGTCCTGTGGGAGGGAGGAAACACATCAGTGGCCGTGGGTGGTGACGTCAGATCCGGCTGGTGACATGCAAGTGGCCACGTACTTCCAGTCTCAGTTTTTTATGCTTGTCTTACCTTGTAGAAAGTGAGTGGAATACTGCATTTGTATTACTATTTTACTAAACGGAATTATGCTATATATTCTTCCTCTTTTCTGGCATTATACTATATACTATATATATGAAGGGAATCTGCATCCACAAAGAAGGAGCCTCGTTGGAGGACTAATAATCCGAGCATCTGAGATGTTTTGCAAAGCGTGCCTGACTTCTGTTATGGGAATCTATGGTAGCTGGTGAGTGAGTGGGCACATAGGAGGAGAGCACGGACTGCACCAATTTTGTTTACAGCACTTGGCACCCCAGCACTTTAAATATGATGGAACAGCGATATATTTCACCAATAATGATGGCCATTTTTAATAGTGATTTTAGTTTTTGATTTTTTATGATGTTAGACTTTTGGTATTTTGTCTGTGTATATATATGAGTTTATTCAACTGTTTACATAAATTAGGTCTCACAGTGAGAGCGCCCTTTCCTCCACATATACAAAGTGGAAAACCTAGCTTATATCCAGGAATTTGTAAGTCATATATGTGGCAATTTAAATCCCAGATCCATCTGATTGTATATTTTGGTTCTGTATGGTTGCTAGAAAGTTAAAAAAAAAAACATGCTATCTGTCTGAGAATCCAGAGGCATGACATCATTAGCATAACTTGTACTATAACTCTAAATACAGTTGATTTTTCCAAATGATATTACACTCTCCCAAGAAATTCTCCATAATGTAAAAGTTCATCAATAATATGCAAGTTTAGCTGTTGGAGTCCAGTAGCATTACTGGATTCAAATCTATTAAATGTTATTGTCTTCAATCAAAATCACCAACAGTGGTGTTTCTCAACCTTGTAGGATTCCTTCATTAAAGAGGTTGTAAACTCCCCATTTGCACTTCAGCTCATTATAATCTGCCTAAAGAAAGCAATCAATAGGTGCCTGTAAAAGATTACTTACTTCTATAATTATCCTGTAATCCTTCCTGTAATATTTGATGACGTCTTTGGCGCATGCCCAGTGTGTTTTTCAATCCACGGCACGATATGTGTCCTGTTTCATTAAACCTGTACTCTCCCTGTATGTGTCAAAACAGCACAGCTAAGTCTCGCGATTAGCTGTGCCTTTCACCCCAGCTTCCTGCTTCCTCATCTCACAGGGGGAATGAACATGTGAGAGAATAAAAAAGGGGGCACATTATGTGGCCACTTGTGTGGGATTGTGGCCACCCTTAGCAGTTTTGTTAAGAGAAGCCAAAGGGGTTTTCTAAAGTGTACAGGAGTAGGCTATTAATAGGTTAATTTTCACCTGAGCATTGCAGCAGGTATCAGCCAATTGGGTGTCAAGGAATGTTCTGGCAAGCTGGAGCAGAGGCTATATAAACCTGGTTTGGTCTGGAGTGCTTCCCTTTGCACCGAAGAGCACAAGGAGAAAAGTACCCCCCCCCCCTTTGTCGCGAGCACCTTTGTGAGGTTGGGTCACCCTGGTATCCTAGGGGGGGGGGGGACATTGTATTTTATATGGTAATTTATGTTTATTGTTGCTCGAGTTGTTTATAACTGAGCAATCACAAGTTATTCCGGTATTTGAGTGGTTTATACAAGCAATTAAATGTTTATGATTTCATTTATATTAAACCAATAAAGAGTGCCGCGGCCTTTTCTTGCCAAAACTGTGAGTTGGTGTCATTGCTTTAGTAAAGTTAAGCTAGTTAATGCGAGAGTGTGGCCTAAAATTCCACACAAGGGGAGGGGGAGTGAGTGAAAAACGGCAGCCTTACAATACAGTGAGAGCCAGTATTACACAGAGAGTTTGCATTACAATTAAAAAGGAATGCAAGGAATGCAGTAAGGGCGGAAATGACGGTCGCAGGGGGGAGCAAAAGCAGGAGATGACATGGCGCGGCCGAGACCTGGAAGAAGGAAAAAGTTTAACTTTGAAATAAAGGTATTTTTAGACGATTATGATGTAAATATTTTATGTGTAATGTATTTATTTTGCATGTCCTTTTAATACATTGTAAAAGTTTGATTTTTATAGCTGAGGTTACTTCCTCTTTAAGACATAAGTGACATTCTTGTCAGTCATGCCTTGATGAAAGGGCCTTACAAGCGCCTTCTTGTTTTCTTGTTGGTGGACAATAAACATAATAGACTTGCATCAGGAAGTACTGGTGACATTTGTATGCTCTGGATTGATAACACCATTCATTCTATCAACTCCCATTTGGCTGAGCTGCATGGAGTGTGACTGTGATATTTAGACATGTGCAATTCATTTCGTGGCGAATTTTTTTTTCCAGACGAAATTCGACATATTGTTCATTTGGGAGCATCTGAATGAACGAAAGCCTCTTTTAACGAATGCGTACGAAAACGCATTGTCTGAAAGAATGAAAATCCGAAAGAGCGAAAACCTGAAAGAACAAAAATTCAAAAGAATGAAAATCCAAAAGAACAAATATCTGAAAATATAAAAATATGAAAGAACGAAAAAGGATTCAACCTACGAGTTTAACAAATCAATTACTTTTGGATAATTTGTTTTTTGTATTTTTGTTCTTTCCGACTATAAGATATCGTTGAATATAAGGAAATAATTAATGAATGCATTCGTATTTCTTGGATTCATTCGACTTTCCGATGGACAGTGTTAGTGTGTTATCTCTGGCCAATGAGATTCTCCCTTATTCCCCTGTGTGGTTTTCTGTGCCAGACTGCATCTGTGTCAGACTGCATTCCATCCAGAGCCCAGACAGGGTGTGGTGGGCCGATGGCACTGTTTTGTTGATTAGGAATACAACCACCAATGTCAAAATGAACGTAGGGTCCGAGCCCAAAGTAGCTAATGCCGTACCAAAAAAAAATGAAATGCAATGAATACGAATGCAGCCGAAGTTACGAAATACCCAAAGTAACGAATGCTGCATCTACTGTAAACAAATAGAACTGAACGAATATGAACGAATCCGAAGTTACTAATTATTCGAAGTACCGAATGCCGTATCTAAACGAATGGAACAGACCAAATACGAATACATCTGACGTTACGATGATCAGAACTTAATGAATGCCAATCATAATGAATGAGCCGATAAAGAAAAAAAAAAAAGAATGAAACAAAAACAAAACAATACAAATTTTTCGGTAGTGCACATGTCTAGCTATTAGAAACTGACTACTTAATTGCTTTATTGAAAGGTGCACAGGCAAAAACTACGTCATATAAGACCCCCCAAAAAAAGTTTGTGGCTACAATTAACAATCACAACTAAATAATAAAATACTATTTATTTAGCTAGGTATTATTTACTGACTAGCAATTCATAATTTTAAGTAAAATTTCTAAAGAAATAAAATTGATTTGCTTATTTTCATTATACATCACTGTGTGCATTTTCACATGAGTACAAAGTGATCAATACACATGAGTGTATAGGTAAGAATAAACCACCAATATGTATAACTGAGTGTATTTTACTAGTGCATTACATGCATTACACTATATTAACTCCTTTCCAAGTTATTGCCTTCTTGTTTACTATGAGTGATAGTGGTGCATGCAGGAATGTTAGTGCAGTCAGACATTGCAGTTATACACAGCTTGTTAACTTGACTGATGGCTCTACAGCTGCTCCAAACATGAGCCATGACAACAGTGCAGTAATAATGTGAGATTCATATTTAGTGTGTCCCCTAGCTAAGCTGCCTCATATTTTTGTTACATCTGTATTTGAAAAAAAAAGAAAAAACAATGTTATGGTACAAAATGAGTAGTCACAACTTTGCTAATCTTAAATTCAGTTAGTGTATGAAGATTTGCAAGGGGATAAGGTGAATTGGCCTTCCAGACTTTACTCTAAGCCAGCAAATAAACTCTGTGTGAACCTAGAGTAAATACATTAATAAATTGCTCCTAGCTAGGAATAAAACAGGACTCAATTTGTTATCAGCTGTAGTAGAAAACCACTTGTTAAAACTGACAGATAGCTCAGCTGGTAACACAGTAAGATGTACTCTAGTGCAGTTAATGGTTTACTCATAAACATAAATGCTACATACACATACGGGCATTATATATTAAATAGAGGCTGGGCAATTTTTCTTCACAGTTACATTTAAATAAAAAGAAAAACTAATACAATGAACATTAATAGAGTGTCAATTTTAGAACATTGTCAGAGTTATACTGGTCATTTTCATTTGTCAGGCTTGAATACCATCATTTCAGATGTCAAACAGTTTTGTGAAGAGTCAGTATGAAAAGTGATGAGTGATGTGTTATGAGAGGCACTTGATAGCTAATGTGAGAACTGATGAGCAATGAGTACAGAAGCCCAAGTGTTCCAAAGTAACTTCTAATATCTCATATTTTTATTTACTTTATACATTACAGAAAAATGGTTCAGTCTGATACAAAACGTACTACTTCGTGGTAACTATCATGTATTTTCATAAGCATTTTGACATTGGAAGAGAGTGTGTTTTCGTATGTGCATGTGTTTGCGTGTGTACACATATGAACATATATACTTAAGACAGGTAAACAATTATTTGCAACAATTTTTTACATTTTAGAAAGTAGTAATGCCATGAATAAATTCTATTACAGAATAGTGATTCTAATGCCTCATAATTTACTTGTCAATAACAATTTTACCCACAAACACATTTCCATCACTATGCACAAATTGGTTCCTTTGTTTTAAATACATTTATATTACCGCGTCCTGCCCGGCCGTCATTTTGCTATCAGTGTTTTTTCCGTTCTGGCTGGACATCATATGATATGGCGATCGGTGGTGCGGTTTGTTGCTTGGACACACCGCATTGCCAACAAAGGCTCTTTACTATGTTATCCGCTGTGTCTAATTACAGCTGATCACAGTGTAACTAGGAAGTGGCGGTTATAGGCATTCCTCTACTCACGCTGACAGCGCTTGAGTAGAGGAGAGCCGATAAGTGGCTTTTCTGACAGGGGGGATATGCACTGATAATCAGAGCAATGCCCACCAGTGCAGCCCAATCAGCAATGCCCACCAGTGATGCCCATCAGTGACCAATAGTGATGCCCAACAGTGCCCAACAGTGATGCCTGTCAGTGCCTCCTCACCAGTGCTGTCTGTCAGTGCCTCCTCATCAGTTTTGCCTATCAGTGTCACCTATCAGTGCACATTAGGGCCCATTATTGCCACCTATCAGTGCTCATAAAGGCTGCCCATCAGTGCCCATCAGTGCTACCTATCAGTGCCGCCTATCTGTGCTCCATATTAGTGCCTCCTCATCAGTGCCCATCAGTGCCATCTCAGTGCTGCTTATCAGTGCCCATCAGTGCTGCATATTAGTGCTGCCTATCTGTGCTGCATATTAGTGCCTCCCCATCAGTGCCCATCAGTGCCCATCAATGCCGCCTTATCGGTGGGTAAATAGAAACAAAGCCAATGGTCAGGGCAGGTATTGGACTTGTATAACTAGGAACAAAGCCAAGGGTCAGGGCAGGTAGCAGACTCAGATAGCCATCAACAAAGGCAAGGTTCAAGACAGGTAGGGGACCTGGATAATCTGAAATAAAGCCGAGGGTCAGGGCAAGCAGCAGACTGAGATAGCAAAAATAAAGGTCAGGGTAGACAGAAGGCTCAGATAGCCTTGCAAAACCATTGTTCAGGCAGCAAGCAGAGAGCCACATTGAGTTTCAATAGACAACTCAAGAGAAGGAATCCTTTCTTGTTGTTTTCAGCTTGACAGGAGGGGAATGGGGCCATTCTGATTGGCTATGCTACGCTTGAGAGACAGGAAGCCAGGCTGGGCAGGGACTAACCATGTAGCTGAATATAATAATCAGCAAGTGAGGCCAGCCCACGTCTATAGAACTGTGTTTTGTGAAGGAACAAGGTAAGGACAGAGCTTATTTGTGGAACCACAAGTATTATCTGAACGACAGCAACAAGAAGGTAAGGGCAAAGCACAAGCAGGTACCAGGGGATCCACAGGTGACAGATCAGCTCTGCAGCTCACTATAACAGTATTATGTAACATTTTAATAAAATGCCAAAACAAAGTGCACAACAACATTAAAGCAGTTGAATAGGGAGTAAAGTGAAAGCGACAAGGAGGGTTTTGTGTTGCAAAGAAAATTAGAGAGTATTATCTGAGAAATAAAAATTGTTCAGAGGCTGGACAGTATGTAAGCATATTGGTTAGACTGCAAAAAAGGGAGAGACAAGGCAATTTTATCTTGAATGAAACATTAGAGTATATTTTTGAAGAGACATTAGCCCCAAATATTGTATGGTGGTCGAACATTGTGTATGCAGCTTGATTAAACTGTAATGTAGGAGGGAGAGACAAAGCAGGTTTTATCTTCAAAACAGCGTTAGAGTGTATTATTTCAGAGACAATAGCTACACATATTGTACAGTGGCAGTACAGTATCTAAGAAGGAAGCAGTTGGCCAGGAGTGGAGTCAGGAGCTGATAAATGTTGCAGGTTAGTACTAGTAGTAGTGTAAGGAGCTGGTAATGATGGTAGACCAACAAAGGTGGTAGGAGCTAGTAATGGTGGCCATCAACAGAGGTGGCAGGAGCTAGTAATGGTTACATACCAGAAGAGGTGGCAGTAGCTGAAAATGCTGGCAGCAGCAAGGCAGCAGAGGTGGCAGGATCTGGTAAAGGTGGCAGTCCAGCAGAGGTGGAAGGACCTGATAATGGCTGCAGGAGCAAGCGAGGATAGGTGGAAGGAGGTGGTAATAGTGGCAGGCTAGCACAGGTGTCAGGAGCTGGTAGTGGTGTAAGGCCAGCAGAGTTGACAGGAGCTGGTAATAGGGGGCAGGTCAACAGAGGAAGCAGGAGCCAGTAATATTGGCAGCAGCAGCCAGGAGAGGCGGTAGGAGCTGGTAATGGTGGCTAGGGATGGGTCAAACACCCCTCGTTCGGTTCTCAGCAGAACTCCCGAACAGGGGAAATGTTCTAATCTGATCGGCAAACCCGATTGAAGTCTATAGGACCTGAAATAGAAAAATCAAAAGTGCCCAATTTGAAGGCTTATATGCAAGTAATTGGCCATAAAAGGGGTATGGGGGTCTGGGTACTGCCCTGGGGGACATGTATAAAAAAAAAAATGTTTTTTTGAGGAGCAGTGATTTTAATTATTCTTAAAGTGCAACAATAAACATGAAAATTTTATTTAAATATAGTGCCCGGGGGGTCCTCTTAATGTGACTGTAAAGTGGCTCATCTGCAGCATGCACAAACTTGCTCATCTGTAGCATGCATATAGCATGCATAAAACATTCTACAGGAAAATGACATTTCTAAAGAAAAAAGCAAGCCAAATCCAATTTAAAATGACTCAGGTTACAATTGCCGGCACCCAGCTTTCAAAGAAATAAAAAAATAAAACGGCGTGGGGTATCCCCTAAGATCCATACCCTTATACAGGCACGCAGCCTGGCAGGTCAGGAAAGAGGGGGGAGAAGAGCGGGTGCCCCCTCCAGAATCATACCAGGCCACCTGCCCTCAACATCGGGAGGTGGTTGTTTTTGGGCACCCCAAAGCACCTTGTTCCCATGTTGATGGAGACAAAGGCCTCTTCCTGACAACCCTGGGCTGTGGTTGTCGGAGTCTGCGGGCAGGGGGCTTATCAGAATCTGGAAGCCCCCTTTAACAAGGGGGCCCCCATATCCCGCTCCCATCTATGTGAATGGGTATTGGGTACATAGTACCCCTACCCATTCACCAAAAAAGTATACAAAAGTAATAACCACGCAGGAGAGTTTTTGAATATTCCTTTAATAAAAAAAACTGTCCCTCAATTTAAACCCATTGTCAATCACACCACTCATGACCCAAAAAATAGAATAAATGAAAAACCCTCTCGCCTCCTGAGGGCCTCCCACCAAATGCGCGCTACGCGCTTTGACATTTCTTATATAGGCAAGGGGTAGAGCCACCTGGTTACATCACCTGGTGGCACCTCCCCCTTCTGACATCACGTGCCATCTAGTATGGACTGGGGTGGACTCCACGCCGTTTTTTCTTCATATCTTTTTACCTGCACTTTTTTTTTTTTTTTCATCTGTCAGCAGGCCCTACTTCTTAAAAAACAGCTTACACTGCACCCTGGGTGGGCAAAAGGGGCACAAAATGAACTGTGCAGTGCTCAGTGTATTTCAGGGTGTTCCTCGGGGCGAACACCCTGCAAAATTGGATAATTGGCAAACGACTGAATAGTCAAATGTTCGGCCGGAGCCGTTTTCCCCATTCCCAATGGTGGACTGCCAGCAGAAGTGGCAGCAGTAACCTTTGAAAGGTTACAGGAAGGAAGGTTACAAGGAAAAGGAAAAAGTGCAAGAGCTAGTGAAGGTGGATAGAAACTGGTAATTATGCCAGACCAGCAGAGGTGACAGGAGTTGGTAATAGTGGCAGGTCAGAAGAGGTATCAGAAGCTGGGTAAAGTGTCAACAACAGACCAGGGGAGAGGTGGAATGACCTGCTAATGGTGGGCTGCAGGAAACCACAGCCAGCTCCTGTGTCCAAGATGGTGGCACTAGTGACCTTCAGCAGTAAGATGAACCGGCTGCAGAAAGACAGTGCTGGACCCCAGGCCCTGGTAGGTATCTGATTTTTAAAACTCAACAGCTACAGTATTTGTAGCTTAAAAATTAAGTTTAAGCTTCTCTTTTGTGTACAATCTTACCCACTAGATAATTATTTCAAACTAAAATTGCAATTTACACAATTTTTTATGCAGTCATTCTACCAGTTACTGATCATAATAACATAAGCAAAGGTAACAACATCAAAGTTAGTCTCAGCATTTATAGACAGACGCATGATATCTGCATTTCATAAATGCAAATTGTACTCTTGTGTACCTCTTATAATTAAAACATACAGTAACACAGATCTGTATGTAACAGCACAATTGAATGACATTTTTCTACTGAATGAATTAATGTTAACTTGATTGTGACATATTCAGACAATTTAAAACTATAATGTTATATAATGATGATGGGTTGATGGATTTGCTAACACTTAATACAGTAACTCTTTTGTAAATAATAACAACAACAATAATAATAACACATACACTTACCGGCCACTTTATTAGGTACACCTGTTCAAATGCTTGGTAACACAAAGTGGTAATCAACCAATCACATGTCAGCAACTCAATGCATTTAGGGCATCTATATGTGGTGAAGAAGACTTGCTGAAGTTCAAACCCGAGCATCAGAATTGGGAAGAAAGGGGATTTAAGTGACTTTGAACGTGGCATAGTTGTTGGTGCCAGACTGGTTGGTCTGAGTATTTCAAAAACTGCTGATATACCGGGATTTACACTCACAACCATCTCTAGGGTTTACAGAGAATTGTTCAAAAAAGAGAAAATATCCAGTGAGCGGAGTTGTGTTGACGAAAATGCCTTGTTGATGTCAGAGGAGAATGGTCGGACTGGTTCGAGATGATAGAAAGGCAACAGTAACTCAAATAACCACTCGTTACAAACAAGGAATGCAGAATACCATGTCTAAATGTACAGCACATCGAACCTTGAAGCAGATAGGCTGCAGCAGCAGAAGACCCCACCGGGTTCCACCCCTGTCAGCTAAGAACAGGAAACTGAAGCCACAATTCGAAATGGCTCACCAAAATTGGACAATAGAAGATTGGAAAAACCTTGCCTGGTCTGATGAGTCTCGATTTCAGCTGTGACATTGAGATAATAGGGTCAGAATTTGGCGTAAACAACATGAAAGCATGGATCCATTCTGCCTTGTATCAAGGGTTCAGGCTGGTGGTGGTGGTGTAATGGTCTCAGGGATATTTTCTTGGCACATATTGGACCCCTTAGTACCCTTTGAGTATTGTTTAAATGCCACGGCTTTCCTGATTATTGTTTCTGACCATGTATATCCATTTATGAATACAGAGTAGCCATTTTCTGATGGCTACTTTCAGCAGAATAATGCACCATGTCACAAAGCTCAAATCATCTCAAACTGGTTTCTTGAACATGACAATTAGTTCACTGTACTCCAATGGCCTCCACAGTCACCAGATCTCAATCTAAAAAAGCACCTTTGGGATGTGGAAGAAATTTTCATCATGGATGTGCAGCAGACAAATCTGCAGTAACTGTGTGATGCTATTATGTCAGTATGAACCAGAATCACTTAGGAATGTTTCCAACACCTTGTTGAATTTATGCCATGAAGAATTAAGGCAGTTCTGAAGGCAAAAGGGGATCCAACCTGGTACCAGCAAGATGTACCTAATAAAGTTGCCGGTGAGTGTATAATAATAATAATAATATTAAGAATAATAATAATAATACTTTTGAAAATAAAGTGATCCCATGCAACTTTAAGTATATCTAAAGCCAATTTTTCTTTTTTTAATTTTGGAAAGAACACAGCATGGTTACACTCCTTGATATGTATTAATATCACTTACTGGGCACATGAAAAGTCATACCTGGTGGCCATGTTGTTCAGGAATCATAGGTCGGCCATGATGGTTTTGTAGAACAGTTACACATTGCAGTAGCAAATACCTAGGAATGCAACTCCATAGCCTTTTATTTTAGCTCACATTTGAAAGAACCTGTTATCTCCACTGAGGCCGGAAATCTGGTAGGGTCTGCTTACCAATAACTCCTACAGCTTTTTTTTTTTTTTTCCTGAGGGGATTGGAAGTGACCTATCATAAAAATATAACAAAATCTTTCAGTTCTGCTACCCACGGTTTGTAGGGTAATTCAATCTTACATAGTGTGCCGTAAAATGTCTACCCAGAACTAACGGGCACAGTAAAAGGCATTTATGGCTGAGAGGCAACCTTTCAGAGACTTCCAATTTAACAAAATTGACACACAATTTAAAAATCAGACAGGAACACAACATGGTAAAATAAGTATATATTTGAATGGGGAATATCAAACTGAACAAATCGAGGTCAAACATGACTGAACTAGAGCATACAGCATGGGAGATAGCAGTCCCCTACCTCCTGGATGACAGCCTTATCCGAGATACCCTTTGTTTAGTATCCCTGGACACGAAATTCAATGCTGAACAAAAATTTATAGAATGCATCCTGCACATATTGGAAGATATTATTATTAATATAAAACTGTGTGTGAGGGAGGGCTATAATACAGTCATAAACACGGTGACACCCCATAACCACTCCTCAGATGCTTAATTGGTCACCTGGTCTCTGTCAACACCGCTTTGATACAAAAAAAGAGGAATGCCAGCACTTTTTGTCAGCTCTCATTTTACCATCAAACTAAGAATCACCTAACTGAACTTGAGAGGGCCACTGTACCATTTTTTGTTTATTCATTAGACTCTGCAAACCAGGACATTGTTAAGTATTTTTCCTTTTCCACCCTTTTTTTTCCCTGTTGCATTATTGTCTCTTTATATCCTTGTAACACCCTTTTTCTGTAAATATTTTATTTGCACCTCTTTGACCTTTTCATTGTTAAACCATATTTTGAAAAGTGTTAAAACTGTCTCTAAGGTTTTTAATGCAAACTCAAAGAATCCCTATCTCTTGAAAAGCGCTACTGTCGTAAAAATCTCTGAATAAACCTGTCTGTGGTGACAGTGTCTATCACAGACATTTATTCTAAAATCGTAGTTGTTATTGCTAAGATTGCGAGTTTCCTCCTTTTCAGTAAAAGGGTGGTGGCTGTTTAAAGGGTTAATTGCTTAAATAACTTAACCCACTGACCATCGCTCTCGGGCTGTTGGCACCTAGATTGTGGTCCTGCGAGTTGGAAAATGTTTGTGCAGGGTGCAGCTGAGCTTAGCATTGTTACGTAAGTGACAGAGCGGTCTAAGATTGGCTAGTCCTTTATCAGGAGTTGGTAAGAAGAACAGGGGTCTGACATCTGCTTTCATCAAACCCCTATTCATTTTATTTTGTGTCCCAGAGGAAACTCTCTAAAGGTTGATAAGTACCCTCCTAGACAGTTGGCACAGGAATCATTATCACTGGAAGATCCCCCTCTATTCTTGTTCCGTTGGCCACTTTTGGAATTCCCCTCACTTTCTATCCTGGTGACAGCAGTTAGCAAAACAAATAGAGAGACTGAATGGGGACATAGAAAGCATTAACATAAACCTGTGTCCAGACTATGTATACTAAAGTGTTTGCATATTTTGAAAAGTAGTAAAAGCACTTTGAAGATTCCTCACCTCACATTCTGTCAGATCCTCATTCTCCGTATTCTCCGTGCTCTATTCTTCTTTCCTCCCTGCCGGGAATCATGGCCGATACAGAGGTAGACACCACCACCCCCGCCAAGGTTCCCGCCACCAAGGATCTTAAAGAGAAGAAGGAAGTTTTAGAGGAGCTGGAGAAGAAAGAGAACGGGAGCGACAAAGCGAAGAACGGAACAGAACACAGCAAAGATAACCCCGAGGATGCTGAAGAGGAGGAGGATGAATTAGAAGGAGAGGGCGAGGGCGAGGGTGAAGATGAGGAAGATGAGGTGGAAGGTGAACGTGATGAGACTGAATCCAAGGGACATCCTGTGAAACGTGCAGCAGAAGAAGAAGAGAAGGAAACACAGAAGACAGAAAACTGAGTTTCCACAGAAGTGAAAGAGCCTGCCTAATTCCATCCCCTCCCCCCATTCCAGACATTGTATAGCTTAAGTGACATGGTTGACTTTATCTTGTAGAGGACGTGCTTTATCTCTGTATGTTTTACGGGACGATGACTTTTTATATACTGTAAACCAGGGGTGGGGGACCTACGGCCCGGTGGCCGTATGCGGCCCTCAAAGTCATTTGGTCCGGCCCCCCTGTGCAACTGAGTCTGTGTCTCTCAGCTGATCTGTCAGAACGGAGCCGATGCTTCCTGTATAGTTCTGGCTCTGTTCTGACAGTCTGAGTGAGTCACAGGCGGTGTGATATCAAATGCACTCCGCCTGTGACCAATACAGGAAACATCGCCTCTTCTTCCAGCGCGGCGCCACTGCTAGCCAGCATTTCCCACCAGCAGCACACACAGCAGTACCAGCCAGAGCCAGCAGTACTCACAGCAGTTCCAGCCAGAGCCAGCAGTACCAGCCAGAGCCAGCAGTACCAGTAGTACTCACAGCAGTACCAGCCAGAACCAGCAGTACCAGCCAGAACCAGCAGTACTCACTGCAGTACCAGCCAGAGCCAGCAGTACTCACAGCAGTACCAGCCAGAACCAGCTGTACCCACCAGCAGTACCAGTCAGCTATACCCACCAGCAGTACCCGCCAGAAGTTCTTTTCAAAACTTACCACCACAAAGTCGACTGCGCTCCAGACTGACCAACGCAAACCTGGAAAACCAGTTGCAAGTAGCAACATCATCAATACCAGCTAACATCACACACCTCACCAAAGAGAAGCAGTTGCAGCCATCACATTAGGGGTGAGTTAATTAAAATGTTTGACCATAAATAACAGGCACATTTTTAAGTTGATAATTTTGTACGGCCCCCCGAATGATTTTATAAATACCCAAATGGCCCTTGGCAGAAAAAAGGTTCCCCATCCCTGCTGTAAACCCACATGCACTAGAGGACCTTTACCATCATCACAGCCAAGATAGTGCTAAGGTTTTTTTTTGTAAAATGTTATTTATTGCTGCTTTGTTTGTACTGGTTGATTGCTACAATAATAAAAAAAAAAATCTGAATTTTTTTGTTTTCACTGGTTGGTAAAGCTTTGCTTGATTTCTCTGTCCATCTATGAAGCGGCGGGCGGCAGGGGGATGGGAGTGAAGCTGCCTTCTTGTAATATAATGGTGTTTAGAATAGAACGTTCTTCATATGCAAAGAAGGCCAAAGAGATCCCCAGAAGAGAAAGCTGGGCAATCTGTATAGATCTTTGGACTCTCAGATTACTGTTCAGTATATAGTTTGTGGTGCAGAAAAAAAAAGCAGAAATTTGGGGAAATGTCAAGGTTCTTTATGTAAAACATGTTTTCTCTCTGTATCCTAATGTACTATGGAAGTGTGTATGGCAGAGATTTCTGAGGATAGACAGTCTTCTTGTCATTATATAACCGTATACCTCATTAGTTGATGCTTGACCACTACTTTGTAAATTCAGGTTAAGTGATACAAATAAATCTTTCTTTTATATAAAACAAAAAAAAGCACTTTGAAGCATGTCTTTATTCTTTTCTGTATCTACATACATTTGGGAGAACTATTTTCTTTAGCTATTTTTCTATTTCAACAGAAACTTGTCAGGCTGCCAGCCCTCTAAATTAACATAAACAGGCTCATTCACATAATTTCTATCAATCTGTGTTGAGCTGCATAGACCAATGCAGGCTCAATGTAAGGGAACTTAAAAAACAATAGTTTTCCAAGTGCCCTGTGCACAACGAAGAGTTGAGATGGAATGCAGTGCATTGCATAAAAATGCAGACATCTAAACAGAGCACCCCACTGCCCCTATGCAATGGAAACCAGCCTACATGCATTTTAGAGCCTTTGTGGGGATCTTTGAGGATCTTTGAGAATGAATAACTTCATAATAAATGCAGCTAGAGAGGACAGGGATGCATTGCATAACATGCAGACATCTGTTTTTTTTTTTTTTTTATGTAGTGCACCCCACTGCCCCTACACAATGGAAACCAGCCTAAATGCATTTTGGAGTGATCTTTGAAAATTAATAACTTCATAATAAATGCAGATAGAGAGGCCATGAATTATTTGTTCTAAATCTCTTCTACTGCTTGTTCATAATATGCAAATAGCTTAAAGTGGATGTAACCTTAAAAATTCAATTCACTGCCATTCCTGTATTTTATGCAGCCATAACACACAGTGTATGTGTTTTTTTAACAACAAAGCCCCCAAATACCTTTTTCAGAGATTTTCAGGCCAGTCACGTGACTTTCTGCCACTCTCCTACTCCAATCCATGGGCTACAGCAGGAGGGGCCAGATCTCCCTCTGACGTCAGTCGGGGAGGTCACATGACCACCATGCCTGCTGCTCAGCCCCTCCACTGCAGCTCATGGATCAGAGTAGGAGAGCAGCCGGGAGTCCAATGACTGGCCTGAAGATCTCTGAAAAAGGTATTTAGAGGCTTTGGTGTAAAAAAAAACAAAAAAAAAACACACTCTGCGTTATGGCTGGATAAAAGACAGGGGCTGGCAGCAGGGCTGGATTGGCCTACAGGGATACCGGGAAATTTCTCTGTGGGTGCAAGTCCACCTGCACTGGGGCTGCTTGAAGGGAAGTGGCATCCGTAAAAAAAATGGCTGCGGCTGGCCGACATGTTAATTGCACATCCACCGCCGCCACTCGGGAAAGCCCATACACGCTCGCCCATTCTGGGGCAGACAGCGCATGCGTAGTGATGTAGTGGCACCATTTTTAAATGTAAGGCGCCTCACAGATCAGTAAGTAAGACCCCCCTGCAGCCTCTTCATCTCCTGTACCATACCCGCAGTCTCTGCATCCCCTGTAACATGCCCGAAGCCTCTGCATCTCCTGTACCATACCCACAGCCCCTACATCTCTTGTACCATGCCCGCAGCCCCTGCATCTCTTGTACCATGTCCACAGCCTCTGCATCTCCTGTACCATGCCTGCAGCCTCTGAATCTCCTGTACCATGCATGCAGCCTCTGCATCTCCTGTACCATGCATGCAGCCTCTGCATCTCCTGTACCAAGCATGCAGGCTCTAACATTTCCTGTACCATGTCCGCAGCCTCTGACATCTCCTTTACCATACCCAAAGCCCCTGCATCTCCTATACCATGCCTGCATTCTCTGTATCTCCTGTACCATGCCAAAACCCCTGCATCTCCTGTTCCAAGTCCACAGCCCCTGCATCTCCTGTACCATGTCTGCACCACCAGTATCCCCTGTACCATGCCTGCAGCCTCTGCCTCTCCTGTACCTTGTCAACAGCCCCTGCATCTCCTTTACTATGTCCACAGCCTTTGCATCTCCTGTACCATATCCACAGCCTCTGCATCTCCTGTACCATGTCCACAGCCTCTGCATCTACTGTACCATGCCCACAGCCTCTGACATCTCCTGTACCATGTCCACAGCCTCTGCATCTCTTGCACTATGTCCACAGTCTCTGAAATCTCCTGTACCATGCCCACAGCATCTGCCTCTCCTGGACCATGCCCACAGCCCCTGTATCTCCTGTACAATACCCGCAGCCGCTGCAGCTCCCGTACTATGCCTGCAGCCCCTCATCTCCTGTACCATGCCCGCAGCCCCCCGCATCTCCTGTACTATGCCTGCAGCCCCTGCATCTCCTATACCATGCCTGCAGCCCCTGCATCTTCTGTACTATGGCTGCAGCCTCTGCATCTCCTGTACTATGTCCGCAGCCTCGGCATCTCCTATACCATGCCTGCAGCCTCTGACATCTCCTGTACCATGCCCGCAGCCTCGGACATCTCCTGTACCATGCCCACAGCCTCTGCATCTCCTGTACCATGTCTGCAGCCTCTGTATCTACTGTACCATGCCCACAGCCCCTGCATCTCCTGTACCATGACTGCAGCCTCTGCATCTCTTGTACCATGTCCGCAGCCGCTGCCTCCCCTGTATCATGTCCGCAGCCTCTGCATCTTCTGTTTCATGCCCGCAGCCTCTGATATTGCCTGTACCATGTTCGCAGCCCCTGCCTCTCCTGTACCGTGCCTGCAGCCTCTGACATCTCCTGTACCATGCCTGCAGCCCCTGCATCTCTATTACCATGCCTGCAGCCTCTGCATCTCCTTTACCATGTCTGCAGGCTCTGCATCTTCTCTACCATGTCCACAACCTCTGCATCTCCTGTACTATGTCTGTAACCTCTGCATCTCCTGTACCATGTCTGCAGCCTCTGCCATCTCCTGTAACATGCCCGCAGCCCCTGTATCTCCTGCACCATGTCCACAGCCCCTGCATCTCCTGTACCATGTCTGCAGCCCCTGCATCTCCTTTACCATGCCCTCAGCCCCTGCATCTCCTGTACCATGCCCGCAGCCTCTGCATCTCCTGTACCATGCATGCAGCCTCTGCATATCCTGTACCATATCCGCAGCCTCTGCATCTCCTGTACCATGCCCACAGCCCCTGCATCTCCTGTACTATGGCCGCAGCCCCTGCATCTCCTGTACCATGCCCACATCCCCTGGATCTCCTGTACCATGCCCACAGCCCCTGCAACTCCTCTACCATGCCCCCAGCCCCTGCTTCTCCTGTACCATGTCTGCAGCCCTTGCATCTCCTCTATCATGTTTACAGCCTCTGCATCTCCTGTACCATGCCCGCAGCCTCTTACATCTCCTGTACCATGCCCGCAGTCCTGACATCTCCTGTACCATGTCTGCCGCCCCTGTATCTCCTGTACTATTCCAGCAGCCCCTGCATCTCCTGTACCATGTCTGCAGCCTCTTACATCTCCTGGACCATACCCGTAGCCCCTGCATCTCCTGTGCCATGTGCCATGCCCAAAGCCTCTGAAAATCCTGTACCATGCCCGCACAGCCTCTGACATCTCCTGTACTATGCCTGCAACCTCTGCCTCTCCTGTGCTATGCCCACACAGCCTCTGACATCTCCTGTACCATGCCCACATTCTGACATGTCCTTTTTACCATGCTCGCAGCCTCTGCATCTCCTGTACCATGCCCGCAGTCCTTGTATCTCCTGTACAATGCCCGCAGCCCCTGCATCTCCTGTACCATGTCTGCAGTCCCTGCTACTCCTGTACCATGCCTGCAGCCCGTGCATCTCCTGTACCATGTCCGTAGCCTCTGACATGTCCTCCTGTACTATGTCCACACAGCCTATGATCACCTCCTGTACCATGTCTACACTTTTACCTGGAATTTGCTATTATATGTATAAAACCCTATGTGCTGTCATATCTGACTTATCTATATATATATATAATACACTCTTCAAATGTGCTTTAAAATGCATTGTTTTCTCTTATATGAACAAGAAAATAATGACGGTATGCTGTTGGGCTGGTATAATAATGCTAAGAGGCTGGTATGAAATTATTTCCAGTGCTGAATTTTATTCCCAGTCCGGCTCTGGCTGGCAGTGACATTTTTTTCAATTTTTTTTAGCACTAATAGTGGCGGGGGGGGGGGGGGGGGGGGCAGAGACAGCTCACACAGATACAGGAACTGGCAGGCAGGGAGGGAGGGGAGAGGGGAGAGAGGAGAGACAGCAGATGACGAAGGCACTTAATCTGACCACGATATCAGGGGCTCAGGAGCCATATTAAACATGGTCAGTTTACAGAAGTGAGGGCAGAACCAGGAAGCATCAGCCAGGTTTTTTACAGCTTACAGAGGGTCAGTTAGACAGCAAAAGCACTGTGCTATTTAACCTGCTATGAAGAAACAGGATCTTTTTTTTTTTTTTAGCCACTATAATAATTTGACAATTGTGCAGTCGTGCAACACTGTATCTAAACGAAATTGATGTCCTTTTTTTCCCACAAATAGAGCTTTCTTGTTGGTATTTAATCACCTGTGAGATTTTTATTTTTTGCGCTATAAACAAAAAAAGAGCGACAATTTTGAAGAAAAAAAAATATATTTTTCACATTCTGCTATATAACACTCCCAAAAAAAAAAATATGTAAAAATCTAAATATTTTAACATTTTAGGCCAATTTGTTTTCTGCTACATATTTTTGTTAAAAAAAAAAATTGAAATAACCGCATTTTGATTGGGTTGCGCAAAAGTTATTGCATTTACTAACTACGGGAAAGATTGATGTCATTTTTATTGTTTTTTTTTACTAGTAATGGCGATCTGTGATTTTTTGCGGGACTGTGACATTGCAGCGGACAGATCGGACCCCTAACTGACATTTTTGACACTTTTGGGTACCAGTGACATTATTACAGTAATCAGTGCTAACAATATGCACTGTTACTGTAATAATGCCATTGGCAGGGAAGGTGATCAAGGAGTTAAATATAAGCCTAGGGGAGTGATTCTAACTCTGGGCGGGGGTTGGGCTTTTGAAATTATCATAGAGACATGCAATCCTATATAGCAGGATCGCATGGTCTCTGCGATCATGTCAGGGAGAATGACAGATGGCTGTGTTTACATTAGCTGTCCGTCCTCCTCTGTCTGGGGGGGTGGAGATCGCTGGTGTCAGGCGGCCATCAGAGCCGCCTTGCACCCGCACTGGCTTCTCCGCTGACAATGGGGGGTGGGAGCGCGCCTCCGGCGGCGCGCACTCGCCCCCTAGTGGCCTCCCAAGCAGATGACGCCTATTAATGTGATTATGGGAGAGCCACCCTGCCGATGTAAAAAGGCAGTGCAGCAACGGCAAGTGGTTAATGTTGGCAATCTGGACACAGGTACACTTTAAAAACCTGCCATGGATTCCAAACTTTCCTTACTATGCCTAAAATAAAGGAAAGCTAGTCCATTAGATATTATTTAAAGTATCCAATCACAACTTAGCTTTTATTAGCATAACCACCCCAGCATAATTTCTAACAACTGAAATCAGAAACACATTCAAGCTGCATGTTTATCCTGTCCAGTCTCAGTGTAGATCTGCCCAAACATGCATTTTCATAAAGCCAACACAATTTCAACAATCTCCATCCCCTGTAGATAAGAATATGTGCTAAATGTATGCACTAAAATTATAAAAGCTGAAATCTTTTTGTTTGCTTTGACTTAACAGCACAGCAGTTAAATAAGCCCATTAGTACATTAACTTCTATGTATCCACTCAAGCCTTAAGTCCTTTATTTAAACATATTTGGTTGCCTTGTCTACACAGATCAAAGGATTAGAGCAAGGTTTCTTCAATTTGCCAAGGCTAAAATGTTCAGCACTGAAGGCTTTAATGTCCAGGCTTAGAATTGAAACAGATTGAACTGCAGACAGGTGTCTCTTATAGTAAGAGTGACACCACATTTTGCAAGAATGGCAGGAAACTAAGATAAAGGAAAGAAAATTGTATGCCATATGAAAAAAGACATCTGGTTACCTTTTTTTTCCTCCTAAGTGAGAAAGAAAATCCTGTTTCCTCCAATAGTGTACTGTAGCTTTACTCTTGACAGAAGCATCACGTCTGTTTCTGCCCTTGTCAACACATCTCACTGTCCACGATCACTCATCATCTCCAGACAGACAGCAGTGAAAGAGATCATCAATTGCCAATGCAATTTTGCAGATACACTTCATAAATTTTAATTACATTCTGACTGAAAATGAATGGTCAGAAAATATAAAACATCTGCCATCCAGATCATTTACATTTTTCATACAATAAATCACCAACAACATCCACAACAATGGATTAAATCATGTGGAGTCTAGTAGGTCAAGAAAGCAGAATAGAAACCCATAGTGTGATTACTGTTTGGCCCCAAGCCATCACACAATGTATCAAAAAGAGAATATAAAAAAACACGTAAAAACTGGCAGCCATTTTACTCCTGCAACCATAAATAAAAATGTACTCATTTCAGTCAGAGGATAGTAATTGATCTATTACCCCATCAACACAAAAATATGAACATGTTTAAATAAAGGCGTATCTTGACAATTATGACTGGAAAAAGTAGTCATTTATCACAAGTTTGGCTTGTTTATCTTTTGTTGAGGTCATCTGTTTCATTTTAAAAAATCAATTTTTATTAGCATCAAAGACCTAAATGCACTATTTTAACACTTAACATATTTTCATTGTTAAATATCATATGATGTAATCGCCTTTTAATACTAAGTATGTTAGTATTTGTTAAATGCCTTAATGTTAGGCCCTTCAAAAGATTTTCTGTGTTCTATAGAAAAGTAACTGACCTAAGCACAGGGATGTAAGAAAGGTAATTCAATGTGCAACCTTGTGATCTAAATGATTAAATTAAAAACAACAGTGCTGCGCTACATCAGGTGACATCAAGTGACTTATATCAAAACTACGATGTTACATTCATACTGTATGTGTATAAATGAATAATGTAACACATAATGTAATGAATAAATTGAAATGGAATAAACAAAAATTCAGTGAATGACTAAAGCAAAAAGAAGTCCATAAAAGTGAAAAACATCAATGTGTATAACTTCAATATTGATAGAAGGAGATCAAGCCAATCCAAAACAGAGCAACCAGGTATATGGACCACCACTGTTGTGAAGGTTTAAATGCACTTACCAGATTGTGTGGACTTCTTTCTCTCTCTATTTGATGTACACTTGGATTGGGGACCTGCCCTACAGCGCAGAGTTTTGGGGGAGCTCATTATGCTGAGGCTTGTTTGACTCAGTGTTGTTAACATTTGAGTCCACACAATCTGGTAAGAGAAAAGGGTTAGTTCTCAACAATACCCCCTATGAATAGGTGCCAAATCCCAGGGTTCAACACAAATAAAGAAAGGGTATCTTCTAAGGGGTTGGGACAATCTGGACCACAATCTGGTAAGCACATTTAAACATTCACATTGGTGGTGGCCAGAGTTGTATAAAGTACTCGAAACCCATACTTGAGTAGAAGTGGAAGTGCTCGATAAAAAAGTGACTTGAGTAGAAGTGGAAGTGCTCGATCAAAAAGTGACTTGAGTAGAAGTACTAAAGTATTCAACATTTTTTGTACTTAAGTATTGCAAGTAGTTTTTTAAAAAATTTTGCTACTCGGGTACTGAAAGTGAAAGTACCAGTAGTTTTGAAAAAAAAATTGCTACTCAAGTACTGAAAGTAGAAGTACAAGTACTGTGTTATGTAGTTATTAAAGAAAGAAGTCAAAAGTTTGAACATCATATTGTTTTTTATTATTTCAAATGCAGCTTTATTTATACATACAGTAGCATTTATTTTCGTAGGCGCTGATAATACACATGTTTTGAGCTTCATGAAACCTGCCATCTACTGTTCTGGCAGTGGTAATTTTTATAATAGTAACGAGTAACTATGCAGCACAAAAAAAAAAATCTGAGTAGAAGTATTAAAATCATCGAAAAAATGTAGTGAAGTAAAAGTGGAAGTAGGAGAAAAAAAATCTACTCTAGGAAAGTACAGATACCGCCTTTCGGTACTTAAGTACAGTAGTGAAGTAGTTCTACTTAGTTACTATACATCTCTGGTGGTGGCCCACACAGAAAGGTGCCATGTTTTTGATTGGCTTGATCTCCTTCTATCAATATTAAAGTTATACACGTTTATGTTTTTCACTTTTATGGACTTCTTTTTGCTTAAGTCACTTACAGACTTTTGTTTATTCCATTTCAATTTATTCAATTTATTCACTATATTATGTATTACATTATTCATTTATCCTTAACAATTATGAGTCATCATCTGTCAGTGGGCTTCCAGGCATTGCCCAGCAATAGAGAAATGTTTAAAAAAACGGCATAGGGTCACCCCCTGACCCCACCCAGTCCATACCAGGCCCTTTGGGTCTGGTATGATTTTAAGGAGAACCCCACGCCAAAACTAAAAAAAAAGAAATCCATACCAGACCCTTATCGGAGCATGCAGCCCAACAGGTCAGGAAGGGGAGGGGGGATGAGCAAGTACTCCCCCTCCTAAACCATAACAGGCCACATGCTACATTTTGTGAATGTTCCAGAAGCTTTCTGGAAACTGACGTGTCCCAGAAGGCTGCAAAGGAGGAGGGGGGTTGAAATCCAATTGGAAGTGGGTGCCTGTCAAAACCAGGTACCCCCCCCCCCCCCAAAAAAAGTGCCAAAACTTAAAGAGGAGAGGGGGGGATGCAGACAATCAGAACATTCCCTTCTGTGTGAAGTTCTCCTTTAAATCTTGGTTATTCCCTCATCATAAAAATGTACATTATTAGCATTCCTTGATTGAAAATATTTCAGCATATTAGAGTAGGAAAATCAAGAAAGGAACTGAAATACAGTTCATATGGATTAGACTGACTTACTTAATTAGCCAAATAAGCCTAAAAATGTA
This sequence comes from Pelophylax lessonae, assembly GCF_965119305.1. NCBI lineage: Eukaryota > Metazoa > Chordata > Amphibia > Anura > Ranidae > Pelophylax > Pelophylax lessonae. The sequence continues at coordinate 363,842,205 of NC_138772.1, forward strand.
GCACAATTGTGTGTTCGACACCAAGAAACTTGTAGTAGTATGAGTTTTCACTTGTAGTAACAACTGGAAGCTGGAGTTGATGAACACCACTGTAATTCCTATGGTGCCATAGGCAGAACATTATTCTTACAATAAATATCTAACATTTAAATACCTAAAAATAAAAAGACATATGACACTGTACTTGCATTGATACAATTGGCCACTGCCATTTATTAAAATTCAATAAATAATAACAAGTGGGAATAAACCTTTTTTACTTATAGTTTAGGCAAAAAGCCCAAACTAACCAAATATAATGTCACTTTTTCATGTAATTCAGCCAAAAAGTTGGAATTACCCATTCAATTGAACAAAAAACATCCCCACTTAAAAAAGACCGCAGCAAGATAAAAAAAGGGGGGGGGAGGGAGGGACAAATCTTCCTCCTCTGCTCCCACTGACTGACTGTACTAACGGATTTTCTTTCTTTATATATGCCAGTTATTGGGTCCTAGGCGGCTGTTCTTGTCAATATGGACCAATCACAGGTAAGTACTTAATGACCAATAACATTTGAATTATCTTTAACTTATGCCATGCCATGGCCCCATACATGTAAGGTGGGTACATTATGACCCATCTTCCATTTCCATGGTGCCATAGGCAGAACATTATTCTTACAATAAATATCTAACATTTAAATACCTAAAAATAAAAAGACATATACAATTGGCTGCGGCCATTTATTAAAATTCAATAAATAATAAAAAGTGGGAATAAACCTTTTTTACTTATAGTTTAGCCAAAAAGCCCAAACTAACCAAATATAACAGCACTTTTCATGTATTTCAGCCAAAAAGCTCGAATTACCCATTCAATTGAACAAAAAACATCCCACACGCCATGCTCAAAACTCAAGAGCATGGCACCACCACCAAGCCTATGGCCAACTCAATGCAAGTTTGAAAATTTTAATTCAAGATGTCATTCGCTATATCAGAAAGATGGATCAAATAATTTCTATAAAACCCACTAAGACCTCCCTCCAAGTCGGTATGTCTAAAAGACAATCCATTAATGGAGGTCATGAATTTCGCAATCGACCGATTCACACGTTTACGATTTTTTTCAAAAATTAGTTCTTGATCTGAAAACCAACATAAACGCGGAATAATTTCTGAAAAAATAAATTTACACCAAGGAAAAATAGATTGAAAATACACAAAGTCAGCTCTAACTTTCAAAATAATGTCTATATTCTTCTTAACGCCAATGTCATTACCACCCAGATGGATGATAATGACATCAGGTACTGGCCATTCACCACAGAGAGAACAAAATATAGAATTGAGATCATTCCACAATAAACCCCTTCTACCTAACCAAAAGACTTTGACCAAGGATGTAGGGAATCCCAAGTTCACTCCATAAGTTCTGACTGTAGCTCTTCTGTGGGCCCAAAAAACAAAAGAATGGCCAAGAATCCAAACAACTTTTGTCTGACCTGAAATTAAATACAGCTGTTAGGTCTAATGTAGGATCTGAATGTATTGGTTCGCCATATGCCAATAACTTTTATGGAGTCACCAGAAAAACCCATGTTTGCAGCAGAAGTGGCTGCACCAATTCTAAAAGAATGGGAAGTTATTGGCAGATGGTCTAAATGCAAAAAAGTCAAACATTTTTTTAATATAGCACTAAATTGAAAACAAGTAAGATGGGTACCAGACAGATGTATAATAAATTGCTGATGATGTATATGCCGAAGACTTAAATATCTCTCAGCTAGAGAAACAACACAAATATTCCCAACCGAATATTGCGCTTCAGAGAAATCCAAGCACCCTGACCTAACTGGTCAGTCTTGCTACCCCTCAAAAAAATACGAAGAGTATCAGCAGCTATAGAGACATCAGAAAAAGCCAAACCAGTGAAAGTCAAAGAATTTTTTGCGAATAATTCTGATACGCGAAAGGCACCGAAATAACAAAAACAAAATGCAGTTTGAAACAACAACGATTCGTACTGCGAAAAACAAATTGATTTAGTAGCTTCGCACAATTGTTGCAAAAGCGATGGAGATATAGCCAATCTCTTATCAGGAAAGAGATGAGATCTGCAATATCCTTTCAAAGCAGTCTTAACAGAAAAGAAGCCAAGACAAGATGGGTGACCCCTTAATTGAGCAAAAAAAAAAAAGAAATCCCAGCTAAGGTCTTCACAATATGTGAATAGGAATTATGCAGACCCATCAATCTGTTCATAAACAACAAAAGAGAACATTCATCAAAAGAAAATTCAGGCAATCTATTGCCAACCAAGAAGGATGTTGTCACTGTTCTCACCATGGCTTACAGACAGCCAGGCGTGGTCGCCATTAAGTACCTGACATGGGATTTGAACCTGTGTACTTCGACATTCTGTCCTGTTATCCTACCTCTGAGCCACACTTCAGCTCATATGGATCCAGTCTTGTTAATCTGGTATTGCCTGCAGCACTAGGGGGCTGGACTTCACCTGAGTATACTCCTGTCTCTCGCTGTCCACCTGAAGCTAATAGCTCAATTAAGCAAGCTATAAAACACTGCCTCTCGCTTAGAGCAGTGTCAGTTCATTGCTGATCTTTGTTCCTGTTTGACAGACTGTGTTGCTGATCTTTGTTCCAGATTGTTCCTGTTTGACAGACTTTGTTCCTGTGTTCCTGTTTCCTAAGTGTGTGTTCCAGACTGACCCCGGCTTCCATCCTTACCTTCGCTCCTTGTTGTTCCTGCGATCCTTATCCGGACTTGTGTCATCTAGTGATTACATGAAGAGAAAGAGTAAAGGTATGACATACCCCACGGACTCTGGTTGAGCCTCAAAGAGACCGTCTAATAGGGGTTGTAAACCAAGGGGTGGGATTTTGAAGGTGGAGCTTGCTTGGGTGTGTGATAGATAAATAATAATGAAACAAGAAATAATAAAATAAAAAAGTTTTATTACAATGTCTCCATAAAAACAAATCACAATAAGTGATAATAATTCAGTGCATAAAGATACATAATATACAAGGAACCATAGTAGTGTGAGTGGGGCCACTTATGTCCGACATGTTTCGCCAGCAGGCTTCCTCTGGGACATTACAAGCTGATGACCTCAACACAGGTTCTAAATGTAAACAGTATAAAGTGAGTTAAACATGATAATTACAACATTATATAGTTATTGATGTATTTGGATTGAGGCTCACCAAAGATTGTATCTAGAACATTGCACATGCATCCATATACCAGGGATCTCCGCCGTGTATCCAAAAGTGGGTTATGCACCCTGGACAAAAAAGTCCAGCCAGGTCTGACCTCACTATAATGACAAGGACCGGACCGGGCTATGTCGAATCACAGCATATCTGGAAAGATCAATAATTGTAAAGAAAGGCTCATCACCGATGATCCCAAACTGACAGATAATTGGGAAAGGGGCTGTAGGTGTCACAAGATGGAATCCCGACAGCAAGGCCTGAGAGGTGATGAAGAAAATGAAAATAGTGGTGACCAAAGATCCAAGAGAAAGAAAGACACCATGAACCAGGAAATGCAGAGGTTGTAGTGAGTGCCTAGAAAAGCAAACAGAGTGAATGCCAGTATTCTATAGATAGGAGCAATTCATGCCAGAGGCCGCATATAGTGCACATAAATATCACATATCAAAGTGTGACATGATGCCTTAGAAAGATAAGTTGAGGGATATGCTTAAATGTGAATGAAAGGACGCTCAGATAGTGAGCATATAGATTATGATGCCAAGAGAACCCAGTCTATATTAAGGAATGCCAAGTGAAAAATAAGGGATATAAAGTAGCGTGTCAAGCAAAAGAAAGTAGCTGCTTTAGATGACCTTATCCATGACGACCTCGTTGTCATCTAACCCTCTGACAAGGGTGGCAACGTGGTCGTCATGGACAGGCATCAGTACGAAACCATGTGTTTCGATATACTGTCTAATGAAGAATGGTACAGGCCAATATCCATTGAGGAAGTTGATATCATGAAAGGAAGGTTTAAATCAATAATCTTTAATGCTTTACAGTCACATGTGATCGATCAAGATCTTTATGACTACTTAAATGTCAAATGGCCAATTTTGCCCACTTTTTACGCACTACCCAAAGTGCATAAGAATTTGGATAAACCCCCAGGCCGCCCGATTGTGTCGGGCATGGGATCCATTACCGAGCCCTCTAGCCAGTTTGTGGATGATCAGCTACGCCCACATGTGATGGGTCTGCCCTCATACCTTAGGGATACCCTGGAGCTATTGAGAGTCCTTGAGGGCCTCACTGTTCCCAGGGACTCCTTATTGGTTACTCTTGACATCGAAGCCCTCTACTCTAGTATTCCGCATACTAGGGGTATTGAGGTGATTACTACCTTTTTGAAGGAGCAGACCCATCGCACGTGGGCCTTAGCAGATTTTACCTTCCAATTACTCAATCACATTTTAGGATCGAACATCTTTGTGTTTGGCGAAACCACCTACCTCCAGGTACAGGGGGTGGCGATGGGGACCTCGTGTGCCCCATCGTATGCCAACCTGTACCTGGGGGGGTGGGAAAGGGAGTTATTCGCCAATGATGCCGCTGCGATATACCTGCGCCACCTGGCTCTGTGGCGCAGGTATATCGATGACGTCATCATTGTGTGGACAGGCTCGGTATCTACACTTTTGGAATTTATTGAGTTTATATCAAACAATGATTACAATTTAAAACTTACAGTTCAATACGACAGAAAATAGCCTTCCTTGATACTATGGTGTATTTAAAGCCTGATGGGAGTATATATACCTCACTGTACCGCAAGGATACAGCGGGGAATACAATACTACACTATACAAGCAGCCATCCACGATTCCTAGTGCGCAGTATCCCGTATTCACAATACTTGAGAATACGACGGAACTGCGCGCTAGAATCTGACTACAAACGAGAAGCCAAGGCCCTACAACAAAGGCTTTTGGCTCGCGGCTATAGTAGGAAACTTCTTAAAAAAGCCAACAAAAGGGCTAATCTTCAACCACGTGATAAACTAATTTTTGGCTCCCGTCAAATAACTCCTATGAATACTACCAAACTCATCACTAAATATAACTCCCATCATCAAATAATATGTAAGATCTTGGCCAACAATTGGCACTTTCTAGCAGACGACACCACGGTCTCTAAATACATCAAACCATACCCAGAGGTGGTCTATCGCAAGTCTGCCTCATTAAGAGACAGACTTGTACATAGCCACCATAGATCTATTGAGGAGGAGGAAACCAATGGAGCAGTGGGGGGCCTTGGTACATACAGATGTGGACAATGTTCCGAATGCCCTTGGGTCAGAGAGGGTTACACCTTTTCCCTACCTTGGGGAGGGGTTCTAAAACCTCGGTTTAGGGCCACCTGCCTCACAGAGGGTGTGGTGTATTTAGCCACATGCCTCTGTGGGGCGTTCTACGTTGGTAAAACTATTAGACCGTTTGCCAGGCGAATCCAGGACCACCTTTATTATATGGATACTGGACTTATGTTTATACCCATTTGTAAGCATGTGGGCTTACAACATAATTTTGACCCCCACACCATTACATTTATTGTACTGGAGGCAATTAATAAAAATCCGCGAGGTGGTAATTACGACAATGCTATCCTTAAAGCAGAAGTCAAGTGGATATATAGGCTACAGGCCACTAGACCACCAGGCCTAAATACAGCTCTATCGTTTAAACCATTCTTGGAATAGCCCATAACTATACCTCTATTGGTGACTATTCCCTCCCCCTATACCTCTATTGGTGACTATTCCCTCCCCTAATGTCCAACCTCGTGGTTCCCCTCCTAGATTTGCTTATGGTCTTCCACATCCTTTTATTCATGATCTTATAGCCGGGTATCCAGGACATAGTATAGTCATATCTATATACACTGAGATGACAACACAGTGGCATATCATCTGGATTTATGTCCTGGTGTAGGATAGGGTATGATTTATATGCCTTCCTACTCATTGTGTTAATTCTTTTTGTCTCTTTATATTTTTTGACATTTGGCTGTTACGAAATCTAATAACAAGATCTAGAATCTTTCTATGTTAGACAATTGAACTTATGATTATATATAACTCTTTTTGTGTTTTTCTCAGATGCACATCCATATATTCCAAATTGGATCTGTCTGCGGCCAAATCCAATGGGCTAGTACTTTCCGCATTCTCTTTCTTTGATAGGGATTCGGGCGCCAAGCCGGGGGTGGTGAGTTGAGATATTTTTTCCTCTTTCTCCTCCCACGTTAATCCCCGAGTCCGCCCCCCTTTCATGGCGGATGTTTAGCGTTCCGACCCACCTGACACCGCCTCCTCTTTGGCGCAGGCGCGGTTAGGACCGCAAGATGGCGCCCGCACCGGAAGTGATCAGTCGGAGGTCACGAGGTACCTCATCACTTCCGGTGGGACCGCGCATAAAATGCCGAACACAGCGTGGTACAAACAGGCCACGACTATAGTGGCGCTGCTTTTGTTACCACTCGATTACAGCGTATAAGGTAAGCCTCTTGTCATCTGGATCTCTTGACTGCACGGCTCTCTGTGGGACTCCTTGCTACTTTCTTTTGCTTGACACGCTACTTTATATCCCTTATTTTTCACTTGGCATTCCTTAATATAGACTGGGTTCTCTTGGCATCATAATCTATATGTGTTGGGATTCGAACCTGTGACCAGCCACATCCCAGGCGGTAGCCCTGCTTACTAGGCTACCGTCCGCTCTGAACATTCCTCCCTGAACATTCCTCCCTGAACATTCCTCCCTGAACATTCTTCCCTGAACATTCTTCCCTGAAGCCTATTATTTCAACCTTAGTCTTGCCAAGCCTTGCTCATCACCCTTGATTCCCCACACCTGGTACTTCCCTATATAAGTCCAGCCCCTTGCACTCCAGTTTGCTGATTATTGAGCTCCTGAGCCTTGATCAAGCTACTCCTCACCTGCTGCTCTTATCTACTACCACAAATCCAACGCTGACCAGGAATTGACTACCGACTACTCTTCTGCTTTGTCCCTACCTACTGAACTGCTACCTCTGTTGCCGATCCGGATTGTCTGACCACGCTTACTGCTGCCCGCCCCGACCTTTGGCTCGTCTGACTTCTCTCTGGTTATCCCTTGTCTGCTCCTCTGCCTTCGGACCGAACCTACACTCTGCCTGGCTGGGTGATCCTGAGGACCGCGTCCTGGTGTTAGCTTGCAGCGCAGTCTATCCCCACCATCTGGGGCTCTAGTGAAAACCAGCTAGCACTTAGTTTCCGCACCTCAGGTGAACCCGTGTCCTCATCAGAGTACTACGCAGTGTCCATCCGGTATCCAGCACCTACTAACTGCCTGCGGTCTTTGCCTCTGGGCTCCACTCCTACCTCTGGCCAGCAGTCCTCTGACTCAGGTGAGCCTGTAGGATTGTTACAGAATAATCAGCCCAACTATGGAGTCCGCAATGACCACTCTGTGTAGACAGGTCACTGAACTTCAAGAATTTGGTACTACGTATCAGGAGAAATTTGCCCAGCTCCAAGAAGTAGTCAAAAGCCAACAGAAGGAACTACAGAGGCAACTCCTAGACGTCCGCGGCGCGGCCGCAGACAACCGCATGCCACTCCCATCAAAATTCGGCGGTGATAGACGCCAGTATCGGGGATTTCTGAACCAATGCCGCATCTATTTTCAGATGAACCCGGCCCCGTTCACCACCGATAAAAAGAAGGTGCTATTCATGATCAATCTCTTGACGGATGAAGCATTAGCATGGGCGTCGCCATACGTGGAGTCTAGCAATCTGCTCCTGGACAACCTAACCAACTTCATCACTGCCATGAGCCTAGTCTTCGATGACCCCAACCGCTGTGCGACGGCCGAGGCGCGACTACATAGTCTGCGACAAGGGAGACGCTCCGTCGCCGAATATACCGCCGAATTTCGCCGTTGGGTCACGGACACCACCTGGAACCCAGCAGCACAGAGGAGCCAATTCCGGCGAGGCCTGTCCGAAGCAATAAAAGACGAACTCGCCAGAGTTGAAGCCCCGGACGATCTGGATGACTTTATTCAAGTATGCATCCGGATAGATCAAAGACTCTCCGAGAGGAAGAGGGAAAGATTCTGGTCCTTGGACCACAGACCCACTTACTCCTTCTCCTCTACCACCCAGCACGACCCACAGTCAGCACCTGAACCTATGCAGGTCGACGCACTACGGAGGTCTCTATCCACAGCTGAGAAGGAGAGACGGCTGGCCGAAAACCTCTGCCTCTACTGTGGCGAGCCGGGTCATTTTGCCATCAAATGTCCCAATAAGATTCGAAGAACTATTGCCGTCACGGAGCTAAAGGAGCAATCACAGACTCCAACCCCGCCAGCAGCCCCTGAAAATAACAACACGGCGGCTCATGGATCCCACTTCATCATCCCCATCCTCATCGACATCGAGGGGCGACAACTCCCCTGTTCTGCGATGTTAGATTCCGGGGCGGGAGGCAACTTTATGGACCTAACCTTCGCCCGCGAAAAGAACATTCCACTGACAATCAAGGCAGCCCCTGTTGACCTGGAAACCGTCGACGGATCCCCACTCTCCTCGGGGCCGGCGACTCACGAGACCATCGAACTACAACTCCTTATAGAACCCGATCACCACGAGAAGATCCACTTCTCGCTGATCGCCTCCCCGAAGTTCCCGGTGATCTTGGGCATCCCATGGTTGGCCACCCACAACCCCTCGGTGGACTGGGAAACCCACTGCATACGGTTCCCGTCCGAGTTCTGCTCGCTAAATTGCTCCCACAAACCCGTCCTTCCACCCGAAGACACCACCATCTCTGAACTTTCCGTCAAGGATCTGCTACCCCCTCAATACCGCGAGTTCCAGGATGTCTGCGACAAGAAAAACGCAGACAAGCTGCCACCACACAGACCCTACGACTGCCCTATAGAACTGTTGCCCGGGGCTGAAATACCCTTTGGCAGTATCTACCCCCTCTCGGAGCCTGAACTCAAGGCCTTGAAAGAGTACCTGGACGAGGACCAAAGGAAGGGGTTCATCCGGCCCTCTACCTCCCCTGCGGGAGCCCCCTTTTTCTTTGTAGAGAAAAAAGACTCCTCCCTGCGTCCCTGCATTGACTACAGGAAGCTTAACGACATTACCGTAAAGAACCGGTATCCACTTCCACTGATTTCAGAACTCCTCGAGAGACTCCGGGCAGCAAAGATTTTCACCAAACTTGACCTTCGAGGGGCCTACAACCTTGTCCGAATCCGCCCTGGGGATGAATGGAAGACCGCCTTTCGGACACGTTATGGTCACTTCGAGTACCTAGTCATGCCTTTCGGACTCTGCAATGCTCCTGCCACCTTCCAGCACTTCATTAATGACGTCCTCAGGGACATGCTCGATCTGTTTGTAGTCGTTTACCTGGACGACATCTTGATCTTCTCCGAAGACCTGGTCGTTGTCGACCGCCTCACCAAGATGGCCCATTTCATCCCCTACAAAGGCCTACCCACCGCCAAACAGACGGTCGATCTTATTCTCAGAGAGGTCTTCAGGCTGCATGGGATCCCGGACGACGTGGTCTCCGACCGAGGCGTACAATTTGCCTCTAAGTTCTGGAAGAACTTTTGCCTGGCACTCGGGGTTAAAGTGAACCTGTCCTCCGCCTTCCACCCTCAGTCAAACGGGCAGACGGAGAGAACTAATCAGACCCTAGAGCAGTACCTACGCTGTTTTAGCTCCCACCTGCAGGATGACTGGCTTGACCATATCTCCACAGCCGAGTTCGCCTACAACAATGCGGAGCACAGCTCAACCAAGCACAGCCCCTTCTTTGCTAACACAGGCTCGCACCCGGTATTCATTCCCCACCTACCCATTGCCTCCACCCTCCCAGCAGTGGCCGAACGCCTAACAACCCTACAGGAGGCACAAAAGAACATTATAAACAACCTCCAGCTCGCCCAGAGCCGCTTTAAACAGGGAGCAGACAGACGCCGCAGACCCACCCCGGGCTTCCATGTGGGAGACAAGGTGTGGCTGTCCACCAGGAACCTCAGATTGAAGGTCCCCTCCAAAAAGTTGGCCCAAAAATACATGGGTCCATTCCGGATCTCTGCGCAAATTAACGAGGTCACGTTCCGGCTCGATCTTCCGGACTCCATTAGGGTGCACCCTGTTTTCCATTGCTCCCTCCTCAAGCCATACGTGGAGAACACCTTCACAGGCCGCCACTCGCCCCCTCCACCACCCGTGAGGGTACAGGGTGAAGAAGAATACGCTGTCGCAAAGATCCTCGACTCCAGGATCCACCGGGGAAGACTACAATACCTAATTGGGTGGAAGGGCTACCCTCCCGAGGATAACTCGTGGGAACCAGAAGAAAATGTCCACGCCCCCAGACTGGTAAAAGAGTTCCACCAACAGCACCCCGATAAGCCTGCCCCTGCGGTGCCCGGAGATCACCTTGGAAGGGGGGGAGTACTGTTGGGATTCGAACCTGTGACCAGCCACATCCCAGGCGGTAGCCCTGCTTACTAGGCTACCGTCCGCTCTGAACATTCCTCCCTGAACATTCCTCCCTGAACATTCCTCCCTGAACATTCCTCCCTGAACATTCTTCCCTGAAGCCTATTATTTCAACCTTAGTCTTGCCAAGCCTTGCTCATCACCCTTGATTCCCCACACCTGGTACTTCCCTATATAAGTCCAGCCCCTTGCACTCCAGTTTGCTGATTATTGAGCTCCTGAGCCTTGATCAAGCTACTCCTCACCTGCTGCTCTTATCTACTACCACAAATCCAACGCTGACCAGGAATTGACTACCGACTACTCTTCTGCTTTGTCCCTACCTACTGAACTGCTACCTCTGTTGCCGATCCGGATTGTCTGACCACGCTTACTGCTGCCCGCCCCGACCTTTGGCTCGTCTGACTTCTCTCTGGTTATCCCTTGTCTGCTCCTCTGCCTTCGGACCGAACCTACACTCTGCCTGGCTGGGTGATCCTGAGGACCGGGTCCTGGTGTTAGCTTGCAGCGCAGTCTATCCCCACCATCTGGGGCTCTAGTGAAAACCAGCTAGCACTTAGTTTCCGCACCTCAGGTGAACCCGTGTCCTCATCAGAGTACTACGCAGTGTCCATCCGGTATCCAGCACCTACTAACTGCCTGCGGTCTTTGCCTCTGGGCTCCACTCCTACCTCTGGCCAGCAGTCCTCTGACTCAGGTGAGCCTGTAGGATTGTTACAGAATAATCAGCCCAACTATGGAGTCCGCAATGACCACTCTGTGTAGACAGGTCACTGAACTTCAAGAATTTGGTACTACGTATCAGGAGAAATTTGCCCAGCTCCAAGAAGTAGTCAAAAGCCAACAGAAGGAACTACAGAGGCAACTCCTAGACGTCCGCGGCGCGGCCGCAGACAACCGCATGCCACTCCCATCAAAATTCGGCGGTGATAGACGCCAGTATCGGGGATTTCTAAACCAATGCCGCATCTATTTTCAGATGAACCCGGCCCCGTTCACCACCGATAAAAAGAAGGTGCTATTCATGATCAATCTCTTGACGGATGAAGCATTAGCATGGGCGTCGCCATACGTGGAGTCTAGCAATCTGCTCCTGGACAACCTAACCAACTTCATCACTGCCATGAGCCTAGTCTTCGATGACCCCAACCGCTGTGCGACGGCCGAGGCGCGACTACATAGTCTGCGACAAGGGAGACGCTCCGTCGCCGAATATACCGCCGAATTTCGCCGTTGGGTCACGGACACCACCTGGAACCCAGCAGCACAGAGGAGCCAATTCCGGCGAGGCCTGTCCGAAGCAATAAAAGACGAACTCGCCAGAGTTGAAGCCCCGGACGATCTGGATGACTTTATTCAAGTATGCATCCGGATAGATCAAAGACTCTCCGAGAGGAAGAGGGAAAGATTCTGGTCCTTGGACCACAGACCCACTTACTCCTTCTCCTCTACCACCCAGCACGACCCACAGTCAGCACCTGAACCTATGCAGGTCGACGCACTACGGAGGTCTCTATCCACAGCTGAGAAGGAGAGACGGCTGGCCGAAAACCTCTGCCTCTACTGTGGCGAGCCGGGTCATTTTGCCATCAAATGTCCCAATAAGATTCGAAGAACTATTGCCGTCACGGAGCTAAAGGAGCAATCACAGACTCCAACCCCGCCAGCAGCCCCTGAAAATAACAACACGGCGGCTCATGGATCCCACTTCATCATCCCCATCCTCATCGACATCGAGGGGCGACAACTCCCCTGTTCTGCGATGTTAGATTCCGGGGCGGGAGGCAACTTTATGGACCTAACCTTCGCCCGCGAAAAGAACATTCCACTGACAATCAAGGCAGCCCCTGTTGACCTGGAAACCGTCGACGGATCCCCACTCTCCTCGGGGCCGGCGACTCACGAGACCATCGAACTGCAACTCCTTATAGAACCCGATCACCACGAGAAGATCCACTTCTCGCTGATCGCCTCCCCGAAGTTCCCGGTGATCTTGGGCATCCCATGGTTGGCCACCCACAACCCCTCGGTGGACTGGGAAACCCACTGCATACGGTTCCCGTCCGAGTTCTGCTCGCTAAATTGCTCCCACAAACCCGTCCTTCCACCCGAAGACACCACCATCTCTGAACTTTCCGTCAAGGATCTGCTACCCCCTCAATACCGCGAGTTCCAGGATGTCTGCGACAAGAAAAACGCAGACAAGCTGCCACCACACAGACCCTACGACTGCCCTATAGAACTGTTGCCCGGGGCTGAAATACCCTTTGGCAGTATCTACCCCCTCTCGGAGCCTGAACTCAAGGCCTTGAAAGAGTACCTGGACGAGGACCAAAGGAAGGGGTTCATCCGGCCCTCTACCTCCCCTGCGGGAGCCCCCTTTTTCTTTGTAGAGAAAAAAGACTCCTCCCTGCGTCCCTGCATTGACTACAGGAAGCTTAACGACATTACCGTAAAGAACCGGTATCCACTTCCACTGATTTCAGAACTCCTCGAGAGACTCCGGGCAGCAAAGATTTTCACCAAACTTGACCTTCGAGGGGCCTACAACCTTGTCCGAATCCGCCCTGGGGATGAATGGAAGACCGCCTTTCGGACACGTTATGGTCACTTCGAGTACCTAGTCATGCCTTTCGGACTCTGCAATGCTCCTGCCACCTTCCAGCACTTCATTAATGACGTCCTCAGGGACATGCTCGATCTGTTTGTAGTCGTTTACCTGGACGACATCTTGATCTTCTCCGAAGACCTGGTCGTTGTCGACCGCCTCACCAAGATGGCCCATTTCATCCCCTACAAAGGCCTACCCACCGCCAAACAGACGGTCGATCTTATTCTCAGAGAGGTCTTCAGGCTGCATGGGATCCCGGACGACGTGGTCTCCGACCGAGGCGTACAATTTGCCTCTAAGTTCTGGAAGAACTTTTGCCTGGCACTCGGGGTTAAAGTGAACCTGTCCTCCGCCTTCCACCCTCAGTCAAACGGGCAGACGGAGAGAACTAATCAGACCCTAGAGCAGTACCTACGCTGTTTTAGCTCCCACCTGCAGGATGACTGGCTTGACCATATCTCCACAGCCGAGTTCGCCTACAACAATGCGGAGCACAGCTCAACCAAGCACAGCCCCTTCTTTGCTAACACAGGCTCGCACCCGGTATTCATTCCCCACCTACCCATTGCCTCCACCCTCCCAGCAGTGGCCGAACGCCTAACAACCCTACAGGAGGCACAAAAGAACATTATAAACAACCTCCAGCTCGCCCAGAGCCGCTTTAAACAGGGAGCAGACAGACGCCGCAGACCCACCCCGGGCTTCCATGTGGGAGACAAGGTGTGGCTGTCCACCAGGAACCTCAGATTGAAGGTCCCCTCCAAAAAGTTGGCCCAAAAATACATGGGTCCATTCCGGATCTCTGCGCAAATTAACGAGGTCACGTTCCGGCTCGATCTTCCGGACTCCATTAGGGTGCACCCTGTTTTCCATTGCTCCCTCCTCAAGCCATACGTGGAGAACACCTTCACAGGCCGCCACTCGCCCCCTCCACCACCCGTGAGGGTACAGGGTGAAGAAGAATACGCTGTCGCAAAGATCCTCGACTCCAGGATCCACCGGGGAAGACTACAATACCTAATTGGGTGGAAGGGCTACCCTCCCGAGGATAACTCGTGGGAACCAGAAGAAAATGTCCACGCCCCCAGACTGGTAAAAGAGTTCCACCAACAGCACCCCGATAAGCCTGCCCCTGCGGTGCCCGGAGATCACCTTGGAAGGGGGGGAGTACTGTTGGGATTCGAACCTGTGACCAGCCACATCCCAGGCGGTAGCCCTGCTTACTAGGCTACCGTCCGCTCTGAACATTCCGCTCTGAACATTCCGCTCTGAACATTCTGCTCTGAACATTCTGCTCTGAACATTCCGCTCTGAACATTCCTCCCTGAACATTCCTCCCTGAACATTCTTCCCTGAACATTCTTCCCTGAAGCCTATTATTTCAACCTTAGTCTTGCCAAGCCTTGCTCATCACCCTTGATTCCCCACACCTGGTACTTCCCTATATAAGTCCAGCCCCTTGCACTCCAGTTTGCTGATTATTGAGCTCCTGAGCCTTGATCAAGCTACTCCTCACCTGCTGCTCTTATCTACTACCACAAATCCAACGCTGACCAGGAATTGACTACCGACTACTCTTCTGCTTTGTCCCTACCTACTGAACTGCTACCTCTGTTGCCGATCCGGATTGTCTGACCACGCTTACTGCTGCCCGCCCCGACCTTTGGCTCGTCTGACTTCTCTCTGGTTATCCCTTATCTGCTCCTCTGCCTTCGGACCGAACCTACACTCTGCCTGGCTGGGTGATCCTGAGGACCGCGTCCTGGTGTTAGCTTGCAGCGCAGTCTATCCCCACCATCTGGGGCTCTAGTGAAAACCAGCTAGCACTTAGTTTCCGCACCTCAGGTGAACCCGTGTCCTCATCAGAGTACTACGCAGTGTCCATCCGGTATCCAGCACCTACTAACTGCCTGCGGTCTTTGCCTCTGGGCTCCACTCCTACCCCCGGCCAGCAGTCCTCTTACTCAGGTGAGCCTGTAGGATTGTTACAATATGCTCACTATCTGAGCGTCCTTTCATTCACATTTAAGCATATCCCTCAACTTATCTTTCTAAGGCATCATGTCACACTTTGATATGTGATATTTATGTGCACTATATGCGGCCTCTGGCATGAATTGCTCCTATCTATAGAATACTGGCATTCACTCTGTTTGCTTTTCTAGGCACTCACTACAACCTCTGCATTTCCTGGTTCATGGTGTCTTTCTTTCTCTTGGATCTTTGGTCACCACTATTTTCATTTTCTTCATCACCTCTCAGGCCTTGCTGTCGGGATTCCATCTTGTGACACCTACAGCCCCTTTCCCAATTATCTGTTAGTTTGAGATCATCGGTGATGAGCCTTTCTTTACAATTATTGATCTTTCCAGATATGCTGTGATTCGACATAGCCCGGTCCGGTCCCTGTCATTATAGTGAGGACAGACCTGGCTGGACTTTTTTGTCCAGGGTGCATAACCCACTTTTGGATACACGGCGGAGATCCCTGGTATATGGATGCATGTGCAATGTTCTAGATACAATCTTTGGTGAGCCTCAATCCAAATACATCAATAACTATATAATGTTGTAATTATCATGTTTAACTCACTTTATACTGTTTACATTTAGAACCTGTGTTGAGGTCATCAGCTTGTAATGTCCCAGAGGAAGCCTGCTGGCGAAACATGTCGGACATAAGTGGCCCCACTCACACTACTATGGTTCCTTGTATATTATGTATCTTTATGCACTGAATTATTATCACTTATTGTGATTTGTTTTTATGGAGACATTGTAATAAAACTTTTTTATTTTATTATTTCTTGTTTCATTATTATTTATCTATCACACACCCAAGCAAGCTCCACCTTTAAAATCCCACCCCTTGGTTTACAACCCCTATTAGACGGTCTCTTTGAGGCTCAACCAGAGTCCGTGGGGTATGTCATACCTTTTACTCTTTCTCTTCATGTTTAATACAGGGATGTGGTGTATGCTTGCTGGGTTTAGTGGCAATTTAGGCTTGGCGTCCTCTCTATACATCTAGTGATTACAGTTATTCCTGGACTTCCCTTCCCATTGTATTCCTGCCAGTCCTGCTTATTGGAGCACCTTCCCTGCCAAGCCCCCATGCACAGATTCACAGCTCAGGTGGCTTTCTTACCTGGTCACCTTGGACTGCGGATATCTGCAAGGGTGAGCGTACATCTCTGCGTTACAGACTCCAAGAAAGGTAAGCCCTGTGACAGATGTCCAGAGATTCCAAGCAGTGGTGTAAGACTTCCATGTCGATGGAACCAAAGAGTGTTGAATAGCATCCACAACTTCAGTCATACCAAAAGCCACAGATGATGTGGGCAATCCAGGCCAAAAGGAATCACCCAGGGTACCAAAGTCTTGAACCTCTCGACCTGTAGGCGAGATAGCGAATCCGCCACTTCATTATAAAAACCAGGTATATACTTGGCTTTTAGCCAAACATTGAGGTGTAAACATTGCAAAACTAAATACCTCAATAAAGAAATGTAACAAAAACTTCAATTTAGAAATTTTTGCAGGAGGCAATCTGAATTCCATCCTAACTGTATCAATTTGGATACCTAATAATTCAAGTGAAGTAGTGGGGTATACAGATTTCACCTCTGCTAAAGGAACTCCAAAAGTATTGCAAATAATGCGAAATTCTGTGAAGACAGCCAAACAATCAAGGGAATCAGAACCCAATAAACAAAAAATCATCCAGATAATGTTAAACATTATCTGAATGAGTCCTAATCGAAACTACCCACTCCAAAAAACTAGTAAATAGTTCAAAATAACTACACGAAAGAGAACATCCCATAGGCAAACATTTGTCGAAAAAATATTCACCATTAAAGAAAAAGCCTAAAGAATTAAAAGCAGAAGGATGGATTGGCAACAATCTAAATGCTGACTTAACATCCGCTTTAGCAAGCAATGCGGCTCGCCCGACTTTCCTTATCTTATCCAAAGCATCCTCAAAGGTTGAATAGGATACTGAACACATGGAAGGATCAATTTCATAATTTAAAGAAATACCATCAGGGTATGATAAATGATGAATAAGCCTAAATTCTCTCTGTTCTTTTTTAGGAATAATACCTAAAGGAGAAATTCGAAAATCTTTAAAAGGAGGAGATGAAAAAGGGCCAGCAACCCTACCAATAGCAATCTCTTTCAAAATCTTGTCATGAACAATATTAGAAAGTGCATTAACAGAGGGCAAATTATCAACATGAAAACAACCTTGGCCTGAAAAGGAAGGTAAAACAAAACCAAATTTAAAACCATTAAAAAGTAAAAGAGCTTTATCATTGTCTGGGTAAGCCAGGAGCCAAGGCAGCATTTTTTCCCAACTCACCGGAGTTGCTGCTCTTAAGAAAAAGATGCTCCTTGCCTTGTTGAGTGTTAACCTGACTTTTCTTCTTAAAACACCTAGAGATAGGGTGAGTACCACCCCAATGAGAACGCTCGTGTTTGAACCTGCAATTATTAGGCCTGTTACATTGTCCCTCATTAAAAGAGAAACAAACTCCCTTCCTAAGCTGACCAAAATTACCAGTCTTCAGTGAAGGAGTTGGCCTCTGAGGTAACAGCAAGTTAAGCCGAAGGCCCACATCCCATTTCAATGACTTGTGTATAGAAAGTTTCTGACGAAATGATTTGTCATAATTGAACCACGACAGTCCTGGAAAATTCTTATAAGCCTCAAGGATGATGTCCAAATGTTGGAACAAGCCGCAACATAATTGTGGATAATTGTGGATGTTTTTCCCCTAAAACGCTAGCAATTGTTAACGGTGCAGGGGATAGACCTATTTCTATCCTCATTGTATTTGTCACTATCTTACTTGTAGTGCCTGGCAACAAGGATAAAATGTCCACGTAATCACCCCTCAAAAATTTCTCTTTTACCACTTCCTTTAAATGAAATCCTAACGGAGAGAGCTCACAAGGCATAGTTTCTTTTAAAAATGACTCAGGGACTAAACGAGAAGTAGGTAGTGTAGCAGAAGCATCCAAGTTAATCATGTTAACTTCAGGAGCTAAATGACCAGAAGGTAAAGCATCATTCCATACATTAAGTAAAGGACTGACTGAAGTACAGTTAACAACATCAGCATTACAAGGAACATTAGGTACAATATTAACATTAGTGACGTCAGCAGATACTGGTAACATCCTGGAACAAAAGGAAGACATCACAGCCAAAAATTCACGAAAAACAGTTGAAGATACTTGCTCACTTCCAGAAACTGCGTCAATACCGACCGCAGTAGAAGTAGCACAAGCTGGCAAAGCTGAAGAGACCGTTGAAATGGTGGTTGAATCATCAGAAACTGCGCCAGAGACCACCGGAACAGTTGCTTGTAGGGAAGCCACTGAATTTTCACCCTGTTCGAATTAAAACATATTAACTGGAGGGGCAGCTGCAGATTGGGCACTAAAAGTACCTTTATTTTGCTTCCCCTTTTAATGCTGTTCCGCTTGAAGCCGCTGCATGGACGGGGCCGAACCAATTCGGACGCTTGGCTATCCTCCGTGGTCTTCCATCTTCATTCCCGGAAATAGACGCCGCACGGAAGTGACGATCACGGAAAGCGTCATCGGGCTCAAGAGTAGCGGCTGACCCTATTCGTTGAACGCGGAGAGCGGAAATCGGTCATCACAAGAGGACGAAGATGGCAGCTGAAGTTGTACCGGAACCGGGATCTCAGGAAGAGAGGCTTCCCCACCGGCACCACCCGCCCTCTCCATCAGTTTCTGCAGTAGCGACTGCATGTCAGGTACGTCAAAGACAAAAATCAAAGACAAATCTTCCTCCTCTGCTCTCGCTGACTGACTGTACTAACGGATTTTCTTTCTTTATATAGGCCAGTTACTGGATCCTAGGTGGCTGTTCTTGTCAATATGGACCAATCACAGGTAAGTACTTAATGACCAATACAAATTCCTTACTTAATGACCAATAACATTTGACTTATCTTTAACTTATGTCATGCCATGGCCCCATACATGTAAGGCGGGTACATTATGACACGTCTTCCATTTCCATTCCATTGAAAAGCTGTTAAGTCTAAAGCATTTGTCATGAATGCGTCAGTAGTGTAGGTACAGGAGTCCCAGCTCTTGCATATGTAATCAAGTTCTTGTTCATGGGTACCATTAGCGCCCCCTGTAACTTTGGATATTGATTGGGTACTTTACTCCTATTTGTATAGTTGTTTAAAGGCATTTCTAAAATCAAGTCACTCTTGTGGTTTTCTTGTTACCTCTTTGGTCAATACTTAGCGTTGCTACAGAGGATGTGATCATACTTTAAATACAATCAAATACAGTTTACAAAGAACAGCGATAGAAAATGTTACAAGGGTGAACCTTGTGCATATGTTTGCCTTTAGCTAATGTTTACAATTGTTATTCATTGGTACATTTTACTGTATTTGAAAAACAAAATAAGCATCATTCACTCATGTGATGGTGTTCATGAAAAATTCCTTTTATTATTGTCACAAGGGTGATAGTCATTTTTTTATGGTCTGTTATTATTTGCACTAAGAGCAGAAGCTGCTGTAATGTTGTAATCAGCCCGTATAAGATTATTTATTAATGAGCTGGTTTCTTTATATGCAGATTTTCTATGCAAATGTGAATTATTTAAAAGATGCAGCCCTGTAGGTTTCAGCTATCAACTGCCAATGAATTATATCCTTTGTTATTGTTTTAGTGATGCTTTAAAATAATGAAAAATAAAGTGGTCTTTGTATTGATAGTGAGATATGAAAAAGTCAGATGCAGAGATGTGTTACAATGCTTCAGTATTGTTATTGAAATTCTTTGCTCAACACCAACTGTAGGAATTTGAGAAATTATTGTGTTGTAAGATATTAGCTATACCCTCTTTTATATATTGTATATACAGTATAATAACACGAACACAACAAAATGGTTTATTTTTGTTTGTTTTTTTATGGTAAGCATTTTTAAGTTGTTTTTGCCTTTTACTACTTTTTCAAATATAAAATATTGCTTCACAGTGTTGATATTTCAATTAAAATAAATAAAAGTACATACTAAATGTAACAAAAGGCTATTACTAAGTTATCCAGCAGAATCACACTTTTAGCCTATGTGCCCTAAATCACTGCAATACAGCTCTAAGTTGCAGCTCATGTCAATACATGGTAACACACTACCCTGTGTTGTGGTGCATTTTGTTGGCAAAAGATAATGCATGTAACTTTATTTGTTCATTCCTGTGCAGTCAAAATAATTGGGCTGCCTTAAAATAATGCACATTAGAGAGCATGTATAAATGCAATACCCAAGAACAGCAGATTGTGTTTAGGCCCTACAAAAGGTTAAATGTATGGGTAGGTACTCTTTCATTATTCAAGAGCCATGATGGTTATTATCTGACAACATTGGCCTTGTAATGTAATAGTAAGCTCCTGCCACTAAAACCAGCAAGGAGGCAGAGGGGCAAAAGTTTGAGACAGTCTCATGTCTAAGTCAGTCCCAGCCTTCTGTGTGGAAAAAATTCCCACCCTTGGTGTTAAAGAGACCTTCTTACTGCTCTCACATAACTACAATTTGTACAAATATTGTTGTCACTTACGGGACTGATGCTGTTCTCTGATTTTTCCATTATCCAAGGCGGTATTTTTTTTATTGTTTTGTTCTTATGTTCTCTTCTAATGAAGAATTTTATTTGGGCACCCAAACATGAAACAGGTGGCTGCGTGTCTCCTCCAGAGGAAATGAGTCCAGATGAGAAGTATTTGCAGCAAGTATCACAATATGGCATTATACTTCCAAAAAGCTCCCATGTGAAAGTGTAACTTGAGGAACTGCAGGCCCAGTGTGAGTTTACAGGTGGACAGCTAGATGGAGGTAAGTAGGATACCCTTCATCATGGCAGTGAGTTTTATTTATTGTTGGTGCAAGGAGGTAACTTTGTGAGAAGCAATTGAAGATGAGTCAGATGACTGCAGTGAAAAATAGAATAGATGAAGGATAAAAAACAAGTTAAGTGCTCCCACAACAGTGGGTTTTCAGGGGAATTTGCTCCAACAGGTCCCTGACTGCCCTCCTATATCATGTGACCGGAAACCTTAAACTGCGGTCCACTCTCTATTCTGATTCATGGAGGGAATATTGCTCTAGCAAACTATAGGAGAGGAGATTCCATCACTTCAAGGTCAAGTATTGCTTTATTGATCCAGAGTCAGGAATAATGGAAAAGTATCTTTTTTAATGAATCTTCCGTAAAAAAGTACTGTAATAAATATAGCGTAGGTGGATGTTGTGAATACTAGAGTAACAAGACAATATATGAAGAAGCTGTCTGCTTGTATGATCTTTAAATCTAGAGTGAAAAGGGAGGGAAACAAGAAATTGAGTAAGTTCTAAGACAGTGTTGAGGTCACTGTGTGAGCCTTGTCAGATTGTGGAGGAAGAAGCAGTGCTGTATCAGTAACAAAGTAACTTAGCTCAGAATATATGCATGTCTGAAAGTGTGAGGAAGTGACTGTAGTGTCAAATATAATTACAGTCATGAGCTGAGCACAGCCGTCTTTGAGATTGCATCTGGAAATTCGTGAGGACATTTGTGGATGGGAGAGATTGTAGAGAGAGTTGTGGAATGGTGTGTGGGAAGATAAAAACAGAAAGAGATTATATAGAGAAAGAGCACATTTGTGTTCTCTATTTCCACATCTGATCTAAAACAAATTTCTTTGGGGATCAATGTTCTTTTCAGGAATTTGACGCAAGCACAGCCATCTGTATTTTTAGATACCCTTATGTCTAGATTGTCTCCAATAAGGTAAGCCAGATCTATCAAGATAGCAAATAGAATGGGCAATAAAGTGCAGCTATGTCATAAAAAGGTCAGAAGAGTATCCCCAAAAACAAATAATCCCAGTGGGAGAGGAATAAGGAGTTCTAAGAATCAGTAGAAAGTTAGGACCAAAACCCAACTTTGACAGGACTTTAGACATGCGGGCCCGAAAGAGACCAAATTAAACAGATTTTGAAGGTCTATTAAAAGAAGCTTACCAAAATGATGACCCCTTTTATCCCATACAAACTGAAGGTTTGATATAATGTCAGGTGTTCTCCATACTTGATCAAGAGTTTGTCTCCCTGGAAAAAAGCCCAAATGATGATTTGAGGAATACAGTTTTAGAGGCTAAGTTTGAAATTATTATTGAGGCTTAGGGGTCTAATAGATTACTTTATCTAATAGCATTGAGAATTTTTAAAAAGTTGGGAGCAAAGAAGTTTGCAAATTAGTACTGAGCAAAAAAGTCATCAGGGCCCAGAGCTGAGGGGCACTTAGCTTGTTTAATATCTGCTTTTTTTTGGTCAATGGAAACTTCTTCCACTATATTTTTATGAGAGTGTTGTAATTTGGGCATAGAGAAGTTGCTTGGAAAAACTAAAAATATATATTTTGTTGAATTAACAGGGACACTACAAAGGCTGGAATAGAAGGAGAAAGATTCCATAAGTACTAAATGGGAATGTTGACATGTCCAGAAGATCATTTAACTTGGGGGGTGGCTTTACATCTCATTCTAGCAGTAGTAGAATGTCGTACCATGTTAGCAATCAATTAATGCAGAAAGAATAGAGTTTAGGTGATGCTCTTTATTTTCCACTTGGTCAAAGTGTAAAGATGTGGATAAAGTTGGGGGAAAGGGAGCCAGATGATAGTAAAACTAACCAATGCAAGACCAATGCTCATAGGCTGGCTGAATCTAACTGTAACCTAAAAGGGCAAAAGCAAAGATAACATATCATGAGCTTGTACAAAATTAAAAGGTATGTACACAAATGCTAGAAGTCTGTTTAATAAAAGGGAAGAACTAGAACGTCATATACAGATCACATGACTGGCTTGCAACTGGCCTAGGGTAGTCCCTATATATGTGGGACAAAAAAAAAAAAAAAAAAGGTTAGGAATTTGTGTGTATTGCAAAACCAATTTGATAAGGAATATAAGGGATTACATTGCAAATGGAGATAGTGATAAAAAAAAAACATTTTTAACAAAATGCCTAAAAATCGCTGGGACATTACACAGCCCAAAAGGTTTTACCAGATTTTTATAGTGCCCATCTATGGCATTAAAAGTGGATCTTTACTTGGAATTTGATAAGATGTAAGCCCCTAAAGGGATAAATTGGAATAAAAATGTTGGTCCCTCAGAGTCCATCAAAGTTGGTCAAAGACAGTCGAAGACTTCACTGATGAAGATCATTTTCTTTACTTTAGACTAAGCTAGGATGAAAAGACCCATTCCTCTGTTCTACAAAACACAGCCCTTCTCATTGCTATTTTCGACAATGTACTCCTCCATGGCTTTAGATTTGGAGAGGAAGAGGGGGTAAGTGTCCTCATGAGGGAGGGAACAAGCTGATTGGGCATATGAGGAGGTAAGCACTCTGCAACCTATAGAGAGGAAGGACTTGAAAAGAATTAGAAAATAAAAAATGTCTTCACAGCCTGTAAGCCGAATGGCAATGGGATTAAAGCTGACTACCACAGAATTTAACGAATAGTAAGATTGTGCCATCAATGGCTGAGATCTTCAAAGGAGATGAGGTGGAATTTAACAGAATGCCCAGGAACTTAGCTAGGGAGAGACTTGGAAAGTTGTCTGCTGTGTCAGAATCAAGGCAATCTTGACACTGGTGATATTTGTTGATGTTTCAGAGTGTGACAAGAATGTACATGGATGAGGTAAACGCAGGATAAGAATCGCCTAATACCTCAGCCCACAAAGGCACTAGATTCGTAGACAATGAGGACATTTACAGAGGAAATGTCCCTTCTTATCACAATAGCAACACAACTCCTGGGCAAGTGCTCCTGGATGTTTCTTTGGTGATAGTAGATTCTGCTATCCTATCCTATGTGGGATTTTCCTGGCTGGTGGAGGGACTTGGTTATGGATCTGAGATTGGAGAGGATTCTAGGAAGTGGCAATGGGGACGGGGTTTCTGCTTCTGAAAATTCTCAGAGGCCTTTTTTGGGAAAGTAGATGCAGGCCTGTGCACTAGGAAAGATGAGATTCTGGATTTTGGTAGGCAGGGATCTACCGATCAATTTATCCTTGATTTTGTAACTTAGGTCCTGCTAGAAGGTAGTCGCTGGGGCCTCATTGTTCCAGGAGGAGAGGGGGTGGAAATTTTTTACTGGCAGTGTATCTCACTAAAGTGTGTTTCTTCTTTCCCTAGGATCAACCCAAAACCAAAGCAGTATTTATAGTATCCTGGACATGCTATTTGCATTTGTCAGTTACATTTCTATCAGTTAGTTGAATTAAATGTTTAGTTTTAATCATAATGCTCAATCAATTTCTTTCTTAGACCTAGTAATAAGGATTGGGACTGATGTAACGTTATCTATTTGGAAAACTTATCATGTCCAATAATATTTGGCAGGAATCAAGTTTCCATCTTTAGTTATTAATCAAATGTATCCCAAAGGGACAATATTTGAGGGCTGAACATAACTGTGGAAATATTTTGCATATTAGATTCCTCAGTGGGCAGCTATCCTTAAAACACATCTTAGATAGAAAGGATATTTTCTCAAAGATATGACACAGCCAAAAATTAGGATAGATCAGAATTTTATGGGGATGGCCAAAACATAAGACTGATTTAATTACTTTAACCACGCACTATAGTACAAGCACACTATATCTATATGACAACCAGTGTTGCCAAACTACCAGAATAAAATTTACTGGCACCGCAACGTTTTTAAAAAGTTAAAAAATTACAGTATTAAGTGCAAAGTTCAGTATTTAGGCTACAAACAAGTACAATATGCAATTAATGTGATTTAAGGTAGTTATTAGGACAAAAAATGTATTTCTTATTATTTTCCAATTATATTCAATGACAGGGCTTAGGAGGGCAAGAAATTAGAATGGGCAGGCACACACACATGAAATTGACTCTCACAGTGACACTGACAGCAGTGTACAGCAGCACAAATGATAATGACACATCACCGACATGACACTTCCCCTCCTGAATCACAGTGACAGTCTCTCTCCATGCCAGGTGGTCCCTTCAGTCCACTCCAGTCAATTCAATTCTCTCCCACTCCTCTCCCCGGCACTGGCATTACATTTGTGGGCACCCAGCTGTGACAGTTTGCGGTTTCACAGCCAAGTGTGCACTGTGCATGCAGGAGTCACACTGCGCTTCCTGAATGGTCAGGCATAGGAGGGGAGGTGCTTAAAGTGGAACTTCCCTTTTTGGGTGGATCGCTTTAAACCAGCGAGATTTAGTCATCAAAAGTGTTAATTTTGTTTTGCAGTTTGTCCCTTTTACAGAACCACTTAAATCATGTTTCTGTTTTAAAGCATTCATTTAACATAGAACTACAAATAAACCAGTGCAAGTTTAAAATGTTTATGTGCAAATGGTAAAAAATAGCAAACAATATAGCTGATGGAAGAAGGGAATACAGGAGTTAATAAAACTTATTAGTGTTAACTAATGGTTAATAAGGGAACAAACATATTATTTTCTTTTTTTAAAATGTATTAATGGCCATCATTCCCATTCATTACCACTTCCTATAAATGTGCAGATATTAGTGTGCTGTCCAAAGGAAAAAAAAGGGTTAATATTCCTTATCTAAATTGAGTGAACCACTCGCTAAAAGCTAATTCCCCTTCACATATGAGTGCAGTGAAAACTTCCTGGGAACTATACTAGTATATGAGTAGATGCAAAAAAATGCAACAATTTAAAATTGTGAGTATATAGTGAAAAGTTAAAACTCAAACAATTGAGGGGGGGTTGTTGGCACTGCCCCGGGGGACATGTTGCAAAGAATTTTTTTCAAATAATTTAATTGGAAGCAGCAATTTTATTAATACTTAAAGTAAAACATTAAGCTTACAGAAGTCCTTTATATAACTTTCCTGGGGGATACCCTTAACCTGCATGTGTAGTGGCGCATCTGTAATGTTGTATACAACCTACTAAAGCAAAACTGACATTTGCAAAGAAAATTGAATTTA
This sequence comes from Pelophylax lessonae, assembly GCF_965119305.1. Lineage (NCBI taxonomy): Eukaryota > Metazoa > Chordata > Amphibia > Anura > Ranidae > Pelophylax > Pelophylax lessonae. The sequence continues at coordinate 363,868,446 of NC_138772.1, forward strand.
AATTGCTAGGAAGGACAGTTCACTGCTTCTTCTTTTTGTTTATTAAAAAAAAAAGTGTCTGGGGATGGGGATTCCCTTTACTGTATATATCAGACCCTTATCCTACATGAGGGTCTGGTATAGTCAAACACTCATTTATTTAACCATGTAACAAACCTCTGAACAATCAAAATTCAATCTGAACATGGGTTCAGACCAAACTGAGAGCCTATTCTTAAACTGCAACCACCCCTGACATACTAGCATTGGATCCTGATGTGCACTTACAGAGGGTTGCTCATAAATTCTTCATTCAGCTACACTTGCAAAAGTACAATCCACTGTACCTCAAACACATAATAGTGTAATTATACCTGAAGCAATTTTTTATGGATACAGTAAGTGAGCACTAAAATCACTGTCATTTGGTTCAATCTTTGTCTCATTACGGAGGCTTTTACTCAATTCCTGTTCTGTAGATTTAACAGGAAGTGATCTTACAATTTGATGTCTATCTTTCCAATGTGATGAAAATCCTCTCTAGACAGCTGTCATTAGAATAACTTTAGAAGATTTACTCTCTCTACCTGTTCTGGTGGCAACTCAGAATTTTGGATTCACCTTCACTTTCATTACTGGTCACATTGCTGTTTAGGGCAATTAGAGAGTGTACATCTCCTTAATTGGAGTACAAACTGTGTTAAAAACCTGTCAGTGGTTCAAATTATTTACAACTATGTCCAAATATAAAAAAAAAAATGTCTGCTGTTAATTATACTTTAACTACTTCCCGACCACCCACAGCACATATATGCTGCAGTGTACCTAGAACATGATCTGACACTTCCAGGTCTGGGGCTCTGCTTGCGACCCACTCCTGCTGTGATCACACACATAGCAGGAGCCCAGCGGCGCTTACCGCTGAGTCAATATCTGCCGATACCCTTTCGATTGTACTGTACACAGGCAGAATGGCAGTCTGCCTATGTAAACAAGGTAGATTTCCATTCTGTCAGTAGAGAAGGTATTGATCCTGTGCAGAAACATGAATCATTGCCTTTCCCTAGTAAAAGCACCTCCTCCACAGTGAGAAAGCAAACACAGTTAACCCTTTAACCGTCCCTGATGTTAACCCCTTCCCAGCTAGTGTCATTAGTACAGTGAGAGTGCATAATTTTTAGCACTGATCACTGTATTAGTGTCACTGGTCCCAAAAATGTGTCAGTGCTTGATTTGTCCGCCACAATATCACAGTCCTGATATAAGTCACTGATCGCCACCATTACTAGTAAAAAAAATGAATAAATAAAAAAATATATATATACCCCACAGTTTGTAGACAAGCGCTATAACTTTTGCGCAAACCAATCAATATATGCTTATTGGGATTTTTTACCAAAAAAATATGTAGCAGAATACATATTGGCCTAAATTGATTAAGAAATTCAATTTTTTTTTTTTTTTTAAAGAAACTTTATTAAAACATCTGTTAGGATACAAAAGATTGCAGAGATTACAATGACACAACACGTTTTACATTTTACAGGTCAGAAGCCGAGCACAACACAGAGACTCGTGACCGACCTAAATGATACTGCAGACCGAGAAAATTACTCAATGACTCAAGCATAAACACAGGGCCGTATCGCAAAAAGTGGCCTGGTCATGAAGGGGGGTAAATCTTTCAGCGGGCAAGTGATTAAGCACTAGTGTGTGTTAAAGAAAGTGCCAATGCACAAGACTTTCAAGTGCTTCCCATAAATGTATAAATGAAATAGGCAATAGTACAAGAAGCAAGAATAGAGCAATAGAGCAAGAAGTGAAACCAGCTTGCCAGTGCAAAAAATACAACAAGAAGGATGGAATATAAGAACAAAAAAGAAATTGTTATGCACTGGTCTCTGTCTGGTAGCTAATGATAAGTAGACACGGAATGATCTACTGCCCATGGTTTACTATAGTAAACACCTGGGAGCGGATAAGACCTTATTCCAGCTGAAAACAAGACATTAAAACAGCATTGGGCATGTATGTACCATTTGTTACATACCAATAAAGTAATCACAGGATTTTGTTGGTTTGACAAAAACAGTATCCATCATTCATATAAACTGATTCTTTATACCTAGTCTCAATGTTATTGATTGTTATGCTGGAGTAATGAGGATATTTGCTAAAAGCACAGAAAATTGATTTTGCACCATTGTATCCCTCTCCCCACAATCTAAAAACGCGACCTTTTTGTTTTGTTTATTTAACTTATTTTTTGTATTCATGCTTCAACTGCCTTCATTCTTTACTAAGCAAAAATGACATGTAATCTCCTCCTAGGGCCTCCTGGGATATGTACATCAGAAATCCCAGGAAGCATTGGTTTCCACACAGCGCCTGGAGGAGGGGGGGGGGGGGAACCTAGTGGTGCATCATCAGGGGGCTGACTGAAAGATATTCCAAAACAGTATCTCTCCTGCACTCAAGTGATATGCGAGAAGGTGAGTGGTCTGAATGGTCTTATTGAACACCACTTATGGTCTTGCTGCCCCTTCAGGACCAAGGGTATCTAATTACACTGAAAAACAACAACAATAGGAGAAGGGAGCACCAACCTCGTGCATTACCACTAAAAAAGTTTATTAAAATCCAAAAGGTAGCATACATTGTACTCACAAATGAATGACATATGCATGCATGTAAGAAATTGGGACCAATCGCCTCCAGAATACTCATATTGTGCTGGATGACGTGATGGCATCCACATATACCTCGCCATCACATCATCCAGCACCATAGGAGTATCCTGAAGGTGATTGGTCCCAATTTCTTACATGCATGCATATGTCAGGTTTGTGAGTACAATGCATGCTACCTTTTTGGATTTTAATGAACTTTTTTAGTGGTAATGCACGAGGTTGGTGCGCCCTTCTCTTGTTGTTGTGGCTGACTAAAAGAACCATGAAGAAGCACCTGACTCCTGAAGATCTCAGAGAGGAAGATGGTAGCACAAGACCCAGCGTTCAGCAACAGAGAGGCAGATTACAGCAGGACAACACTGGATTCCCTAGGCAGGTGTGTATGGTCATTCAGAATAAGAAGAGACTTTAAAAAAAGCACATTTCACAACGAGGTGACGTTACTTTTTAAAGTGGCATTGATGTGCCTAATTATCACAGCCTAAGACCTCATGCACATGGATGTTTGAAAAAATGCTCCAAATATGCTGCCAGAAGTTAGCAGAAAAAATGGCTCCATTCACACCAATCAGTTTTTTTCATGCTTTTTGCAGAAATGCAGGACATTTTTTCAACATGGGTTCCAATGGAATACGTTCACATCAATGCGTTTTTGTGCGTCTGCGTTTTTGGAAAGGTTCAGGTTTTTTAGATGCAAAACTGTGCTTTGTTTTTGTTTTTGGTTCAATAGACTTCAATATAGAAGCTGCAGAAAAGCATGCAGTGTGTTTTTACTGTGTTTTTATTGCGAGTTTGCCACGATTTGTGTTTTGCATTTTTTAATCTGCCCAACAACAATTTTTTTTTAAAAAGCATAACAAACGCAAATAGCAGCAAAAACACAGCAAAATCATGGTAAAATTGTGTGTTTAAAAAAGCAAAAAGCACAGCAAAAAGCACTGCAGAAACGCTCAAAAGCAACATGCATAGGTGTGAATCGAGCCTTATGCCACATTTTTATGTGCATATTGCATTTAGATGCATGTGAGTATAAACTGATTCTATTGACTTGAATATTAATTTATTCTAGCCAGTAGAATAAATGTACGAGCATCAGCACGTGTTTATGTATGTTTACACGTGCATGGGAGAAAATTATGATGGAAAACTACTCTCTAAATGCAGGTTTTGGGCATTTATTTTTATACTCCTGAAAACTGCTATTAAATACGCCTGTAAATGACACAACGTGCATATGCACCTTAGATAACTTGGAGCTGTTTGCAAAAGCATAAAAAAATATGAGATGCCCCTAGCAGTGGCATTTTCTTCTGCCAATGTAACATATTTAAAAATATTATTGTTTTTAAAAAGTCGTGAATCAAAAAACAATATAGTCCCTGAACAGTAAAAGGAAATGAGGATAGTTTTAGTATTATACAAAATTATATAACTAAAATAATTCAAAACACAAACAATGTTTTAGCATGCATTTTGCAGCGGTTTAAGAATCCTTAAACAATTAAAGTTACATGCATATTGGCTTTAGTGCTTAGTTTCCCTTCTGTTCTGTTTCTGGACAAGAGATAAGAAAGAGATATGCGCTTGCATAGAAATCATTGATTTCTATATACTTTTGCAGCACTGTGCATAAATGATGTCCTTGCAAACATGGAGGATAGTAGGGTATTTTTTACATTATTTTCTCTCTGTGGCAACATTCATTTCTGGATGCTTGCTGTTTGTACAGAACCATGTTATTGTAAGGAAATAAGTGGCTTTTATGCATGCTTGTATCCTGTTTTCCTTTCCTTCCTGAAATTAGACTTTGTGACTTACTTGTCTGAACATACCTTACATCCACCACATCAAGCAACACTTGGCTTCCACCACCAAAGTCAGGAAGCTTTAATTGTCCTAACTGTGTTACCTGCAACCATTTACAGAATTACAATACTCAGGTAAAAAAAAAATCAATATCCAATACTGGCTGATCTGCAGCAGTGAATTGATGATAATTAACTATTCTACATGGGAAAAAGCTCTAGATCACTTCAAGAACCGTTTAGGAATCACAAATCTGCCATCAGAAAAGCTTGTGAAAAATCCCCCTCTAGGCAGTCTTTAGAACATCATCACCCATTACCAACCCTGGGATGCAAGGTTATTGACCATGTTCCACCTCTGCTCAGAGGTGAAGACTAGCATAGACCATTCCCTCAATGGGAGTGCAAATGGATTTTCGAGCTTCAGACAGTATCAGTTTGAAGGAACTCCATAGCTGGTTATGCTTTTAATAATTTGTTAACACTAAATGAGTTTGTATCTTATTACACTGGATGAGCGCTAAGAATACTAATGCTTTTGTTAACAGGTGCTTCAGTCACCTCTATGCTTGTCTATTGCTATGCACTCTCATCCACTTACATTTCTCCATATTATGTTGTATACAATTTTGGCTTGCAATTTACTGTTTATTTGATTTGTGGGTGCCTATTTTTCACAGATGTGTATATGTATTTTTCCTCCTTTTTAAGCGTCTGTTTTGATTAGTACTATAGCCTATGTTCCTATTAGGGACATTCTCCTATTTCATTACTTAATCTGGTCATCTGCTGACATTTGTTTTGCGTTGAGTTATCGATATAGAAAGTCATCTATGCTACAATTTTTTTACTTCCCCTTTGTCACGATCAGGCTTCAGGCTCAAAGACCAGTTGAAATAGCAGTAGTAGAACTACCACCAACCACCAGGATAGGTACAAAGCCAGTCACTCTGGTGAATGACCTGGGCTTATAGTGGTGTCCAAATCCAGATGCCAATGGACAAACCTATCTGAACATTGCTTTTATATTATTTATACAACACATGAAAAGTACTATAGGTGTTTTGCTCTTCAATCCAGTAATTGGGTATTGATTTGTGTTTTAAATGTCTTGGGGACATCACTTTTGTTCCCAGTATTTTACTTGTGCTTTTTATTTTGTTAATGCAAATTGTAAGAAACTTTTTAAATTTTAATTACATGTTTTGTGGTGTGCCAATAAAGTCCTATAGTTGTGGGAGGCAGAAGTTGGTCCATAGCCCCTTCTGCTCCATCTTTCTCTATTAAATATTGCAATGTGGAACCTTGAAAGTCTCTACTGATTCATAATGGAAATATTAACAGCAAGTTCTAATGCTACCTGGAAGTGTTAAAGCTTTGCTTGTCATAAATGGCTTGGATTCAGCTGTGACAGGACACTTACATTATGTTTAACCAATACTGGTAAGAGAAAAGAAGGAAAAAACGCCCTAATTACCACTCATATTGTTCAATATATCAAACAATATAGATATTAACATAACAGGACCACCGCCATTTATCACATACAAACATACCTAGCGCAGATGGTGTGCCGGTATGGTCACAGAAGAAGGCACCGATATTAGGGAGGAATTATTCTAAATTAGTAGAAAACATATACAGACCAATCCCATCAATCCTCTATTGTGATACCATAAAGCATGCATAAAAATATAAAAAAAATCTGTATATCTATGTCTTCCACCAACAAGAGCAAAAAAGCAGTACCTATATATCATCCTGCAGTCCCCTGCTCGTCTGCACCAAAATAATAGTGGCTTATCATGGGTAGCCTGTGTGATTGACTGTTATCCCACTCTGTTTATATGTGGGGAATTTTGCTCAAAAAAAAGTTCTCACCTCATCTCCCCCCGCTGTCGCCGTCTTCAGCGTAAGCAAACCGGAGGATCGGTGAAATGGAACATGCTTTTGTGCATGCGGGGAGACTCTCGCATTCGCGAATCGCGATAATGGTGGTACGGGCAGCCGCACCACACCACCATCCCCCCCATCAGAGCCAGAACACCAGCGCCCGATGGGAGAGGCAGAGAGGGCAGGGGGACATCCATATGTTACCGCAATGTCCCGCCACAAGCTCATACATTGAGGTGCAATACTGATGCCAGAAAGAACAATGGTCTGCTGTCATGTTGTGGGTTACTAGGGGAATACAATGTAGAGGTGGCAAGCATATCGACATATTTTGGATATAAAATAAACAAAATGTCAACTGCAGGAAGCAATATAGGTCAATCCCTGTTAGAAGGGTGTTAATAATAGTAGATCCCACATTAAATTATAAACCTTGAGAGATACTCAAACATTTCTACCCTAACAAGATATCAGAAGGGGGAGAAAAAACAAAAAAGCCCCCAAACCATTAATCCCCGATTAGGCTTACACATTCCGAAAAGGGCATTCATCAGATGGACCGTTCTGTGAGTCATCCCGACTCTACACTCTAGTTTGTGATCACAGCCATCCTCTATCTGATGTGTCAGGGATGGATCCGTTCCAGAGGAGAGGGACCCAATTCCTCCAAAAAGACTTTCAAACAGCACAAACCATAGACATTGATGAGCAACAGTATATAACTGTAAGTATATTGGATAAAGTAGATTGCTAAAGGTACTATATTGTCTTTCGTTTGCAAGCATCTAAGGGTGAATGGGATGAGAGCATTTTATAAAAATGTTTTATAACCAATATATTAATTTAAACCTGGTGGTTTAGTAGCATTTAACTGAAAAATCCACTGAGTTTCAAGCTGTAACACTCATTTGTCAATGTCTCCTCTGCTAGGTGATTCCCTTACATGTTCTAATTCAAAGAACCATCTCATGTAATTTAAATTAAAATTATGGTATAGGCCTCTATGGGGACAAATAGCTGACTCCATTAGGCCATTCTTAATTTCATACACATAGTCACGGATATGCCTATAGAAAGGTCTCTTAGTTTTGCCTACATAGAAGGCCTTACATTGGCATTCCATATAATACACAACCCGTATTGTTTGACAGTTTATTAACTCTCAAGGGGTCCACATTTATTCATTAGATAAATGTATCCTGCTGCTTCTCCAAACCCAATTGCAACAAACTGCAATGCTCATTCTTTTAGTTTTTAACAAATCAAGTTCAAGGAGAACATATTTACTTGCCTTATATATCCCCATTTCAGATGCCATTGTAACAAGATAATCAATGTTATTAATTGTATCTATCAGTGGTCATAAAGTTACGGCTAATCAGTGTATTATATGTTTTTGTAGTTCTTTGGACAGACATGGTCTTTCATTACTTTGAGCACAGGGTGGCAATGCCTGTCTATTCCTTACACAGCTGCAAAATTTACCAGAACTTCTAGTGCCAAGACATTTGCATACATCACAAGTAGTTGATGTGTGATTGTTTAGTAGAATCTCCTCTAGACATGTAATATTTAAAATGGGTAAATGTCTCAAGACATTATGGGAATCCAAGTTTCGGTAAAATTTGCTTTTTGTAAGATAAAGTTTCTTTGCTAACAATTACATTTTGCTAAAGAACAGGCGTTATACACTGTGCAATTTTTAGCAAGCCTGGGGTTGAGCTGTAAAGAGATCTAAATACCGAAAATGAAAAAAGAGAGTACTAGTAGGAAACAGTTTTAGTTTTAATACAGATTTCACCTCCCAAGTCATTATGGAATCATTTGGTATTCACTGTGATAACACCAATCATAATGAACTCATTTGGAATTCATATGGCTGTCATACGCACTTCCAATGGAATTCCATTGTGGTTTAGAGCTAGTTAATGCTAATAGTAATGGACACTTAAAAGAAAGTGTCGCCATATAGGGTCAGTAAGATCAGAATAGTTGGTTTATTCAAAAAAAAAAAAAATCTCATGCTTTTTTAAATATTTTTGAAGTAAAATGATTGCTCCTCTGCAAGTATAGTATCTCATGTCCATAGTTCACAAATCTTGTCTTATTAATTTTAGGTTTAATGGAATTATAAAGTGGTTTAATCCTTAGTGTAATAGAATTATGACATTTTGCTTAATAAAGCCACTCTGTAATATTTTTCACTAAAATTGTAATTAGTGAGGATGTACAGTCTTTTATTGTTATTACAGGTATATTATTTTGCAGTACAGCCCAGCAAGAGTAAGCTGTAAAGTAGAAAATTGCAATAATTTCCTTTATGACCAGATATTCAGCTTGCCCTGAAATTTCTGCTACAAAGTCATGAGTGGTTATAATTCTTTCATTGTTGTTTCATATGGCAATCATTAGTTTATTCATTCATGTGCAATGTTTACAGTTTAGCATGCATCTCAAATGTCTCTGTTTTGGCAATATAGTTGTTGGACCAAAAAGAGATGGGGCAAATAAATGGGGCATAGTACAGAAGGTGTGGCTTTGTTAAAAAATGAAGAGAGCATTGTCAAGTCAGAGTTGTCCCTTAAATACCTTGCTTTTTTTTCTTCTTAGTTGTTGAGAGTTTATGCAATTAGGACTATGCTACACAGGAGACCGTCCCTTCTGAATTTTCTAAAGGACACCCAGGAACAGTCCAAGCAGGTTTGTCCTGGACTTTTATGCAGCAAGGCAGTAAACACAGTTTCAGTTCAGGAGGGCGTTGTAAAGCAAGGGCATGGCATAAAACCAACAAACCACCTGCTTATTCAACTCATTAACTAAGCACAGGCCAGTTCCTGACTACCAGGGTGTCCCTCTGTAATGGATGTAATCATTTGGTTATAGTGAAATGCCTATTTAACCTTATGATGTATATCATATTGTGAAAGAAAGTAATGAAGGCAAAAAGTTTATTTTCCTATGTCTATTTTTCTATACATGTAAATATGTTTTTTGTACTCCTTACTCAAAACGGCCATTATTAGATACCCCCCCCCCTTCCCCATTGAGATGGAAACCGTGTGGCAAAGATGGCGACTTCACAGAGGACAACACCCAACAAGATAACATTCATAGTTTGGAGGGACTTTATATATATATATACCTTATTGAGCCCCCCCCCCCCAAAAAAAAAAAAAAAACAGAGAGCATTACCTTTTTTTAGTGTCATATGAGCACTCCTGGCATGGCCGGTGGCAGAGTGATCTGCAGCCTTGAGTGCTGCTTGGGGCCCGGGACATGTCTTCTGACATGGGGAAATCCCACTTGCTGCCCCACCATGCAATGAGACATGCCACCCAGGTTCTGGAGGGGGGGCAGCCAGTAAGACATTAAGGGGAGAGTGGGGAGGGGCGTGGTTTATGGCAGCCAGGGAGCAAGTGTATAGAGGTGGAAGGCTGCGATCTTCCTTTGCTGTGTTTGGAGGCCTGCTCTGCTGGGACTTGTAGTGCCCTCTTAGGAGGAATGAGATATGGCAGCCTCCTATGCTGGGACTTGTAGTGCCCTAGACTGTGAAATCCTCAGTCCCCCACACAGGGCACTACAAGTCCCAGCATAGTGGGCTGCCATTCTTCAGTCCACTGCAGTCTAAGGTACTACAAGTCACAGCATTGCAGGCTGCTCTTACAGAACAGGAGAAGGAGCTGAGGGGGAGGGGATTTGAACTGGGAGGGGGAGAAGGAGGCACAGATTTGTGCTGGGGGGGGGGGTTGTGCTGTAAGGGGATATTTGGTGTCAAGGATTTATGCTGAGAGGGGGAATTGGGGGTAAGAAAATGTGTGTAAGAAGGGAGGAATTGGGGGATTTATGGAAGGTGGGGTATGGTGGGAGGATTTTTGCTGAGAGAGAGGATTTACTCTGGGAGAGGGAGATGGGGGAGGATTTGTGCTGAGAGGGGGGATTCATGCTGGGAGGAGGGATTGGGGGTAAGACAATTTGTGTAAGAAGGAAGGATTTGGGGGGATTTATGGAAGGAGGGGTATGGGAGGAGGATTTTTGCTAAGACGAGGGAGGATTTGTGCTGAGAGGGGGGATTTGTGCTGGGAGGGGGGGATGGGGAGGATTTGTGCTGAGAGGGGGAATTTATGCTGAGAGGGGGGATGAGGGAGGATATGTGCTGAGAATGGGAATTTATTCTGTGAGGGGGTGGGGGTGGAGAGGATTTGTGTTGAGAGGGGGAATTTATGCTGGGATGGGGGAGGATATGTGCTGAGAGGGGGGATTTATGCTGGGAGGGGGAGATGGGGGAGAATTTGTGCTGAGAGGGGGGGATTAAGTCTGGTAGGGGGAGATGGGGGAGGATTTGTGCTGAGAATGGGAATTTATCCTGTGAGGGGGGGGGGGTGGAGAGGATTTGTGTTGAGAGGGGGAATTTATGCTGGGAGGGGGAATGGGGGAGGATTTGTGCTGAGAGGGGGGATTTATGCTGGGAGGGGGAGATGGGGGAGAATTTGTGCTGAGAGGGGGGATTAAGGCTGGGAGGGGGAGATGGGGGAGGATTTGTAATGAGAGGGGGGATTTGTGCTGGGAAAGGGGAGGTGAAGGCAGGTGTTTGTTCTGAGAGGGGATTTGTGCTGATAGGGGGTTATATAAGTGTGAGGATTTGTGCTGGAAGGGAGGATTTTTGCTGTGAGGAGGAGGTGGAGAGGGGGTGGGATTGTGCTGAGAGGGGAATTTTCACTGAGGGGGGGATTTGGGGTAAGAAAATTTGTGAATGAAGGGGTTTTGGGGGGGTTTATGTTGTAAAGGGGATATGGGAAGTGACTATTTGAGCTGAGAGGGGGGATTTGTGCTAGAAAGGGGTATATGGGGAGGAGGCGTTTACCATGTTTGCCCTGGGCACTGGATAACCTTGTTACGGCATTGGCAAACTCTAAAAATTACAAGGGAGGATCTGTAAAGAGAGAAAGCTAGATGCCGGCGTAAGGACTGGATTGGAAGCTGCTCCAGGCCTGTACTGATACAGTCAGTACCTGGTGGCCCTGCTGAGTGGAGTGGCACACACATACACACATGTTTCTTTGGTAAGAGAGCTCCCCCCCCCCCCCAGCAAGCCCAGGTGTGTAGAGTGGCAGTAGGAGTACCTGGGTCCTGGCCCTGCTTAGTGGAGTGGCACACACATACACACATGTTTCTTTGGTAAGAGAGCGCCCCCCCCCAGCAAGCCCAGGTGTATAGAGTGGCAGTAGGAGTACCCGGGTCCTGGCCCTGCTTAGTGGAGTGGCACACATGTTTCTTTGATAAGAGAACATCCCCTCCCTCAGCCCAGGTTTATAGAGTGAGTAATTAATGTGAAGGCGCCTTGTTCCTAGGGGATTTTTTTGAATTGTAGAACCTGCTGCCCTTTTAATTGCAAGATGTAATACAAGCTAGGTAAAAAATGGTAAAAAGGCGCTGGTATCCCTGAATATAAAATATGTAACAATGGTGCACCAGAATATTAATTTTCTAAAAAATAAATAGATTTGTAAAATGCAATATCTGGTGTATATCTGTGACAGAATATTAATATTCTAAAAATAAATAAATATAAGGTGCAATATCTGATGTGTGTCTGTGACAAGGAATAAATTATGGCAAATAATAACTTATTCTAAAAAATGTTAAAAAATATATGTAGATTAAATTTTAAAACCAATAATCATATATACCATCATAAGCCTTTTTATAAAGTGCTGGTGCCACAGAATATATTGTGCAAAACAAATATATATAAGGTGCTGGAAAGTGCAATAAAGAACCGATACAGTGCTAGTGATCACTTTATAAATTTCTAATGTAGAAACGTACATGAATAAAAACGCATATACAAAATGGTGAATAAAAAAATAGAATTAAATATTTGTTTAGACAGAAAATGTCATTGATGATCAAATAAGGTGTATTTCTATGGTGCTCAAAGGGTTAAAGCTGTAATCCAATAAAAAACAGCTTGTGCAAGGTAGTGGATGATATTGCTTGAATATCAGGTGCTCCAGTGCATAAAGATGATAATCTTTGCCTCTTACCGGATACAGGTGGGTCACACAGACCCCACAAGCCTGTGATCCCTTTATCCTTTCGTGGATCAAACCATAGGAACACCTCCTCTCCTCTTGGATATTGGTTAAATAACTCCACAAAGTAATTAGCTCCTTCTCCTCACTCCTCCAAATAATTACCTCTCACAGGTGTTTTAAAAGCCCATGTGCAGGGAGACAAATAGAAAGCCAAAAATAGTGTAATACTGCAACTTTATTAACAAATTAACATCTATTTAACCACTTCCCGACCGGCGCACGACGATCTACGTCGGCGCTCAGCCCCGGCCAGGCAAACTGACGTAGGCCTACGTCAGCACTTTTTGCCGGCCCTGTGCGCGCTCCCGCGCCCCGCCGCCGCCGCCGATGACTCGATTGGGTTCAGAACCGATCGGTCATCAGGTCCAGGCCAATCATTTTTGGTCTGGACCTGTTGATCGGTCCTACCCAATCAAATGTCACTCTAAGCCTGTGAAATGTAAACACAGGCTTAGAGGAGATGTGCCCTCCCCTCCCAACGGTCTTTTTGGATCCAGCGTGAGAGGAGAGCACATCTTACTGTGAGTATTGCACCAAGCACACCCACACACAGTTAGATAGGCACATTTCACCCCCGATCGCCCCCCCCAATTAACCCCTACAGCACCTGACACAACACACACTATATACAGCATATAGCAGTTACCTATATACCTGTATAAGTGTGATTTGTGAACAGGTGTAGCACTTGCGACCCCCCCTTTTCCACTCAAATTACCCCCCACCCCCCCCTAATAAAGATTTAACCCACTGATCCCCCCTGAACCCCCCCTGATCACCGCCGTTAACCCCTACACCCTCTGTCACATCAGCACTAATACAAACGCAATATACAGTATTTTTGTATTTTTGTATTAGTGTCATTGTGATCAGAATTAGCGCAGGCGACTAAGTTTCTGTCCCAAGAAGGTTTAGGGTCCCCGCCACCCGCCCAATAAAGATTTAAGCCCCTGACCCCCCCCTGATCACCCCTACACCCCCTGCCATAACACACACCTTATACAGTATATAGCATTTTGCTATATACCCGTATAAGTGTCATTTGTGGTCAGGTCTAGCGCTTGCGACCCCCCCTTTTCCACTTGAATTACCCGCCACCCCCCCCTAATAAAGATTTAAGCCCCTGATCCCACCTGATCCCCCCCTGATCACCGCTAGTTAACCCCTACACCCTCTGTCACATCAGCACTAATACAAACGTAATATACTGTGTTTTTGTATTTTTGTATTAGTGTGATTGTGATCAGAATTAGCGCAGGCGACTAAGTTTGTGTCCCAAGGAGGTTTAGGGTCCCCCCCACCCGCCCAATAAAGATTTAATCCCCTGATCCCCCCCTGATCACCCCTACACCCCCCTGCCACAACACACTGTATACAGTATATAGCATTTTCTATATACCCGTATAAGTGTGACTTGTGACCAGGTTTAGCGCTTGCCACCGTTTCTTTTATCCGTAGGATACCCGCCAGCCCCTTCCAATAAAGATTTAAACCCCTGATCCCCCCTGATCACATCCCGTTAACCCCTACACCCTCTGTCACATTAGCACTAATACACACATAATATACTGTTTTTACTGTATTTTGTATTAGTGTCATTGTGATAGAGGTTGCTCTAGCTAGCTAGTTTCTTTCCCAAAGGAGGTTTAGGGTCCCCGCCACCCCCCCAGATCCCCGGCGCATAGTTTAGAAATAACCCTTTGATTGCCACACACGCACGCACGCACGCACGCACGCACCTACACTTCCATTTCTAGTATAGTGTTTGAACAGATCAATATCTGATCTGATCAGAGCTATACTAGCGCCCCCATAGTTTAGGGTTCCCAAAACGCGGTGTTTGCACGATCAGTACTGATTCCTGCCAGCACCTGCGTTTAACCCTTTCACCCAGGCAAGTGTAGTAATCAATAGATTACTGTCACTTGCAAAAAAACACAAGACACAAAACCGCTGTGTTAGCAGAGTCAGGCCTGATCCCTGCTAGCATTAGCAGTTTTTTTGGTAGCGCTTGAAATAGTCTTCGACAACCAGGTGCTTTTATTACCTGTGAGTCGCATCACTGTACGGGTAAATTTAGTTACCAAAATGTCTAAACGTTCGTACAGTGATGAAGCTATTTACAGTATAATGACCATGTCAGGTGAGAGCGATGGGGAAGCCTCACCGGCAGAATCAGGGTCAGTATACGAACCAGATGACGGCAGCGGCTCCCTGACAGATAGCTCCGACGACAGATGGGTCCCTGTTAGACCCAGGCGTACCCGACCCCATTCTGAAGTTGTTGAGATGCAGGAATCGCAGGGTGCTCGTATGGAGCAGAGTGTGGTTACTAGTGCCGCTCATTTTTCTGGCGACCTGGCAGGCGCCAGCGGCCTAGTACACCCTGGACCTAGTACAACCAGCACTGCAGTAAGACCTGGTGACGTGGCGAGTCCCCTAAGTGCAGTTGAAGCTGGTGCGGTGGCTAGCACGAGTAGTGGCCCGCAGCCACCGCGTATTTGAAGACAGGCCCGTAGAGCCCATAGTGCCCTCCCTGATGCGCTGGCATTTCCTAATTGGCAACGCACTGATTCTACAGCGCCAGTACTTCCCCCATTCACCGCCCAACCTGGAATCCACGTGGAGACAGCTGGTTTTACGCCCCTGAACTTTTTTGAGCTGTTCTTCACGGAAGATCTTTTCAGATCTATTGTGGATCAATCAAATTTATATGCTCAACAATTTATCGCCGCCAACCCAAATTCGCACCTTGCCAGACGATTCGGCTGGAATCCTATAACGGTTTCCGAATTTAAGATCTTTCTGGGCCTTTCCCTCAACATGGGCATAACTAAACAGAGTGAAGTGCGGCTATATTGGTCCACTAGCCCACTTCACCATATGCGCATGTACTCTGCCTCCATGTCCAGGGCGAGATATGAGCAAATTCTGCGATTTATGCATTTCAGCGACAATGAAATCTGTCGTCCTCGGGGAGACCCTGCATACGATCGGCTCCACAAAATTCGGCCCCTCATAGACCACTTCAATCAGCGGTTTGCAGCCTTGTTTACCCCTGAACAAGTTGTCTGCGTTGACGAGTCCCTGATTAAATTTACTGGCCGCCTTGCTATGAAACAGTACCTCCCCAGCAAGCGTGCCAAGTACGGGGTCAAACTGTACAAGCTCTGTGACAGGGCCACAGGCTATACAGTTAGTTTCCGGGTCTATGAGGGAAAAGATAGCTGTGTGGAGCCCCCCAACTGCCCAGACTACATAGGGAGCAGCGGTAAGATTGTTTGGGACTTGGTGTCACCCTTATCCGGAAAGGGGTACCATTTGTACGTGGACAACTTTTACACAAGCGTGCCACTATTTAGTCACCTGCTCGAATTACAAATTGGCGCATGTGGCACCGTGCGACCTAATCGCCGGGGCTTCCCCCAACGGCTTGTAGATTCCCGTCTTAGTCGGGGGGCGAGAGCCTGCTTGAAAACGGACAAATTGCTTGCGGTGAAGTGGAAGGATACACGGGATGTTTATGTTCTGTCCTCCCTTCACCCAGACACGACAGTCCAAATCCCTACGGCAACTGGCGTTATGGAGAAACCCCTCTGTGTCCACGAATATAACCTTAATATGGGAGGGGTGGACCTTAACGACCAGCTTTTGGCGCCGTATTTAGTTGCCCGTAAAGCCAGACGCTGGTACAAAAAGTGTCTGTTTATTTATTTCAATTGGCGATGCTGAACGCCTTTGTCCTATACAGGGCGTCAGGACGAACTGGATCTTTCCGGGAATTCCAGGAAGAGATCATCCTTGCCTACCTGTACCCAGGAGGCATGCCTGCCCAACTTCCCCTTCCAGATGCAGTGAGCCGGCTGCATGAGAGGCATTTTTCACATGTCCTCCCGAGTACCCCTACCCAAAGATGGCCCCAAAGAAGATGTCGTGTCTGTAGCAGGCGCGGATTTAGGCGTGACACCCGCTATTATTGTCCCAAATGTCCTGACCAACCTGGTCTCTGCATCGGGGAATGTTTCGAGCGCTACCATACACTAGTGGAGTATTAGCGTAGGGTACAGCACGACACAGTGTAGGGCACACAAACACAGGGTCTCGAAGGATGTTGGATGTCCATCGACATTTTGAGAGACCCAAGCTGGAAAAGAAGATCGCAGAAGATCGCAGTCCCTCCCAAATCAAGAAACAGTTAGAAAGAAAAATAAAAGGATCCAAAAACTGTTGTTGTGTCAGTAATTTTATATGTCCTTCTACTCTTCCTACTGTACTTTTTTTTTATTGTCCTTTGTTTGTTTTTTCATTCTTTTGTGACCTGTTTCTCTTGCAGGTACTCGTCCGCTACCACGCATTGATTTTATATATTCTGACACAAACAGTGTTTGCGCTCAGCATATATGGATACCTTTGCTGATAGCAGCTGTGGTGATTTTCTGATTTCAGCACTGCAGTTAAAATCCTATTTTGGTATACGTGGATAGCGCCGTGTATACCCATCATTAAATTCAGTGGGTGGTTGTTTGGGCGGTTAATGATGAGAATCCAAAAACTGTTGTTGTCAGTCATTTTATATGTCCTTCTACTCTTCCTAATGTACTTTTTTTAATGTACTTTGTTTTTTCATTCTTTTGTGACCTGTTTCTCTTGCAGGTACTTGTCGGCTACCACGCATTGATTTTATATATTCTGACACAAACAGTGTTTGCGCTCAGCATATATGGATACCTTTGCTGATAGCAGCTGTGGTGATTTTCTGATTTCAGCACTGCAGTTAAAATCCTATTTTGGTATACGTGGATAGCGCCGTGTATACCCATCATTAAATTCAGTGGGTGGTTGTTTGGGCGGTTAATGATGAGAATCCAAAAACTGTTGTTGTCAGTCATTTTATATGTCCTTCTACTCTTCCTAATGTGCTTTTTTTAATGTACTTTGTTTTTTCATTCTTTTGTGACCTGTTTTTCTTGCAGGTACTTGTCGGCTACCACGCATTGATTTTATATATTCTGACACAAACAGTGTTTGCGCTCAGCATATATGGATACCTTTGCTGATAGCAGCTGTGGTGATTTTCTGATTTCAGCACTGCAGTTAAAATCCTATTTTGGTATACGTGGATAGTGTCGTGTATACCCATCATTAAATTCAGTGGGTGGTTGTTTGGGCGGTTAATGATGAGTAATACTACGCATTATTCCTGTGCTGATTTCTGATAGGTTCTCTTTTTTTTCGTTCAGCCCACAGGCTGCATGAAAAAAAAAAAAACCTATATGCCAAACAAGGACCAGCAATGTACTGGTGCATTGCTGGACGTTGAGTGGTTATACCAGGATGATGCCTGCAGATTTAGGCATCATCTTGGTATCGTTTTTTACAGCCAGCGGTCGGCTTACATGTAAAAGCAATCCTAGCAGGTAATTGGCCGCTAGACTGCTTTTACATGCAGTGGGAGGGGCCTCCCCCCCCCCCCCACCGCCGCCTTCCGCAGCCTTCCGTGGTTTTTCTCGGGCTCTCCTGTCCCACCGGTTAACCCGAGAGTGCAGCCGGTGGTTCAGTTATCTAACCATAGAGCTAATTGGAGATGAGAATGGCTCCAATCATCTCTATGGCCTAAGATGCCGGAGGCTACGAGCATTTTATGACTTCTGTTTCGCCAGAAATAAACAGGGCCATTGGGAAATTGGGAAAGTATTTTATCACACCAATTTTGGTGTGGTCAGATGCGTTAAGGTCAGAGGAGAGATCTAGAGTCTAAAAGACCCCAATTTTTTTAAAAAAGAGTACCTGTCACCACAGATTGCTATCATAGGGGATATTTAAATTCACTATGATAACAATAAAAATGATTTAAAAAAAAAAAAATTAAAGGAAAGGTGTCAAAATAACATAAAAAAGCAAAAGAAAAAAGAAAAAAAAAAATTGAGCCCCCCCCTTTCCCCCGGTGCTTGCGCGCAATGGCGCACGCAAGCGGTGGTCTAGTGTCATATGTAAACCGCAATTGCAGCATGCATGTGAGGTATCGCCGCGATCGCCAGATCGAGTGCAGTAATTCTTGCAGTAGACCTCCTCTGTAAGTCTAAAGTGGTAACCTGTAGAGACTTTTAAAGGTTTTTAAAAATGTACGTATGTTTTTGCCGCTGCGCAGGCATGCGCAATTTTTAAAGCATGTCATGTTAGGTGTCTATGAACTCGGCATAAGATCATCTTTTAAATTTTATCAAAAAAATTGAAATTATATAGTGTATTTGTGCAATAAATTTTAAAAAAATGTATTTTTTTCGCAAAAATTGCGTTTGGAAAATCTGTGCGCAAATACCGTGTGACAAAAAAATTTGCAACATCCACCATTTTATTCTATAGGGCCTCTGCTTTAAAAAAATATATAATGTTTGGGGGTTCAAAGTAATTTTCTAGTAAAAAAAAAATATTTTTTCATGTAAACAAAAAGGCACAGAAAAGGCTTGGTTTTCAAGTGGTTAGAAGAGTGGGTGATGTGTGGCTAAGATTGAGCATAAAATGCTGGGACTGTTCAAACACCCCCCAAATGACCCCTTTTTGAAAAGTAGACACCCAAAGCTTTTTTCTGAGAGGCATGGTGAGTCTATGGAGTATTTTATATTTTGCCACAAGTTTCGGGAAAATTATTATTATTTTTTTATTTTTTGTTTTTTTACAGAAAGTTGTCACTAAATGATATATTGCTCCTGCATGCCATGGGAATATGTGAAATGACACCCCAAAATACATTCTTTTGCTTCTCCTGAGTACAGGGATACCACATGTGTGAGACTTTTTGGGAGCCTAGCTGTGTACGCGCCCCCGACAACCAGTCCACATCTTCAGGTTTTCTAATGGCGTAAATTGCTGATTTTATCCCTGACTACCTGTCACGGTTTCAGAGGCCCTGAAATTTCAAGATAGCACAAACCCCCCCCCAAATGACCCCATTTTGCAAAGTAGACACTCCAAGCTACTGGCTGAGAAGCATGGTGAGTCCATGGAATAGTTTATATTTTGCCACAAGTTTCGGGGAAAAACATTTTTTTTATTTTTTTAAATTTTTTTACACAAAGTTGTCAGTAAATGATATATTGCTCACACAGGCCATGGGTATATGTGAAATGACACCCCAAAATACATTCTGCTGCTTCTCCTGAGTACAATGATACCCCATGTGTGAGACTTTTTGCCAGTCTAGCCGCGTACAGGACCCGGAAAACCAATGCGCACCTTTTGGCTTTCTAAGGGCGTAAATTGTTGATCTCACTCCTTACTACCTATCACACTTTTGAAGTCCATAAAAAGCCAAGATGGCACAAAACCCCCCCAAATGACCCCATTTTGCAAAGTAGACACTCCAATCTATTTGCTAAGAGGCATGGTGAGTATTTTGCAGCTCTCATTTTTTTTGGAAAATGAAGAAAAAACAGGAAAATGCATTTTTTTCCCTCTTTTTTCAATTTCCAAAACTGTGTGACAAAAAGTGAGATCTGCAAAACACTCAACATGCCTCTCTGCAAATAGCTCAGGGTGTCTACTTTCCGAAAAGGGGTCATTTGGGGGGGGGGGTTGTGCTGTCTTGGCATTTCATGGCCTCCAAAACTGTGATAGGTAGTCAGGAGTGAAATCAACAATTTACGCCCTTGGAAAGCCTGAAGGCGATGATTGGTTTTCGGGGTCCTGTATTCGGGTAGACTGCAAAAAAGTCTCACACATGGGGTATCCCTGTACTCAGGAGAAGCAGCAGAATGTATTTTGGGGTGTCAGTTCACATATACCCATGGCATGTGTGAGCAATATATCATTTACTGACAACTTTGTGTAAAAAAAAAAAAAAATATATATATATATATATATATATTTCCCGGAACTTGTGGCAAAATATAAAATATTCCATGGACTCACCATGCCTCTCAGCAAATAGCTTGGGGTGTCTACTTTCCAAAATGGGGTCATTTGGGGGGGTTTTGTGCTATCTTGGAATTTTAGGGCCTCCGAAACTGTGATAGGTAGTCAGGAGTGAAATCAACAATTTACGCCCTTGGAAAGCCTGAAAGCGGGGACTGGTTTTCGGGGACCTGTACTCGGCTAGACTGCAAAAAAGTCTCACACATGGGGTATCCCTGTACTCAGGAGAAGCAGCAGAATGTATTTTGGGGTGTCCGTTCACATATACCCATGGCATGTGTGAGCAATATATCATTTACTGACAACTTTGTGTAAAAAAAAGAAAAAAAATATATATATATATATATTTCCCGGAACTTGTGGCAAAATATAAAATATTCCATGGACTCACCATGCCTCTCAGCAAATAGCTTGGGGTGTCTACTTTCCAAAATGGGGTCATTTGGGGGGGTTTTGTGCTATCTTGGAATTTTAGGGCCTCCGAAACTGTGATAGGTAGTCAGGAGTGAAATCAACAATTTACGCCCTTGGAAAGCCTGAAAGCGGGGACTGGTTTTCGGGGACCTGTACTCGGCTAGACTGCAAAAAAGTCTCACACATGGGGTATCCCTGTACTCAGGAGAAGCAGCAGAATGTATTTTGGGGTGTCATTTCACATATACCCATGGCATGTGTGAGAAATATTTAATTTACTGACAACTTTGTGAAAAAAAAAAAAAATATATATATATATATATATATATATTTCCCGGAACTTGTGGAAAAATATAAAATATTCCATGGACTCACCATGCCTCTCAGCAAATAGCTTGGGGTGTCTACTTTCCAATATGGGGTCATTTGGGGGGGGGTTTGTGCTATCTTGGAATTTTAGGGCCTCCGAAACTGTGACAGGTAGTGCAGAGGTGACATGCACAATTTACGCCATTAGAAAACCTGAGAGTGTTGATTGGTTTTCGCGGTCCTGTACACAGCTAGGCTCCCAAAAAGTCTGACACATGGGGCATCCCCATACTCAGGAGAAGTGGCAGAATGTATTTTGGGGTGTCATTCCACTTATACCCATGTCATGTGTGAGAATTTTATCTTTTAGTGACAACGTTGTGTAAAAAAAAAAAATAAAAAAAAAAAATAGTAATTTTCCCAAAACTTGTGGTAAAATATAAAATATTCCATGGACTCACCATGCCTCTCAGCAAACAGCTTGGGGTGTCTACTTTCCAAAATGGGGTCATTTGGGGGGGGTTTGTGGTATCTTGACATTTCAGGGCCTCCTAAACCGTTAGAGGTAGTGAGAAAATGCAATGAAAAATGTACGCCCTTTGAAATTCTGATGGTGGTGATTTGATTTTGGGGACCCGTACACAGCTAGGCTCCCAAAAAGTCCCACATATGTGGTATCCCTGTACTCAGGAGAAGCAGCAGAATATATTTTGGGTTGTAATTACACATATACCCATGGCATGTGTGAGCAATATATCATTTCAATGACGACTTTGTGTAAAAAAAAAAAAAAAAAAATTTTTAGTCATTTTTCAAACACCTGTGACAAAAAAATGAAATATTCAATGAGCTCAACATGCCTCTCAGAACATTCCTTAGGATGTCTACTTTCCAAAAAGTGGTAGTTTGGGGGGGTTTTGTACTGCCCCGCCATTTTAGCACTTCATGAAATGAGATAGGCAGTCAGAAATTAAAGCTGCGTAAATTTCAGTATTTACACCATAGTTTGTAGACGCTCTAACTTTTGCGCAAACCAATAAAAATACGCTCATTGAATTTTTTTTTGTCAAAGACATGTAGTTAAATATATTTTGGCCAAAAAAAAATACATAAATTGAGTATATTGGATATTTTTTAAAAGACAAAGTTGAAAATGTCATTTTTTTGCAAAATTTTCGCTCTTTTTTTATTAATATCGCAAAAAATAAAAAGCGCAGAGGTGATCAAATACCACCAAAAGAAAGCTCTGTTTGTGGGAAAAAAAGGACGTAAATTTCGTTTGGGTATCACATTGCATGACCGCGCAATTGTCAGTTAAAGTCACGCAGTGCCGAGTCGTAAAATACCCCCTGGTCAGGAAGGGGGTAAAATCTTCCGGGGCTTAAGTGGTTAAAAAGTGGCTGCTTACTATTAGATGTGCCCACCTGGCACAGGGCAATAGGCATTGGTTGCTCTGGGTGGCTGGATGGGGACAGGATCTGCAGACTCCTGCTGTTCTCCCTCTGTGTTGCTCCCTGTAGCGTGTAATCCGATCTGTATACCAGTGCCTACAGTTGGGAGGTGGCTTCTTCCTCTTTACTTCCGGGTTTAGCAGAGACCACAATGCATTTCGCTATCACAGCGTCATCAGGCCTGTATCGGTTCTTTATTGCACTTTCCAGCACCTTATATATATATTTGTTTTGCACAATATATTCTGTGGCACCAGCACTTTATAAAAAGGCTTATGATGGTATATATGATTTTCGGTTTTAAAATTTAACCTACATATTTTTTTACCATTTTTTAGAATAAGTTATTATTTGCCATAATTTATTCCTTGTCACAGACACACATCAGATATTGCACCTTATATTTATTTATTTTTAGAATATTAATATTCTGTCACAGATATACACCAGATATTGCATTTTACATATCTATTTATTTTTTAGAAAATTAATATTCAGGTGCACCATTGTTACATATTTTATATTCAGGGATACCAGCGCCTTTTTACCATTTTTACCCAGGTTTATAGAGTGCCAGTGGTAGTACCTGGGTCCTGATCCTGCTGTTTGGAGCCACTCAGCAGGACCCAGGTACTCCCACTGCCACTCTATACTCTGGGCTGGGGGGGGGGGGGGGTCTCTCTTACCAAAGAAACATGTACACCACTCCACTCAGCAGAGCCAGGACCCAGGTACTCCCTATTTCACATTACCGTATTCTGAGCTATGTAAGTCATCTCAGACTCTATTTAACGACATCCCTTTAAGCCACACCCAATATTTAATGCAACCTTAACCGCGCTCACTTTTTTCTGCGGTGCACTTTTCCTTTAACACTGCATAGGGGGCCCACTTTGGATCTTGTACAAGGGCCCACTGATTTCATTAAAAAGTCCCTGCTTCCACAACAAAGAGAGTTACGAGCATTAGTTTGCTAGCATATATAAAGCTATAAAGCTATACAAAACAATAGATTATATATAAGCTTTACAAAACCTCTGGGCTCCAGGACCTAGAACAGAAATTATTCTGAGAAATTAGTTATAAACCCCAGAATCCTTCACCATATGTACATGAGAAATCTAAGTGACACATACATATCCGGCCACCACTGTCTCACCTAAGTGACAGTCCTGCCAGCCAGTTCCTCACATTCCCTCCTCCTCTGCTCAGACCTGTTGGAAGGAGCACATTTTGATAATCCATTACCTTTCCTATTCTTGTGCCCTTGCCTTTTTTCTACATATATTTTAGCCTGCAAGAGCCAGAAACCACTATTCTTCCTCTTGTTCTAAGCCATCCACTGTAATAGAGAATTGGTCTGTAATTAATCAGGACTGTCTGCCCAAAATGTATAACTTCAATTACGGTACTCACTTTGTGGCCTTGCATTCCCTTTCCACTACTGAAAAGTTTCAGTGGAGCTGCAACAGTGGCAAACTAGTTAGGTGAACACCTCCAGTAGTATTCTACAGTCTCTAGAAGGGCCCCCCTTTTTTTTGCTTTGGTTTTATCCTTTAGAGGCTTTAAGATACCCCACCCAATTCTGAAGCCCAGTTATTAGGCTTGAATGAAATCTGGACCTTCTGTGGAAGGTGGAAATCCCAGTTGAGGCTAAAAATAACATTGTGTAGATATGCCCAAGCATATGCTTTGTGGGGCTTTTTAATGTGGTCCATCCTTCTTTGCAATGAAGACTGAGACCTATGTAATCCAAAACAGAGAACTATGTACTGGTTGAGCCCATCTTTGTCACAAAAGTTGTCATTTCCTTTGCTTTAATCAAACATCAAAAGATGGAGTGTCAGACCAAATGGTAAAAGAGCCCAAATCACTTCAATGGTTTACAGATAAAAAAAAACAGTTAAAGCATTTCAGGGGCCAAAAACACCCCTCTTCATCAGGGCGAGAACAAAGTATAGATAAATATAAGCATTAACAATACTATAATACATTTATATGTGGTAAAGCAATATCTGTATGTATTTATAACAAAAATATATGCATACATAAATATGACTGATAAAATCATAATTTGCCTAAAAAGGGTGTTTAATGGAGCTAGTAGGCAATCTCAGAAGAGCCAAATTTATAAACAAAAAGTCCCCTACCAAGACATTAGCAATACAATTATTATGAAATACTCCAACCTCACAGCCCAAAAAAATTATACAAAAATACTAGTCACCAATGACAGAGGATCCAGTAATAGGAACGTTTGTAACAAGGTCACTATCAATCACCTTTAGGAGGGCCACATCTATAAAGGAGAGAGTGATTCAGCGTGAGAATAGGTGTGAACAGAGAGGAGACCCTTGCAGAGACAAAAGTACATTTCCATGCAGGACTTATTTGTATTGTCAATTTATTGACACAAGGAGAAATTTAACATTACCTAATGGGGAACCTTACAGACCTGCATATTTTTACACTGTAACACTGAAGGTGTCATTTATTTGCTTCTGTGGATCATATTGTGTTAGTAAGACTGAGCAAGAAATTTGGAGATACATCTATGGTCATGTCTATTGTGTATGAATTGGTATTATATCTTCCAGTGGGGAGACATACCTAACTGTACATAAATATGTTTTATAAAAGTCAATTTTGTATCATTAGAGAGCGTATGCAAACCTCCTTGGGGTGGTGATTGCAATAAGTTGCTCTTACAAGGAAAACTCAGATAGATACATAGTTTAAAGGTCACACAGGCCCCCCCAACCCCATGGCCCTAACGAGACAGTGAGTTTGTATCTGGAAAGACAGGTCCGTTAGGTGTTTACCAAAATGGATTATGTTGTTAAATGTTGAAGGGCTTTTTTTTGTATGGATCAAAACACAGATACACCTAAAATGTTCTCCCCATTGTAGGTTGTATTATTAGTGTGCCTAAAAATGAAACTGGTTATATTTAAATTACTGACAATACAATGGGGTTGACTTAAAAAAACTGGAGAGTGCCCCCCCCCACCCCAGAGCACCCTGTCCCCATGTTGATGGTGACAAGGGCCACTTCCTGACAACCCTTGGCTGTGGTTGTCGGAGGATGCAGGTGGGGGGCTTTTCAGAATCTTGATGCCCCCTCTATGTGAATGGGTATCAGGTACATTGTACCCCTACCCATTCACCAAAAAAGTGTACAAAAAAAAAATAAACACATAAGACAGTTTTTGACAAGTCCTTTATTTAAAAATAAAAATAAAAAATAGCGTCACGCCACCGCCGACCCGAAAAAAAAACTCTCGATGAACACTTCCCACAGATTGCCTATTTGACAGTTCTTATATAGGGAATGGGTGGGGCCACGCGGGTGATGTCACTGGGTGGTCCCGCCTCTTGTGACGTCACAGACCAGTACATGCTGGGTCAGTGACGTCGCGTGGAGCTGTGCTGCTGGGTGATGTCACTTGTGTGGCCTCGCCCATTCCCTATATAAGAAATGTCAAACCGCGAATAGGCAGGCCGTGGGAAGTGTTCACAGAGAGGGGAGCTTTTTTTTTCCGGGTCGGCTGCGGGGGCGGCGTGATTGATGATAGATTTACATTGGGGAACACTACTACTTCTTTATTTTTAAATAAAGGACTTGTCAAAAACTGTCTTGTGTGTTTATTTTTTTTAACACTTTTTTTGGTGAATGGGTAGAGGTATGATGTACCCAATACCCATTTACATAGAGGGGGGCCGGGATCCGATAAGCCCCCCACCCACAGACCCTGCATACCCCCACAACCACAGCCCAGGGTTGTCAGGAAGAGGCCCTTGTCCCCATCAACATGGGAACAAGGTGCTTTGGGAGGCACCCCCTAGCACCCTCCCCATGTTGAGGGCAAGAGGCCTGTTATGGTTCAGGAGGGTGGGTGCTCACTAGTTCCCCCCCTTCCTGGCCTGCCAGGCTGCATGCTTGAATAAGGGTCTGGTATGGATTTTGGGGGGCCACACGCTGTTTTTTTTATCATTTTGACGTGGAGTTCCTCTTCAAATCTATACCAGACCTGAAGGGCCTGGTATAGGTTTTGGGGGGGACTCCACGCCATTTTGTTTTTCTTAATTATGTCATGGGGTTCTCCTTAAAAGCCATACAAAACACCAAGGGTCCCCCAACTATTTTTACCACAATTGTTTTTAATTTACATTTTCTTTTTACTATTATTTTTTTAAATTCAGCTTTTAGGAAACTGAAGCCTTAACAACCTATTGACTGTGCTTGGCAGGCGAACATTCCGCTAAGTGCCAATAAACTTATGCTAGGTCCAAACCGTTCACCATCCCTAGGGGTGCCGGAACACTGTAACCCCTCACAGTTACTCTTGCTGGGTGCAGGAACGGGCCCTGCTGTTAAAAATTAGAAAAATAATTGAAATTACATGCACCTGTCCAACAGGTGCAGAAAAATTTGGCCTTGGGTGTTGGTGGTGCCTGAACACTGTAACCCCTCACAGTTACTCTTGCTGGGTGCAGGAACAGCCCCTGCTGTCTAAAATTTAGAAAAAAAAATTGAAAAGACATGCACCTGTGAAACAGGTGCCGAAAAATTGGGCCTTGGTGCTTGAACACTATAACCCCTCAAGAAGGGTTTCCAACCAGTAATGATCCATCTCCTTGATACTACAAATTCTCATGTCCTTTCACAGGCTCTGCAGCATCCGGGAGCCCATACAGCGTAAGTTTGTGGAGGCAAGAGATTCTGAGTTCTCTGGGTCACTAAGGATGACATTGTCAGGAGCAACCTCTCCCCAGTCACGTACAACTCTTGGAGTTTCTGGGGAATGAAAACCATCCCTTGAAGACTGCTGTATGTTATCCTCTACATCCATGCTGCCACAATCCTCCTCCTCCTCTTCCTCCTGTAGGTTTTGCGGCCCAGCAGGAATGGTATCTGCCTAAGGGGCCTTTTGAAGAAAAGAAGTCCACCTCTTCCTCCCGCTGTTTTGCCTCAAGTGCCCTGTCCATGGGACCACGAATCCTAGACTAGAGGGATAGTGTCACTGATGCATGCATCATCACGGCACACCATCCTTGTGGACTCCTCAAATGGTGAAAGGACAGTGCATGCATTCTTTATCAGCAGCCACCGGTGTGACAAAAAGAAGCCAAGCTCCCCTGAGCCTGTTCTTGTGCCATACTCACACAGGTACTCATTGATGTCCCTCTGCTGTGTGTGCAGCTGCTGCAGCATTGCCAATGTTGAGTTTCATCTGGTGGGCATGTCACAAATAAGGCGGTTGGTGGGCAGGTTGAATTCCCGTTGAATGTCAACCAGTCAAGCGCTGGCATTGCATGATTGTCGGAAATGGACACAGACTTTTCTTGTCTGCCTCAGAAGATCTTGTAAGCCCGGGAACCTGTTCAAGAAACCCTGCTCCACCAAATTCAGGACATGTGGCAAGCATGGAACATGTGTCAAGTGTCACTGTCGGAGGGCGGAGAGAAGGTTGGTGCCATTGTTGCATGCAACCATTCCTGGCGTCAACCACTTCTGAGCTTTCCCCTTCAGAGCTGACAAAATCTCTGCCCCGGTGTGTCTTCTGTCCCCTAGACAGACCAACTAAAGCACTGCATGGCATCTTTTAGCCGGACTTCTTGCGTAGCCCCTTAAATGCTTAGGGAGCATTGCTGGTTCAGAGGACAATTGAGCAGATGAGGCAATAGAGGAAGAAAAAGAGGAGGGGTGGAGCAGACAGATGTGGCAGAATCACCACCAGCTTTTTTGAGGCGTGGTGGCGGAACAAGCTCCAGCACTTAACCCTGTCCTGCATCGTTCCCTGCTGCCAGCAGAGTTACCCAGTGCACCATGAAGGAAATGTAATGTCCCAGACTATGCCTGCTGGACCATGAGTCAGCAGTAATGTGCACCTTCCTGCTGACCGCTCTGTCCAACAAGGCCAAAACATTGCCTTCCACATGATTGTATAGAGCTGGAATGGCTTTACTTGAAAAGAATTGTTTTTTTGGAACCTGCCACTATGGTACAGTACATTCTGCAAATTCACGAAAGGGAGCAGAGTCTACCAGATGAAAAGGCAGCAGCTGTAGTGCTAGCAATTGGGCCAAGCTAGCATTTAGACGCTGAGCATGTGGATAGCTGGGACAGTATTTTTTTTTACGGTTCAGCAACTGGGGTAGTTAAAGTTGCCTGGTGGTGAAATCAAACGGTGGTGTATTGCAAGCAGATTGAGTGCAAGTATCTGTGGCACCCATTTCTATACCATTATCCCTCTCAATGCAGGTTTTTGAAAAGACTTGAGGTATAGAAGAGGTAGAGACCCCAGAGGAGGAGCAAGGAGAAGTCTGCATTTTTTTAAGATGTGGACTTTTCAGGTGATGTTGCCAGTGGACTGCATGGAAGGTCATCATATGTCTTGTCAAGCATGTGGTGCCCAAGTGGCTGGTGTTCTGGCCACACTTGATCCACTTCAGACAGAGATTGCAAACAGCAATGCTGCGGTCTGCTGCACATGTGTTGAAAAAAGCCCAAACCAATGAACTTTTTGAAGTCAGCGGGGAGTTAGCAGCACCCTGTACCTGTGGAGCAATAGGGTGGTTTCCCTTAAGCCGGCCCCTGGGGGACATCCTGCCTCATTGGAGTTGTGCCTCCTCCTCCTCACTTTCCTCCTCTATTCTCTCAGGCACCCAAGTACAGTCAGTGACCTCATCATGTCCTCCCTCCTCATCACTGGAGCAAACTTGGCAGTATGCTGCAGCTGGGGGAACATGACTCCTAGTTTCCGATCCGTCATTTACACCCCCTCTCTCTAGGCTCATGGTATTCCCTTCCTCAACCTAGGAACCAACATCAGAGCATTCAAATTGCTGCGCATCCTCCAGCATCATGTAGCTGACACTATGATTGAATAAATTAGGTGACTCCTCTGTGCATGATGGTGGGGCTACGGAAGGAGTAGTTGTGGAGAAGGAGTCTGCGGAATAGGCTGCTTTGGCAGCTGTAGTGGAAGGCAAACTAGTATAAGCCTGGGTGATAGTGGATGAGGAGGATGAGGACAGTTTAGTTATCCACTCCACCAACTCTTCTGCATGTTGTGGCTCAATAACACGACCAGCTTTGAAAAAAAAAGAACAAGCGTGCCTCGCCTGCAGAGGATGCACCATGTCTGTGACCCCCACCTTTTACTGTGGATACAGAGGCTGCTTGTCCTCTTTTAGTGGCCTGTGAGCATCTGCCTCTCCTTGTTGGCCTTTCGGACATGATGGGGATTTTTTTGGGGGGGTTTATAACTTTCTATTATAGAATGTGGGATAGAAATATGGTGCTATGGTGCAATACCTTTCTGCTTGGTGCACTATAAACTATTTTATTATAGTTTTTTTTTATAATAAAGAAAAACTTACTAAAGCCAACTAAAATAAAACCCCTGCTGATGCAGATAGAATAGCACTTGCAATGTAGAAGGGGGGAAATAAATGATGCCCTAAATAATAGTAGTGCTGCTGTGCCACGAAAAAAACAACAACACTGCTTACGCAGAAGTAATAGCACCTGCGACACAGAAGGGGAGACAGCAATTATGCCCTAAATATTATTAGTGCTGCTGTGCAACGAAAAAAAAAAAAAACAACACTGCTTACGCAGAAGCAATAGCACCTGCGATGCAGAAGGGGGGGCAGCAATTATGCCCTAAATATTCTTAGTGCTGCTGTGCCACAAAAAAATAAAACAAACACACTGCTAGCACATAAGGAAAAGCATCTGTGATGCAGAAGGGGGACAGCAATTATGCCCTAAATATTATTAGTGCTGCTGCATCACAGAAAAAAAACACTGCTGACGCAGAAGGAATAGCACCTGTGACGCAGAAGGGGGAGTACTAATATTGCGGCAACAGAACCTGATGCTGCAAAAAAAAGAAAAGAAAAATACATATTAAGTTAAAAAAATGGGATCAGTACACAGACATGTTGTATACACCAACACTACGCTGTGTACACAAAAATAAGCAAAGCACTACACTACTCTGACTGCATTAAACTGTGTTACACAAGAATCAGCCCTACACTGCACTGACTGCATTAAAATGACTGAAAATACAATCCACTAACCACCTGTCTAATCTCCCCTCCTAACACACTACACAGGGCTGCCGTGTAAGCAGCCTTATATAGTGTGTGGCATGGACTTGCCCCTGAGCCTTGATTGGCTAAAGGCACCCTGCCTTTGCCAATCATGGCTCTGACATGACATTGTGCTGTGATTGGCCAAAGCCTACAGGTCAGGCTCATGCTTTGGACAATCACAAACACCTAATGCACCGCAATCGTGCAGTGCATTATGGGGCAGTTTTCTACTGTTGCCTCTCCTCTGTACAAAGCTGCCACGCGGCCTCAGGTGGATGACCTGAGGGCCAAAGTTACACAAGCTGTGACCCAGATGTCCTGCAGAGCTGACTGAGAGGGGGGATTTACCTGGAAGAATCTGTTCCTAGTCACTGTGAGTACAGATTTACATCTAGGGACAGTGGACAGGTCAGTGGACAGGTGCCAGCTAAAGAGGATACTGGTTAGTGTCCTGAAGAGTCAGTGTTCATTGAGCCTGCTGTCAGAGTGAGAAAAAGGACTTTTCCTTCCATACACATGCAATATGGTTCAGCAGAGAGTTTGTTATTCATTTCAACCAAATGAGGCCAAGTGAGAGTTATTCTTCTTTGTGTATAGTTAAAGTTGGAGAATCCCACTAATCCCTTTTCCTATCCAAGTTCTACCAATAAAAAACAAAAAAGCCAAACACCCTAGACTGATCATTGGATAATCCACGCTGCCAGCCATCCTCCCAGGTACATGGAGCCGGACTCGCGTCCAGGTTTCCATGGTACCAACATGCGCTGGGGACCCTGTGACGCGGGTTGTCACTCCGTGTCATCACACCGAGTCACCTGATGCCACCTCTCCCGGCGTCCTGCGATACCGCCCTCTCCAAGCGAGTTAGGGGGTATAGGGACTCCTCCCTGCTATCCACCCATATGAGGTAAAGTATTTTTTCCATACTTTTTGTATGACCCAAGAACACTCCCACCCCCTCCTTCTTGTGGGTGTTTCCCCCACATCAGGCCCTGATCACTGTGATCATAAATTAGACCTATGCTTGCTGTGGCATTTCCAGGCAAGCGCCAGACGGGGGTGGGCCATAATTCCTTAACACTCAGGTAACTTACTCTACTCCTATGGATCTTTGTTATTTTTATCCAACACCGTTGGATCGTAACACTTTTGAAGTAATAATTATGAACCACTTTTATATATCCATTTTTTTTCTCTTTCTTTTTGCATATATAAACAATAACAATTCTGAAATGATGGTTCCCATTTATTAACTTTTAAACTTATTTTGCACCTCATCAGTGCGCTTCCCAGATTAGCCTGCTCTGTGACCTTCTGGCTATGCCACGTCCCCTGCGGATCTCTATGGGTCATCCATACATAAAACTTCCTCCTGTATGGGGTTATTAAAGGTAGGCACATATACCCCGTCGGGTCACCTTTATTTTTCACCATTTATATACCATGTTATATTTGGCAGATTGATCCATACACTTGGGTCCTGTTTGATTATACCCCTTGTGGTTCGGCGAGCTCTTTGGGGTGTGGGTTCCCCCTTCTGAGGTGCAGAATGCGGTCAAACAACCAGTGTCACACAGTTTTATCTATCCGGTTTCTCCATTGTTGTACACTTCTAACTGGTCAGTATAAAAATGTAATACACAATTATTTGGTTTGATGTGATATGCTGTTTGTATTTTGAATTGTTGATCATATTTTTGTTCTTTCATACAACAGAACTATTGTAATATGTAACCCTATACCACTGAAAAAGAAAAAAATTAGATTTTTCGAGATTTTTGGGTGTTTATCTCTGTTACCAACAGTCTAATATGGCTACGTTTGTACAACAAATGAATTACAACTGCATTGTTTTTAAATGTTTGTATATACTTTTTCTATGTAAAACACATGGAATAAAATCTGTACAGCTTTTAAACTGTTTTTGATTCATGCCCTAAAAAATCCCACCTGAGGGGGGACTTGTATGCACACTTCGATCATTGGATAATGAGCAGGAGAATGTGCTGATGGTCTGGTGAAAAACACTCAAGTGCCTGGCTTCAGGATAATCAGAGGGAGGCCCAGGGAAGACTACATTGAACAATCCCTACGGGAGCAGTGCTACATATGATTTGAAAATTATCTCAATATTAAACTCATGTCAGCCAAATATGTACTTAAGTAATTGTATTTTTTATGATGTATGGATAAAATGTTTCATAATATATTGTTAAAGAATGGTTGCCTGTAGCCCATTGGGTTGAAAACGTACAAATTATCATATGAAATGAAAAAATACTGCTATAAGCAAATAAATTTACTGAATAACAGTGTGTAGACATTGTCTGTTGTTGTGATTAGCTGTGATTGGTCAAGGCTAATCACATGGTACAAATGGGCTGTGATTGGCCCTGTGTGTACCATGTGATCACTGTGACCAATCACAGCTAGCAACACAATTGTATACAATGAATGGCATGAAAGGAAGCCAATCATTGTTTACAACTGTCATGTGGTCTACTGTGATTGGCCACAGTATGACAGGTAAAACATGAAACCTGGCAGGTAAAGTGATCAGTCATCCACTGTGTCCGGTAGACACAGCGGGTGATAGATCGCACCAGAGCATAGCCTGAAACGGCTGTGCGAGATGCGTTCTTGTGAAGACGTCATATGATGTCCTCCCAGAATAATATGGTTGTAAAATGATGGACGGGGGCGAGCAGTTAAAGGAGTTTTTTTTTTAAACCACAATGGCCAGGCCCAGCTGCAGACAAAACTCACAGACAGCACCTGAACCATGTTCGCTGACCACTTTGGGTCCTTGGCTGATGCAGACAATCCCAGAAGTTAAGACCCCATAGACATATTGAGTGTCCAGTGGACCAGTGGCTGAAGCTTTATTAGTATGCACTGGAGAAGGTCCATCTGGAGCTGCCTAAAACAGAGCTACACTATAATCAGAACAAGGTTTGAGTGGTCTGAGCTTCTTTTTGTTTAAGCTTTTTGTTCCTGGTCTTATTAGCCCCAGAGTGGGCGATTCCTAGTCTACATGTTTTTTTTTAACTTGTAAGTATTTATTTTATGTTTTATTTATTTATTTTTTTAATTTCATATTGGTGCAGTGTAAGACCCTGTCACGTTGTGAGGTTAGGAAATGGATGTAAAGATGACACACACATTTTCAGTTTGTGAAGCTCTGGCATGTTTATTGTTAGCGGAGGAAACTGTGTTGTAAGTTTTGGTTTGGTAGTTCTGGAGCTCGAAGGTACTGTGAAGGTGTCTTGGGTTGGACGGAATCATTAATCCTATGTCTGGGTTTTGCTGAATGCCTGCTGCCTGTGTGAGTACATAGGTGTGCAGGGTCATTATAAGCAAGGCCTGAGTATATCTCAGGGCTCCCATTTTGGAGACAGGGCTCCAGCCTGGGGACAGGAGGTCCAATCGTGTGGTCAGGTGAACCCCGGCACAGGGGCCAGGTGTGTTTCTATCAAGAGGTCAGAGTATAGACCCGTGCAACACAGAGCTGAGAGAACCAAGGGAGTAGTAAAAGAAACTCAGAGCCTGGGTTCGGTGAGATAGGGTGTCTCAAGGCAGAAGCCTGTACAGCTAAGTTGGCATTTTATGTTCATTAGAAAGCGAAAGACCAAAGATAACAGTAGGCTGCTAACCAGGGAGCCAGGGGGCTTGGCATTTCTCAGTTGTTTGTTTTGTGAAGTTGAAACCCCTGTGAGGGCAACTATTTTATATGGAATTTTAATTTTGTTTGCAAGAAAAGTGGGCTGCCGTGCCCTTAAACTAAAGTTCTGACTGACAAGTCTCACTAAAATTGCATTTACCACATGGAGCTAACGATCCCCCAGATCACAATATTTAGATTTTTTCCCTTTATTCTTTCGTATTGTTGCTGAGAAGCACACAGCAGAAGCCAGGCACATCTGGGGCTATGTGACAGGGCTCCCAAGGACATTCTGTATCTGCCTTCAAGTCTCAGTTCCTCAGTGTGCTGCACAGAGCAGGCTTGGCAAATAATGGCATGTGACTCCCCAGGTCACATTCCATAGGCTCATACAATATTGAGCAGTTGACAGCCATGTGTCCCTGTCCTTGGCACCACCAGCACTGAATACCTCTCACAAGGAAGAGACTCCTTTTGTGTTAGGAGACCATTCTGCATGCATGTAAGGTAAATATCTCCTAAATGGTACATGTTTAGGAGATATTTACAGTACCTATAGGTAAGCCTTATCATAGGCTTACCTATAGGTAAAAGTGTCAGAGGAGGGTTTACTTCCTCTTTAAAGTCTGTGCCGAATGCACCGCTGTATTTACCAGGCTCTTATAAAACTGTTGCAGACCACTAGCTTCACAATTTGATCAAGCTTGAGCACTTGGCTGATGTCCCTCCAAGGAGGCCTAGTGTGTTACAGTCAGCTGTTGCATCTGCTGAGCAGTTAATCAGTTTTGCTCTTGCTGCTTAGTATTTACCAATATGACGTGGTTTACAAGATCCTCTATTTTGTTCAACAATAGATGTCTTTTTCTCTAAAGCAGAAGCAGTAAACAATGCAGCAGTATACCGTGCATGAGACAGAAATAACATAGAACAGCCTGGTTAGCTCTGCTGTTTTATTTATCAGGGCAGCACATATACACAGTTTTACCTTTTTTTAGTGTTCTGTCAGCACTCCCACAGCAAAGAGCCCAAGAGAGAGCATAGAGCATCAGACAGCTTTCATATGTCAACTCCTTTTGACAAATGAGACTAATAATGTGGTATGGTTACCAGGTAAGATGTGGACCAATTAATAGAGGCTTTGGAGCTAATTTACCAAAGGCAAATAGGCTATTTACTTTGCAAGGGAGGTTGCACTTTTCTAGGATTGTTCCCTAAATCTTAGTGACTGTGGAGAATTTCACTTTGCAAATAATACCCAGTCATGTGCAAGGAAAATTAGAAAAAAAGATTTTTGCTTGAACATGATTGAATCATGTAAGTCAGCAGAACTTTACCTCATTCACAAAACTCTTTGGAAAATTCTAGTGTAAAGTGGAACTTCCCTTACAGAGTATAGCTTCCACCCTGCACTGTGAGCAGTCTATTTGTCTTAAGTAGAGCAACTCTTTTATCTCACCAAAAGCTCTACAAAGCCTCCAGGACCCAGAACAGGGCCTAATAAGAACCTAAGAAAATGAAAAGGTTGTTTTCTCCTCTTCACAGCAGTCATACGCCCTAGAGTCCCTCACAATGTGTATCTGAGAAGCCTAGGTGACACATATATGCAATTCACAAACCTGCCAGCCAATGCTTTACAGTATAAATATACAATATATTATATATACATTAGCTCTCAAAAGTGAGTACACACCTCATATTTTTGTAAATAATTTATTATATCTATATATGTGACAACACTGAAGAAATAACAAATTGCTACAATGTAAAGTAGTGAGTGTTCAGCTTGTATAACAGTGTAAATTTGCTGTCCCCTCAAAATAACTCAACACACAGCAGTTAATGTCTAAACCGCTGGCAACAAACGTGAGTACACTCCTAAATTAACATTTCCAAATTGAGCCCAATTAGCTATTTCCCTCCCCGATGTCATGTGACTCTTTAGAGTTACAAGGCCTCAGATGTGAATGGGGAGCAGGTGTGGTACATTTGGTGTTATCGCTCTCACTCTCTCATACAGGTCACTGGAAGTTCAACATGGCATCTCATGGCAAAGAACTCTCTGAGGATCTGACAAAAATAATTGTTGCTCTTCATGAAGATGGCCTAGGCTATAAGAAGATTGCCAAGACCCTGAAATTGAGCTGCAGCATGGTGGCCAAGACCATACAGTGGTTTAACAGGACAGGTTCAGGAGAGGAAAATATAGAGAAAAATATATAGAAGATATAGGAGTGCTGCCAGCATTTCTGCAGGGGTTGAAGGGGTGGGGGTTCAGCCTGTCAGTGCTCAGACCATACGCCGCACACTGCATCAAATTGGTCTGCATGGCTGTCATCCCAGAAGGAAGCTTCTTCTAAAGATGATGCACAAGAAAGCCAGCAAACAGTTAACAAACAAATAAGATAAACTTATTTGGTTCAGATGGTGTCAAGCGTGTGTGGCAGCAACCAGGTGAAGAGTACTAATACAAGTGTGTCTTGCCTACAGTCAAGCATGGTGGTGGGAGTGTCGAAGTCTGGGGCTGCATGAGTACTGCTGGCACTGGGGAGCTACAGTTTATTGAGGGAACCATGAGTGCCAACATGTACTGTGACATATGCAAAATGTAAAGGGTGCTCTAACTCACTTTAAAGCAGCATCTAGGAGTCCCTGGACTAAGGAAAAATAAAATAAAAATGTGTGTGTACTAGTGTGCTCCCATTCAAACTAATTAATGTGTAAATGGGTATAAGTATATATAATTATACCGTGTCTCTTACCACAACAAAACCATCAGATCAAACAATTTAAGAAGAAACAAAAACTTTTTATTAAATATTTCTTCTGATTACTGTTTGACATTTTAAAGCTGTTTTAGCACAATGGAATGGGATTTTTTTCTTCCTTGAGGGGCATTGTTTTCGTTTATTTGCGGAGCTGACAAGGAAGAAGTTTCACTTCTCACATCCGGAGTCCCTGTGCGCGTCACCGGAAGCTCCTCCCCTATGACCTTAAGAGGTGATCTGTGATGATGCGTGCTATCCTCCAATCCCAGTGGACGCCTGTTGAAGAGAAACGTGCGTCGGGTGGAGAAGCCGTATCGTCACTCTGGCGCGGTCCGCACTGCAGGCGGCCGTGCATATTTTATGCTTGAATCTTCTGTTCGAAATGTAAGTGCAATTTGTAACTGTAATAAACGTTTTTAAAGGTAATGCACTATCCAGCCTTTATTTTATCTACATGTTTACCGGGTGGTTTTGGAAGTGAAGTTTAAAGCCTTTTAAGATTAACAGTGGTCTCTGGCTTTTAACCCTGTCACATACCCCTAAGAGAAATGGATCGCTCTGAACAGGCTGTGAATGTCCCAGATCAGAAAGATTGGAATCTATCCCCTATATTATATGCTGGCTACTAATGCTTTTCTGGTAAGCTGCCATCTGATGATTGTGTGTGAACACCGTGGAACCTCATGCCACACTTGTGGAAGCTCAGGAATACTGTCCTTAATCCTTCTGAGCCATTAAAAATGACACACTTAAAAGACTTCCGGGCTTGTTCTCACATGCACTTTACTTGCTTAGCAAATTAAAAGGACTTACATTCCATTTTTTGTGGCTCAGATGCTTTTGATTTACTGTTATCACTGTCAGTTTAATTAATTTCTTTGCACCAAGCACTGGGCACTTTTTATATACAGTGGGTACGGAAAGTATTCAGACCCCTTAAATTTTTCACTCTTTGTTATATTGCAGCCATTTGCTAAAATCATTTAAGTTCATTCTTCTTCCTCATGAATGTACACATAGCACCCCATACTGACAGAAAAACACAGAATTGTTGACATTGTTGCAGATTTATTAAAAAAGAAAAACTGAAATATCACATGGTCCTAAGTATTCAGACCCTTTGCTCAGTATTTAGTAGAAGCCCCCTTTTGATCTAATACAGCCAGGAGTCTTTTTGGGAAAGATGCAACAAGTCTTTCACACCTGGATTTGGGGATCCTCTGCCATTCCTCCTTGCAGATCCACTCCAGTTCTGTCAGGTTGGATGGTAAACGTTGGTGGACAACCATTTTTAGGTCTCTCCAGAGATTCTCAATTGGGTTTAAGTCAGGGCTCTGGCTGGGCCATTCAAGAACAGTCACGGAGTTGTTGTGAAGCCAGTCCTTCGTTATTTTAGCTGTGTGCTTAGGGTCATTGTCTTTTTGGAAGGTAAACCTTCGGCCCAGTCTGAGGTCCAGAGCACTCTGGAGAAGGTTTTTGTCCAGGATATCCCTGTACTTGGCCGCATTCATCTTTCCCTCAATTGCAACCAGTCGTCCTGTCCCTGCAGCTGAAAAACACCCCCACAGCATGATGCTGCCACCACCATGCTTCACTGTTGGGACTGTATTGGACAGGTGATGAGCAGTGCCTGGTTTTCTCCACACATACCGCTTAGAATTAAGGCCAAAAAGTTCTATTTTGGTCTCATCAGACCAGAGAATCTTATTTCTCACCATCTTGGAGTCCTTCAGGTGTTTTTTAGCAAACTCCATGCGGGCTTTCATGTGTCTTACACTGAGGAGAGGCTTCCGTCGGGCCACTCTGCCATAAAGCCTCGACTGGTGGAGGGCTGCAGTGATGGTTGACTTTCTACAACTTTCTCCCATCTCCTGACTGCATCTCTGGAGCTCAGCCACAGTGATCTTTGG
The DNA here is from genome assembly GCF_965119305.1 of Pelophylax lessonae. Taxonomy (NCBI): domain Eukaryota; kingdom Metazoa; phylum Chordata; class Amphibia; order Anura; family Ranidae; genus Pelophylax; species Pelophylax lessonae. The sequence continues at coordinate 363,907,438 of NC_138772.1, forward strand.
GTTCTTCTTTACCTCTCTCACCAAGGCTCTTCTCCCCCGATAGCTCAGTTTGGCCGGACGGCCAGCTCTAGGAAGGGTTCTGGTCGTCCCAAACGTCTTCCATTTGAGGATTATGGAGGCCACTGTGCTCTTAGGAACCTTAAGTGCAGCAGAAATCTTTTTGTAACCTTGGCCAGATCTGTGCCTTGCCACAATTCTGTCTCTGAGCTCTTCAGGCGGTTCCTTTTGACCTCATGATTCTCATTTGCTCTGACATGCATTGTGATCTGGAAGGTCTTATATAGACAGGTGTGTGGCTTTCCTAATCAAGTCCAATCAGTATAATCAAACACAGCTGGACTCAAATGAAGGTGTAGAACCATCTCAAGGATGATCAGAAGAAATGGAAAGCACCTGAGTTAAATATATGAGTGTCACAGCAAAGGGTCTGAATACTTAGGACCATGTGATATTTCAGTTTTTCTTTTTTAATAAATCTGCAACAATGTCAACAATTCTGTGTTTTTCTGTCAGTATGGGGTGCTATGTGTACATTCATGAGGAAGAAGAATGAACTTAAATGATTTTAGCAAATGGCTGCAATATAACAAAGAGTGAAAAATTTAAGAGGGTCTGAATACTTTCCGTACCCACTGTATATCGCTATAAATTAGTGATGCTTTGTCTATAATATGAACTTTAGCACTGTGCTTAACAATGATTAAGTATTATTTTTATCATTTTTTTAAGGTTTTGTATTATCTTTGGCAAGAGAGAAAGAGCACATATTATTTGCCATTATTTTTAATTATTTTCAACTATTTAAGTTCTTTTTAGCACTTTGTCACTTTACCCTTCCCTTTGTTGTGGTAGGAGACACGGTATAATTATATATACTTATACACTTTTGCACATTAATTCATTTGAATGGGAGCGCACCAGTACACACACACACATTTCTACGTACTGTGACATACTGAAGCAGAGCATGATCCCCTCCCTTCGGAGACTGGGCCGCAGCACGGTATTCCAACATGATGACAATCCCAAACACACCTCCAAGATGACCACTGCCTTGCTAAAGAAGCTGAGGGTAAAAGTGATGGACTGGCCAAGCATGTCTCCAGACCTAAACCCTATTGAGCATTTGTGGGGCATCCTCAAAAGTGGAGGAGTACAAGGTCTTAACACCCACCAGCTCCATGATTTCGTCCCGGAGGAGTGGAAGAGGGCTCCAGTGGCAACCTGTGAAGCTCTGGTGAACTCCATGCCCAAGAGGGTTAAGGCAGTGCTGGAAAATAATGGTGGCCACACAAAATATTGACACTTTGGGGCCAATTTGGACTTTTTCACTTAGGGGTGTACTCACTTTTGTTGCCTGCAGTTTAGACATTATTGGCTGTGTGTTAAGTTATTTTGAGGGGACAGCAAATTTACACTGTTATACAAGCTGTACACTCACTACTTTACAAGCAAAGTGTAATTTCTTCAGTCTTCTCACATGAACTTTTTTCTTACAAAAATGTGAGGGGTGTACTCACTTTTGTGAGATACTGTATATATATATATATATATATATATATATATATATATATATACATATATTATATATTCAGTGTGTGTATATATATATATATTTTTTTTCTTTTAACAGTTTAAAAACATTTACTTAAAAATACTTCAATAAAACTGACCCCCAAACTATTACAGTTCCCTTTTAACTTATCTAACAAGACAAAATTTCAGAAAGAGCCAGAAAAATGTAACTGTCAAAAGTCATACTGATTTCTTTGTAACATTACTGATTTTTTTACTGTAACCCTGTTAAAATTCAAACATACAGCAGTTTAAAAATATTATTCATTAGAAAACATGCAGCTTTCATGACAAAAAAGTTTAAAGTGTTTTTTTTTTTTTTTGTAGTCAGCAAATGTTTAGCACAAAGTTTACCTCTTTGAAAAGCTGCTCTTCTTTCCTTCAAAACCTATTATTCCAAACAGTAATCATCATCATCGTGAGCAGTAAAGAATTTAAATTGTCATGTTACTGTAAGCCAAGAGTACATTCAGCAAGCTTAAAAATAACCTGTCTACAGGTTTATTACAGGGAAAGTATCAAGTGCTGCTCAGAAGCATTGAAGCAGAAAAATGTACATTGTCTACACTGAGCCACAAAGCCCCACACTTTATGTAAGAAACTCAATATTCTCTGGAGATCTGTCCCATAGGCCCAGAAACCCTGAAATGGATAACTAGATTCTGAGTTTCAAGGTAATACCCTGAGGTTAGAGAAGCATAGTTTATTTTCTGTAAAAAAAATATATATGACAATTGATAACAAGGAAAGAAAGACAATCCACTGTGACTATATGTTTCAAAATTGCTTGATAAAATAACACAATACGTATTGATCTATATATAATAAAAGTAAAATAATTGTTCTTTGATATCTGCTGCGATGCTAGATGCACACCCATTGGGTGCATTTATGCTCAGATTGCTGTCACTTTCTACAAGAAGTCTGGATTGATGGTACAACCTCAGAATTTATAGTGACCATCCTATGCAAAATATATATATTTATTAACTACTCAGTTTTTTGTGGTGTTGAATTGTATTGCTTATGTCACATTATTGTGAGTAATATTGGAGCCACACAAGACTATGTGAAACATAATACAATAAGATGTAGTATAACGCGCATCAAATTTTCTAGACTGCATGAAGAGCTCAACTGTTTTTTCTCAAAATTTTCTATTTGTAACTTTCATTTCTTTCCAGGTTGCATAATTTTTAAAATACACTGTGTTATTGATGAGAAATACAAAATGTATATTTGGATGTGATACAGTTCTGCCCTTTCTTTTTGTAGGTAGTGTTATGATGAACAATGTACAGTTCATTTGTGATCTAATATGTTTTATTTATATGTTTTTATTTTTTATTTTTTTTAATGCATGTAACATTTGCTAAACTGATTTTCAATAAATGTGAGTAAAGATAAATATGCACAATATGCAGTCATTTTCTCTAATTCACAGCCCAGTTAGATCTATGACTGTGAATAGAGGTGCAGTTTTTGTTGCGTTAGACAGGAGTTTTGTCGTGCATCGATGCAATAACCTTGTATGTTGTTTTTTGCATTACCCAACACATTGACGTCTGTCAATGTCCTTTTCCTTCACGCGTTGACAAGTGATGTTGACGCACCATTTCCCATGTGGTTTTTGGAAGTTACATTTTGAGGTGGATAGTGCAACATTTTATGCAACAGATTTTTGACAAGGGGCTGGTGGAATGTTTCTGTATAATTTTGTTAAAATAGAAGCAACATACCCGGTGTGTATGGGATGGTCCGAAATGGTAGTAAAGCTGTAACCCCCCCCCCAGCAAGAAAACACAGGCATGTGTGTCATCGGTAACTGATATATCAGTGTTGGTTGATTAGGTAAAAACTCATGCACTGGCAAATACAGCTGTTCCACCAACTGATGGTACTGAGAGTCATCCAATATATTTGCTGTCAAGGAGGCACATGCAGCTTCTACCCAGGAGCAAGTTATTGCAATGCACTTTTATGGGATTGTGTACACATCAGTAATAACCAGCTGAGCAGGCAGTTTAACTGGAGTAGTTCCCAGATTTAATATCCACAGGGAGTGAACAAACTCCTGTCTCCTGCTGCAGAGTCATCTTTAGTCTATGGCAAGGTAGCAACCAAACCACCCCACATATCTCTGTCTATGTCTACCAGGTATTACTCATCTGTTGGGCCTAAGAAGTCTTCCTGATGGTCAATCAAGAACAGGGGAAGAAGAGAAAAAAGCACCATCTACGTGCAGCAATAGAATACACTTTAATAAACAATGGTTATAAAACAATGGTTATAAAACACACAAGATATATAAGGTTAAAAGCTCATCACAGGTGAACACCACAGTGGGCATCTGTTCTGCAGAAGCTGCTGTGTCAGAAGATGGAGAGATCGAACCAGGCAAGGAAAGCAGAGGACACTGGATGGTATCCTGGGGCCACCTCATGCTGAGTTGGAGCACATCCGGAATGCACTCACAAGCAGATGTGACGTCAGATGGGGAGGATGTCATGGTGTATGGCAGCATATGCATTTGGAGCCATCTGCTCCTTCTACAGGCCTACAGGGACATTATTACTGTCCCATCTTATAGTGATAGAGAAGAGGGGGGGGGGGGAGAGAGAGGAGTGCGAGCAGACTGTATAACCTAGCAACTCCTATGTATAATGCAGTTCTTAAAATCTCTGAATTAAATACTCTCAGTTTGTTCGTCAGCAAGTACATAAAAGGTTCATATATTGGCATACATGCACGTACATATCTGTGTATACACACACATACATGCGCATGGCCGTGTGCGTACTCACATCTCTGGATGTTGATAGGAAAATCATGTCCCTACCAACCACAGGTGTAGTATAGGGGCTCCTTGATGTTATGAAAAAGTGTCTGGTAATATTAGTTCTTATAGAACCATGTGTAATTCTATCTCCTCAGTCAAGGCACCTGGAGTCAGGGTGCCTAATGTATAAGTCCAGTATGTTTCACCCTGGCAGAGCCGCCTCAACCGTTCTGCGCTAGAGGGTAGTTTGTGGATGGATTCAATAACCCAGGCTGACAGGCCAGAGGAAAACTTCTGATGGTTTTTAACACACAGCAAAAGTGGGGGTTTCCCTATTTATGGGGCTTTCAAGGCACTGATTTGGTATCAAGTTAAAGACACAATAATTAATTTTATAAAAACATTGATTTTATTATTACATCACTAAATAAAAACTCATAAGTAACATGGTATGAACAGCCTTTTGAATACACCAACTGTGAGAGTTATATTGATGTAGTATGACTTCCTCCACCTGACGAGTTTCAGAGATTTAATATCTCCTTCATCAGGGGTGCAAGAGGTATATTTCCTCTATAATATACATACATAGATCAAAAGAATGCCTCTTTTAGAGAACTGTGAGTTATAAACAATGTTACATCAAGATCAAACACTTACATCCAAACAAAAGATGCTATAGATTAACATTCCATGTTTCGATAAAATCAAAGGCTTACAGCTCTGCTGGTCTGCTCATTCATCAAGGTAATATATGTGAATGGAAAGCCAAAGGTGGTGCAAGAAAGTGCTATAGAGCACTTTAATCAAAAGAGGGAAATAGGAAACACTGAGGTCTGAACGACTTGATCCTATAGTAAGAGAGTGTTCAAAGGTATCTGTATAAGAGCATATGTATAGGGTATGGGATATCTATACAAATTACATAAAATGTACATATGAAGCATATACTGTATGAAGGGGTTAAATATAATTTGGCCCATCTACACCTCAAGAGCGATAGTGAATGTAGATGATACAGTGTTAAAGTGAAAAAGCTGGCTTAGAAATCTGTGGTTATCAGTTGTAAAATAAAGCATTATATATGTTTATAAATATAAAAATACATACACATATGCCTGCATGTTTGAGCATATGTATAGACTTAAGGATAATTACTAAAAAATAGTGAGATATATCGCACCTAGCGATTACAATACTTTTATGGATGCAGCAGGGCAAAAAAACAAACAAAAACACCACGGGAAGCCCCTCTATCCAAATGCACCATTAGCTACATGCAGTTTCTGTGGGGGTATAATATTAGATTGTCTAGATTATATTATTATGAGGAGTTAATAAAAACTATGTACCAGGATTATATGGTTAGTATAGATAGACTCCCCCCAACATAATGGGAACTTGGTCATGAACCTCATATACAGTATATGATGAGCATAATAGTAAATAAGATGATCCATAACCAGACATTCAGCTACATAATATCATGACCATCAGATGCTTACCAGATTTTGAATGGCTGAAGAGAAATGTTGAGTCCCTTATGGGTATACAATAGAATGGAAAAACACCTATCTAATTTGCCTTTTTCATATCTCCCATTCAAGCTGCCCACCTAAGGTGTGGAAGCTGGGTGTGATGAGGATAATTGCTGTATAGGAGTGTTCAAGTGGCCTCCCAAGTGGTATGCATGCAGAGATGACGTCACCGCGCTGGCACAGTGGAGTGTCGCCATGCACATGCACCCCCCCCCCTGACACGGAAATCTCCCCAGAGACACCAAGAGTCATCACTGATGGACGTCAGGGAAGATGGTCCCCGAGGTCCTGAAGACCTGTCCCTAAACCTCTTAGACACCATAGGGAATCTCCCTGGCGTCTAACCATGCCAAGCGACCCACTTCCCCTAGAATACAGGGCTTCAATAAACAAATAAGCCAGCGGCCAAGTACATATTGGTTGGCAAAGAGATAGAGCTTAAATATGATTACTTTATGAGCAGAACAGCAGAGTGTAAAACAGTGTGTACATGCAGCAACATCTATTTACAAAATATGTTTGCATAGGGAAAATATGTTAATTGATATAATACAGCCTTATAGAAAAAAAATCTGATGATTTTCAGGGAAAGGTTTCAGGACACTATGTTTATCATCCCCTTCTTCCACAAAATGTCTGTGTTCCCCAAACCTTTTTCTCAGGGTCCTGATTATCCTACCCACATATTGATGTCCATAAGGGCAGTATATCTCATACTCTAAAAAGCAATTATAGAACTCTTTGATGGTGAAAGTCTTGCCTTAGACAGTGACATTTTGTTGTCCATGTTTGGCATGTTTGCAAGTCTGACATAGTTTTTTGTTGCAGGAGTACATCCCTTTTAAATCAAAGAACATCATAGTGAGCCCTTGGGTGTGTGTGGAAGTCTTTAAATTACTTGGGGCTATTTGGTTCTTTATATTATCAGCTTTCCGGTGAGGAATGTATGTAGGAAAGAATCCTCTAGGAGAATAGACCAATGTTTTTTTAGGAATGTTTCTATTTTTGTATGGTGTGCATGGTACTGTGTAGTGAATCTAGTAGGTTGAGAGAAACTGGATAAAGGGACCTCTTTCTACTGTGTCGGGCTTTTAATGGAGTATTCACCATGAGCTCTAGGTCATTACCATTACAGTATTGGACAAATTGGTCCACTGTTGTTTCTGGACCATCCCAGATGATGACAAAATCATCTATGTAAAAACTGTAGTAGATGATGTTGAGGGCATAAGGGTTTTTTTTTTTTACATATGTATAAGTGCTCCCAGTATCCCATGGTCAGATTCGCATAGCTGGGGGCAAAGTTGATGTCCCAAGGCTTTCTGGACAAGTGTTGTGGGGTAGCCTTTCTCCAATAAATTTTTGGTTAAGTGTTCCCCATGAATTAAAAAGTCTGTATCCCAAGTGCAGTTGTTACGTAATTAGCAGAATTGTCTTTTTGGTATGTTATCAATCCACATTGGGTGGTAATACAGCTTCGGTAGTGGAGGAATGTGTTTCCTGCAGTAGGTTTAGCATAGGTTTAAGCATAAATGATATTTCCATCGTTGCCCAACTATAGTCCTAGGAATGCAAGGGTATGTGGATCTTGAACAAAGGTGAAAGATAGCTCTAGGTCATTACCATTACAGTATTGGACAAATTGGTCCACTGTTGTTTCTGGACCATCCCAGATGATGACAAAATCATCTATGTAAAAACTGTAGTAGATGATGTTGAGGGCATAAGGGTTTTTTTTTTTTTACATATGTATAAGTGCTCCCAGTATCCCATGGTCAGATTCGCATAGCTGGGGGCAAAGTTGACGTCCCAAGGCTTTCTGGACAAGTGTTGTGGGGTAGCCTTTCTCCAATAAATTTTTGGTTAAGTGTTCCCCATGAATTAAAAAGTCTGTATCCCAAGTGCAGTTGTTACGTAATTAGCAGAATTGTCTTTTTGGTATGTTATCAATCCACATTGGGTGGTAATACAGCTTCGGTAGTGGAGGAATGTGTTTCCTGCAGTAGGTTTAGCATAGGTTTAAGCATAAATGATATTTCCATCGTCGCCCAACTATAGTCCTAGGAATGCAAGGGTATGTGGATCTTGAACAAAGGTGAAAGATAGCTCTAGGTCATTACCATTACAGTATTGGACAAATTGGTCCACTGTTGTTTCTGGACCATCCCAGATGATGACAAAATCATCTATGTAAAAACTGTAGTAGATGATGTTGAGGGCATAAGGGTTTTTTTTTTTTTACATATGTATAAGTGCTCCCAGTATCCCATGGTCAGATTCGCATAGCTGGGGGCAAAGTTGACGTCCCATGGCTGTGCCATGGGTTTTATGGTAGGAATTTCCATTCTATTCAAAGTAGTTATGTTTGAGGCAGAATGATGTAGCTTCTAGTATGAAGCTAGCCTGTCACGGGTTGATAAGGGGACCATTAGCCAAAAAATGTTCCACTGCCTGGAGCCCCACCTCATGTGGTATGGATGTGTACAAAGAGTTCACATCCAATGACATCCTAGGAGATGTGTGCCATCCCTGATGTGTGATGGTAATCCTTGTGTAAGTGATTGGAGGTAGTGGTTGTTGTATATTCATGTGTGTTGCTTTAACCACTTGCCGACCGCCGCCGGACTATATACGGCGGCGGTCAGCCCCTCACAGGCAAAGTGACGTACTGGTATGTCACTAGCCTGTGAGCCAATAGGGGGCAAGCGCGCGCCGCCGGAGGCGCGCTCCCGCCCCCGCTCGTTCTCTAATCAGCCCGCGCGTGTGACCGGCGGACCCGATGTCCGCCGGTTACTCGCGTTCGTCGGATACAGCAGGAGAAAGGCAGGCGGCTAATGTAAACACAGCCGCCTGTCATTCTCCCCTGTGTAACAGCACAGATCATACGGTCCTGCTATGTAGGACCGTTGATCTCTGCTGTTACACACACACAGTCACATCCAATCACAGTTAGAAGCACGCCCCTAGGGACACACTTAACCCCTCCCTCTCCAATAAAGCTAACCCCTTGCCTCCCAGTGTCATTTTTACAGTAACAGTGCATATGTATAGCACTTATTACTGTAGTAATGTCACTGTTACCCCCAAAAGTGTCAAAAATGTCAAGGGTCCGATCTGTCTGCCGCAATGTCGCAGTCCCGCAAAAAAAATCGCAGATCGCCGCCATTACTCGTTATAGAAAAAAACAATAAAAATGACAAAAATCTTTCCCTTAGTTAGTAAACGCAATAAGTTTTGCGCAAACCAATCAAAATACACTTTTTGCGATTTTTTTTACCAAACAAATTGGCCTAAAATGTTAAAAAAATTAGATTTTTACATTTTTTTGGGGAATTTCATTTAAAAAAATGTGAAAAATATTGTTATTTTTGCAAAATTGTCGCTCTTTTTTTGTTTATAGCGCATGATCAAAAAATCGCACAGGTGATCAAATACCACCAAAAGAAAGCTCTGTTTGTGGGAAAAAATGTCATTTGGGTACAGCGTCGCACGAACGTGCAATTGTCCGTTAAAGTCACGCAGTGCCGAATCGCAAAATAGGCCCTGGTCAGGAAGGGGGTAAAATCTTCAGGGGCTTAAGTGGTTAAGGCAGCCTATTTTTTATAATTGGGATGTGAATGTATAGCAATGAACTTTAAAGCGCACTTAACCCTTTTTTCACAACAGGGCATATGTGTGTATATTGTGGTGCACTGCAGTGTATTGTGAATTAGCTGCCACTGTTAAATGTATTGGAGTGTCATTCACAGTGAATGGCACCAAAGTGTACCACAATAGCACAGGTGTGTTGACATGTTTTGCATTAACATGCATTATGCTAAAATGCGATACCGTGATTTTTAAATCTGAATGGACTCTAAAACTTATAGGGCCTTTGAGGTTTTCTAAGATGAAGTACAATTTATGCCACTTAGTAAGCCATTGCCCTATTGTTGTTCACTTCTAAACAACATAATATGTTTTGATAAGTGTTGCTGCCTTTTATTAGCTTTTTCATAGCATAGTCATAGTTAAATCTACAGGAATTTTTACCTATTCGAATAAGAAAGGCTACTGTGCAAGAAATCTTTTCCTAACAAACAGCATTTTGATTTCATTGAACCAAAATTATTTATTTTAATAAATAGCATTATTCAGTGAAAATGAGAAATTAAAATTCAGTGATAATGCACTCTTGATTAAAGAGCAAGAGGGAATACAAAACTTGTGAGTAAGGCAGCTTTTCAAACTAATAATTGTATGCATGTTCATGAATTCATGTTAAATATTTGTGGCTGTCATTTACCACCACTTTCCTGATGACAGGGCTCCACAATTTCATGCAGTTAATGAGTTCATAAAATGGTTTTATATGACAACATAGAATATTTATCCTAACACATTTAACAAATCAAATCTAAAAAATAATTTTGTAGAAATAACTAAATATTGCTTTTACCATAGAAACTGGGGCAGATTTTCATCCAATGGTATTTATACTATATATTTTATTTACATTCCCAAATAGGAATTTGGGGGCATTGGAAGCCTAAATTTTAGGAAGTATTGGACAAGTCTCATAGAATAACTATGCAACAAGCTCATTCATAGAAAAAATACACCCACAGTGTCATTAGAGTAGCAAGCCATTGTCTCTGATCACTGCCACAGTACAATGTCACCATAGTGACACTACATTTGCTCTAATGACAGTATTAAAAAAATTATATATATATATATATATATATATATATATATATATATATATATATATATATACGTATATATATTTTGTAGGATCTCGCATCAAGTGCAGAGCTTTGAAGGACACTGCCACTCGCTTTCTTTGTTTAAGGGCTTGTCTTGCCCATTTTTATTTAAAAGAAAGTTCAGCAAAAACACATGATTTCCACTCGCAAGGGTATTCAGCATTTCAGTCAAATTCAATCAAAATAAAACATTTAGCCCATCTGGCTTGTACATGCAGCACTCCTGCTCTGGCCTTATTCTTTAGGCCTTGATCTTTTTCCACAGACTGGACGCTCAGCAACTCGGTACATACAGCTAGCAGCCTCATGCTGCACTGGCTCCCACCTGTCTCCTAGGTGGAGCCCTCCTGACTCCTGGGCCAGACCTTCTGTCTGCCGGGGTGGAGCTCAGAACCCTAGTCAGGTTGATACTTAAAGCCCAGCACACAGCTGAACAATTAGTGTTCTCGCTGTTCACTAGAGCTGGACCTTGGCAGGGTACCACCCTGCTACTTATATATGTAAACATATTTACATACTGTAAAAGAGAAAGTGCAGATTCAATATGGTGACTGTATTGTACTGCTATGGAGGTAATCAGAGCTCATTGCTGTCTGCAGTGACATACAGTGTCATCAGAGCAGCCTGTCATTTTATCAGTGGCGGCTGGTGCTCAAAATTTTTTTGGGGGGGGGGGGGGGGCGCAAAACGAAAAATGTAATAGGTATTGCTTCGCGTCAAAAAAATGCAGTAAAAAATTGCGTGACTTTGAAGTCATGGTACAGGCATGGCACCGGTGATGGTATAGGCATGGCATAGGTGATGGTACAGGAGATGGTATAGGCATGGCACAGATATGGTATAGGCATGTCACAGGTCATGGTACAGGAGATGGTATATGCCCCCTTTCAATGCAGAGACCAGCGTACATGCCCCCTTTCAATGCAGTGACCAGCGTACATGCCCCCTTTCAATGCAGAGACCAGCGTACATGCCCCCTTTCAATACAGAGACCAGCGTACATGCCCCCTTTCAATGCAGAGACCAGCGTGCATGCCACCTTTAATTCAGAGATCAGTGTGCGTGCCCCCTTCAATGCAATGAATATTGTGCTGTGCCCCCTTCAATGCAATGAACACTGTGCTATGCCCCCTTCAATGCAATAAACACTGTGCTGTGCCCCCTTCAATGCAATAAACACTGTGCTGTGCCCCCTTCAATGCAATAAACACTGTGCCACCTTCAATGCAATGAACACTGTGCTGTGCCCCCACAATGCAGAGTTCAGCGTGCATGCCCCCTTCAATGCAACTGTGCTGTGCCCCCTTCAATGCAATGAACAATGTGATGTGCCCCCTTCAATGCAATAAACACTGTGCTGTGACCCCTTCATTGCAATGAACACTGTGCTGTGCCCCCTTCAATGCAATAAACACTGTGCCACCTTCAATGCAATGAACACTGTGCTGTGCCCCCACAATGCAGAGTTCAGCGTGCATGCCCCCTTCAATGCAACTGTGCTGTGCCCCCTTCAATGCAATGAACAATGTGCTGTGCCCCTTCAATGCAATAAACACTGTGCTGTGCCCCCTTCAATGCAATAAACACTGTTCTGTGCCCCCTTCAATGCAATGAACACTGTGCTGTGCCCCCACAATGCAGAGTTCAGCATGCATGCCCCCTTCAATGCAATGAACACTGTTCCGTGCCCCCATCAATGCAGAGTTCAGCGTGCATGCCACCTTTAATGCAGAGATCAGTGTGCGTGCCCCCTTCAATGCAATGAATATTGTGCTGTGCCCCCTTCAATGCAATGAACACTGTGCTATGCCCCCTTCAATGCAATAAACACTGTGCTGTGCCCCCTTCAATGCAATAAACACTGTGCTGTGCCCCCTTCAATGCAATAAACACTGTGCCACCTTCAATGCAATGAACACTGTGCTGTGCCCCCACAATGCAGAGTTCAGCGTGCATGCCCCCTTCAATGCAACTGTGCTGTGCCCCCTTCAATGCAATGAACACTGTGCTGTGCCCCCTTCAATGCAATAAACACTGTGCCACCTTCAATGCAATGAACACTGTGCTGTGCCCCCACAATGCAGAGTTCAGCGTGCATGCCCCCTTCAATGCAACTGTGCTGTGCCCCCTTCAATGCAATGAACAATGTGCTGTGCCCCTTCAATGCAATAAACACTGTGCTGTGCCCCCTTCAATGCAATAAACACTGTTCTGTGCCCCCTTCAATGCAATGAACACTGTGCTGTGCCCCCACAATGCAGAGTTCAGCATGCATGCCCCCTTCAATGCAATGAACACTGTTCCGTGCCCCCATCAATGCAGAGTTCAGCGTGCATGCCACCTTTAATGCAGAGATCAGTGTGCGTGCCCCCTTCAATGCAATGAATATTGTGCTGTGCCCCCTTCAATGCAATGAACACTGTGCTATGCCCCCTTCAATGCAATAAACACTGTGCTGTGCCCCCTTCAATGCAATAAACACTGTGCTGTGCCCCCTTCAATGCAATAAACACTGTGCCACCTTCAATGCAATGAACACTGTGCTGTGCCCCCACAATGCAGAGTTCAGCGTGCATGCCCCCTTCAATGCAACTGTGCTGTGCCCCCTTCAATGCAATGAACAATGTGATGTGCCCCCTTCAATGCAATAAACACTGTGCTGTGACCCCTTCATTGCAATGAACACTGTGCTGTGCCCCCTTCAATGCAATAAACACTGTGCCACCTTCAATGCAATGAACACTGTGCTGTGCCCCCACAATGCAGAGTTCAGCGTGCATGCCCCCTTCAATGCAACTGTGCTGTGCCCCCTTCAATGCAATGAACACTGTGCTGTGCCCCCTTCAATGCAATAAACACTGTTCTGTGCCCCCTTCAATGCAATGAACACTGTGCTGTGCCCCCACAATGCAGAGTTCAGCATGCATGCCCCCTTCAATGCAATGAACACTGTTCCGTGCCCCCATCAATGCAGAGTTCAGCGCGCGAGCCCCTTTCAATGCAGAGCGCCACAGCATTGTCCCCAATCACTGCAGAGTGCCCACAGCATTGTACCCCAATGATTGCAGAGTGCCACAGCGTTGTACCCCAATGATTGCAGAGTGCCACAGCATTGTCCCCCAATGATTGCAGAGTGCCACAGCATTGTACCCCAATGATTGCAGAGTGCCACAGCATTGTACCCCAATGATTGCAGAGTGCCCACAGCATTGTACCCCAATGATTGCAGAGTGCCCACAGCATTGTACCCCAATGATTGCAGAGTGCCCACAGCATTGTACCCCAATGATTGCAGAGTGCCACAGCATTGTACCCCAATGATTGAAGAGTGCCACAGCATTGTCCCCCAATCAATGCAGAGACCAGCGTGTGTGCTCCCTTCAACCCAATGCACTTACCTGGCGGTGGCGGCTCGGCGGTGGCGGCGGCTTCTCCCCTCCTCGATCCTTCGTCCTCTTCTGCGGCGGCGGGAAGGTGAGCGGCTTCTCCCTCATCCTCTTCTGCGGCGGGAACCGGCGGGCGGCCTCTCCTCTTCTCTGCAACGGGAACAGGCGGGAAGGTGAGCGGCGGTGACGGTGAGTGACTGACGCACGCACCGGCACCGACCCCATTGTGACGTGAGCGATCGGATGTCCTGGATGATGATTGGTCCAGGCTGGAGACTGGACCAATCACAGCCAGGACATCACGAAGGTGGGGGTGGCCAAGCGCTCTTTCATGCGCCCAGGTTACGCCCCCAGAAGGCAGCCAATCGGCGCCTTTCTGGGTCATAAACCCCACCCCCCCCCTTTAGCCACCACATAGGCCGGCGAACCGATTTTTTTTTATAACTTTATTGTTCTTTTTTGTCATTTTTTTTCCTTTTTTTTTAAGGGGGCGGCGCCCTGGTGCCCCCTATGCACGGGCCGCCACTGCATTTTACAGGATCACATTGTAGCAGTAAAATGACCCCAGACCAATGAAACCAGTCACAGTCTCCCAGTGACCACCACACCAGTCCCAGTGTGTCACCATATGGCCTCATTCACGTGTGCAGTGCTTTCTGAAGAGCAATCCATTTTACAGGCAGTGAGGGGGCATTAACACTGAATTGGAACAACCTTATTCACAATATTCACAGCAGAAGTGATGCACCAGTGGCACACGTGCACCCCCCTGCAGGTGGAAATACTAAATCACCTATAAATATGGGAACGGTTGCACAGCTGCCGCCCTGTAGCAGTAAAACTGATATAGGGCAGTCAGCAAGTGGTTAACATGGCAGCTTTTCTCTCCCGTTGTATACCTCCCACTCATGAGTCAGTACCTGGACAACCATGATGATATCATGTTCTTTTAATATTCATGTAACTTATGTGTATCATTCCCTTGAACTTGTATTGATATGTTTACATTATAGGTTGTTCCAATTCAGTTTTAGGTACCTCTGAAGAAGAGCCCCAAATCCCTGCCTTGAAACTTGTCACCCCTGCCCCTTCATCTGCTTTTTGCCAACTGGGCACCCATCATTGTTACATATTGTGAGATGTTATTTTGGTTCACGTCAATCTGCCTATTGTATATATGTATGTTTTTAAATACTTTTTGTATTAATAAAAGTATTTACATTTTTTATAAAATGTTCTCTGCCTGTGCCTGTATAATCCCACAAAAAGACGGTTTCTCCTAGATACATAAATGTGATAAGTAGTCAGGAATTTAGATGTGTAACTTATGTCCCTGGAACGGTTGAAGGTGCTTCTTCGGTTTTGGGCCTCTATGTGGCTAGGCTGTGTTAATTGCACGGTATTGCCATACTCAAGAGGGGTAGCAGAATGTGTTTTGGGTTGTAATCTTAGTTAGCCTATGCTGTGTGTTTGAAATACCTTATTAATTGACAACTTTGTGTAAAAAGAAACACATTTTAATTTTCATTCCACATTTTTTCAAAGACTTGTGGCAAAAAAAAAAAAAAGTCTTTAAAAGATGCACCATGCCACTTAAAAATACCTTGGTGTTTTTTCTTTCAAAAATGTGGTCAGTTTGTAGGTGTTTCTGCTGTCCTAGTGCTCCAGGTCCTCTAAAAATGTAATAGGTAGCCAGGAAATTACATTTTTTACTAAACCCACAACAGTAAAAACAGACTATATATGCAGTAAATCATACTGATTATACTCACTGTGGAACCTAAGGTATTAATCCTCTGCATTGTGTAAAAAGGCTGCTTGATCTTGTATGCACAGATCCTCCTCTTCTTCCACTGACTTTAAAACATGTCCGTATAAGACAGAGTCTTTGGAGTCAGGCTGCACATGCTAAGTTTGGTGTATGCGAAAAAATAGTGAAATTCAAGCATGTGAAAAACCAATTGCACATGTGTCATCAGTAGTGCAAATTACCACAAATTAATTAAAAATTCAAAAAGAAAAACAATCCACACCCAGATACAATGTCTGTGATAAAGGAACGTAACATAAACAAAATATGTGAACAATTGATGGTTGTCTCATGAATAATATATATTGTGTTTAAACCAATGTGAAGTCCATAGAGATCAAAAGTTCAGAAGATAGTGAATCTAATAAAACCGCTTTGAATTAAAATCACCACAAACTCCACCACCGGTTTGTGTCCGATGATAACTCACCAGAAAATATTGCCTCCCATTCTTATGGTTAGGCAAAAGCGCTTGAGTTTAAGATCTTTTAATCAGCCTGTCTGCTCCTCCACCTCTCTTGAAATAATTACCATTCCATGGGGGTACATGTAAAAGAAAGGCTTCACTAGTGTAATACAGTTACACACTCTAGTGTTTATTAAAAAACTTCCAATACACTCAAATATTAAAATAATGTTACAGGCATTAAACTTATATCATGGATCTGCGATCAGACCCCCTGTTTAACTCACCACCTCCACACTGGCATACAGATCATTCGAGGACCATCGCTCAATCTCTCTCTGCTGTTCAGGCTTCCATACAGTGACTCCTCGACGCGTTTTGTCACTTCCGACTTCATCACAAGGGATGACTGTGCAGCTCGGCAACCCGGCTTATAAGCTCTCAATCATTGGGCTATTAATCAATTCCAAGGACTTAGTGGGAAACTGAGTGTATCATCATGCAATTGCAATCACTAGCAACTGCACCATCTGTCCGTCTACTCACGGAACCCCCAAATGCCAATTTTAGATATAACACTGAACATATGGTCTCGCAGTTATATTCACTGACAGGCATAACACCTATCCGTCTGCTCAATTAACCTATTCTGTCCTGATAAATAATATTGAACATTAGATAACTACCTGAGGGGGATGCCAGGATATAAAGATACTATATTATATTAGAAATAGAAATTAGAAATTAGAAATCGTAACCCACTAATCCATAGCCCTGGAGTAAATCACATCCTACATATAAATGTAAGATGCAAACATACAATAAAATGCTCCTGATAATAGGGGAACATTCCAAATAAAACTACCTCAAACTCCATAATAAAATGTAAATAGTCAAGTAGTGCATGTTAATGCAAGATCCCATAACCCCTAGTTCCAAATAGCACTAATGCCTATATATATATATATATATATATATATATATATATATATATATATATGGACAAGAGACTCCATTCATACATACAAAAATGGAAATAAAAAAATAAATAAAAAAAATAAACAAATAAAAATGCAGGAAAACTCAGATATGAAATGTCAAGTCTCTGGCCTATAGCATTAAAAATGCCCATAATAATCCATAATAATACTGTCTAAATCGAATAATCACTAATGAAACAATTTAGATACAATTCAATATTAAGGCCCGCTGGCTCTAAAGTATGTAATAAGTATATCCAATTAGTTTCAAACTTGGAGAGGTCCCTAACCCAGTTAGAGCCTCTCTAAAGGGAATCACTCATTCTACTCCCCAAAACTGGAGACCCCTCGCATCTCTCTGATGGTGCCGTCCAAAATGTTCTGAGACACTGTGATCTTTGAATCCCTTTATGATATTTTGTATATGTTTGCCTACTCTCTTTTTAAAAGTACGCTTCGTATGCCCAATGTGCATCAAATTACATGGGCATAATAATGCATATACAACATGGGTCGTATCACATGTAATAAGTAGGTTTATTCCATAGTCACGACCCATGGCCGGTGTCTGGAATGATCCACATCTCCTCTTATTAGTTATTGCTTAAAAGCAGGTTTTACACCTACCACATGCAATAAATCCCTTCCTCCCTGGGAAAAAAGAGGTTGAAGATGAATCTATTATCTTTTTTACTACCTTCTCCCTTAAACATGAAGCTCTTCTATATATAAAAGAATGGGTGTTAGGTAGGACAGATCCCAGTGGTCTATCCATTAATAGGACATGACAATGTTTCCGATAGATGTTTTCAATGTCACAATATTGATTATGAAAATTCGATAGGAAATTCCACTCTTTAGTATCATTCTGGGCTCTATCTCTGTTTATTGAACACTGATCCCTTGGGATTTGTAAAATATTTTGTATTTCCTGATCTGGAATATCTTCTCTATAACCATTCTGTATAAACTTACATTTATTTAGTTCAGATTGTTCAACATAGTCATGGTCAAAGGTACAATTATGCCTAATTTGCATCAATTGTCCCAGTGAGATATTGAACAATCTGAACTACTGAAGTATCTGAAATACTTTTAACCCCCCCCCCCCCCCAAAAAAAAAAAAGAATGTGTTGCCCCAAACGGTTGATGATAAACATATATTCACAATATAACAATAAATCAAGCAATAAAGTCCATAATACAAGTGTGCCATTAAATCAAATTGCATCTGTGAATCATTCCACCGTGCAGTGCAGATGGATATAAAGTGCTGGTGCTAGATTAACAATGAAGTGCTCCTTCACCTGTGCATACAAGCTACTCACCTTGTGATCTGACCTCAATGTTACCAGTAGGTCAGTAAAGAATTCCCCTCTGGGGATATATAACATCCAGGATACCGCTGGCTTCCTTCCACCTTACTCTCCCTTCACTTGGCTCCACAGAGCCTTGATGACACTCCTTGGAATATATGGGGACAAAAAATTGACACCAGCTAGTGCTTACTGTTATACTCAAATTATTGTGCCATAAAATGAATTAAAAACCGGCGCTTTTGCATACTTTATCCTGCAATGGGAACAGCCAATCCCAGTGCTCACTGTTCTGTGCTGACAAGGAAATATTTTACCCTAGTGATATAACTACCAAAATATCCCTACTGCACAGCACACACCAACTATTCTCAACAATTAATTGGAATCCAACCAACCATTTATTTCAATAGGTGTTGAACTGGGTCAATGAACTAAAAAAAAAGGTCAACTTGAAATATTAGGTAAAAATGTGCTCTTCTTTGGGTTTTTATAATATATTTAATTAGTATCCATAAAAAAAATAAAACAGGTGAAAGCCATTATGATATAACTACTATTAAAAATCTCCTACAAAGCATTCAGTCTATTTGTTCCATGAGACGTGGTGGTTTTATGGTTCATCTATTATTATGTTCCCATAGTCAATTAATTTATATTTGTTGCACTATACAATGCATGTGTCAAGCAAATGTCCTTTATCAGCACATTTAGAATTTGCTAATTAAATAAAAAGTGACATTATTTTGTTTTGGAAGAATAATAACTTCTCTTCTAGCTATCACTTATCATTTGTAAATATGGTGTAACTAAAACTTTAAATAACCTTTCTGAACTGGCTTAGTCTGCTTTATTGTGACTGCCTAGCATTTCCCAGACAACTCTTTCTAATTTGGTCTTCGTTTAGAAAGAATAATGTAGTAACCTTTAAAATAAAATATGATGACTGCAAGTCTACAATTTGCTTTTTTTTGCAAATTTATTTTAGTATCAAGTGAACAAAACATTAAAAACTTGTTTTTGGATGATTGAAAGTGTTAATAAAGAACACCCTTTTATTATTTGCTATGATAGAATACCTTATTTCAAACAGACTTTGAAAGTGTGGCAAAATATAAATGAAATAATTATTTTTGATATATATATATATATATATATATATATATATATATATATATATATATATATATATATATATATATATATATATGTATATATATACACAATATCTCACAAAAGTGAATACACCCCTCACATTTTTGTAAATATTTTATTATATCTTTTCATGTGAAAACACTGAAGAAATGACACTTTGCTACAATGTAAAGTAGTTTGTGTAAAGCTTGTATAACAGTGTAAATTTTCTGTACCCAAAACCACTGGCAACAAAAGTGAGTACACCTCTAAGTGAAAATATCCAAATTGGGCCCAAAGTGTCAAAGTGCAGCCCTCCCCCATGCTCCGGCAGTGAACTGTCCCTGGGCACCCTCATATCTAATACAGGGCTATGATCCCTACATCAGTCTTGATAGCCTCAGGGGATTTAGACCATCAAAGCATAGAGGGAAAGAGGCAGCAGGGACCAGTTTAGCAGCACAGAGGAACCTGCAGGACTGGATAATTGGGTCAAGTTAAGGTTAAAGTGATTTAAAAAGTCTTCTTGAAGAAAACAAGCTTTTAACCCATGCAGTGTGGCTGAAGCACCACTGCAAGAGAGGATTTTTAGGTTTACTGGAGCTAGTAATGGAGGCAAGGAGCCAGGGACAGGCCGAGGCATAATCGAAGGTTCTGCTGTTACATCCCCAAGCTGAGTGTTGGGGAAAGTTGCTGAGTTGGTAGTGTCAGGTGACAGTCGCTCCTGCATTATTACCTATTTTACCCCTTACTGTAATCTCAATCAGCCCCCCACCCATTATGTCCCAAACCTACATCCTGCAATTTAAGCTAGCCATCCCACCATGCCATTACCTCTGTGCTTTTAACACCCAACATGTCTGCACCCCCCTTTTTTTAAACCTCATAACCCCCATCTCTCTTAACAGCCACCACACCTGCATAACCCATCTTTCATTATCCACCACACCTGCAACTCCCCCTACTCTGACCACCTACCATGCTTGAACTAACCCTCCTTTTCCAACCAACACATCTGCACCACTCTTTCTGTCACCACTAACTATGTCTGCACCTTCTTCCTTTACCAGCTGTCATACTTATGTCCACCTTTTTTTTCACCACTTAGCACACCTGCACCCCACTTCTATCAGCACCGACCTCACCCACAGTTACATTGGCCACGATGTCCTTAACAACCAGTAACTGTCATGATTGTAAAGGAGCAGGTGGCCGCTGTGTCCTTAACAATCGGTGAGTCTTCAGCTGACAGTAGAATGTATAAAAAAATATATATGCTGGCAATGAAAAACTAGGTATGGATTTTGAGGAGATCCCCCATGCCAAAAATGTATTTTAAATGGTGTGGGATCCCCCCCAAAATCCATACCAGATCCGAGCATGCAGCCTGGCAGGTCAGGAAAGGGGGGATGAGCAAGCACCCCCCTCTTGAACCACATGCCCCTAAACATAGAGGGTGCTTTATGGCAGAGGGGGCTCTGCCCCCAAAGCACCTTGTCCCCATGTTAATGGGGACAAGGGCCTCTTTCCCATAACCCTGGCTGGTGGTTGTGGGGGTCTGCGGGTGGGGGGCTTATCATCAAAATCTGGTAGCCCCCTTTACCGAGGGGGACCCCAGATCCCAGCCCCCCCATGTGAATGAATATGGGGTACTCCTACTCATTCACCCCCAAAAAAAAGGTAGTGTTAAAAAAAGACAGTAGGCAGTTTTTGACAAGTCCTTTATTAAAACTTACCAGGAAAGGTTAAAGGACTCCTTTAAAACTCTTTTAAAACTTACCAGGAAAGGTTAAAGGACCTTAACATGTGTAGCTTGGAAGAAAGAAGAGACAGAGGGGATATGATAGAAACTTTTAAATACATAAAGGGAATCAACTCGGTAAAGGAGGAGAGCATATTTAAAAGAAGAAAAACTACCACAAGAGGACAATTTAATTTTAAATTAGAGGGGAAAAGGTTTAAAAGTAATATGAGGAAGTATTACTTTACTGAGAGAGTAGTGGATGCATGGAATAACCTTCCTGCAGAAGTGGTAGCTGCAAATACAGTGAAGGAGTTTAAGCATGCATGGGATAGGCATAAGGCTATCCTTCATATAAGATAGGGCCAGGGACTATTCATAGGATTCAGATATATTGGGCAGACTAGATGGGCCAAATGGTTCTTATCTGCCGACACATTCTATGTTTCTATTTTAAAAAAAAAAAGTTCCCCCGGTGTACAAGGCAGAGCCCCCCTGCCCCAAAGCAATCCCCTTTCCTGACCTGCCGGACTGCATGCTCGGCTAAGGGTCAGGTATGAATTTTGGGGGGCCAAATGCCATTTTTAAAAACAATTTGGCGTGGGGGTTCCTGTCAAAATCCATACCATTTTTTTTTTCTTAATATGTTACTGACAGCATTTTTTTTTTTTTTCGTTTAGCTGTCAGCTGATGATTCATCAGTTGTTAAGGACACGGCGGCCGTCCACTCCTAAACAACCATGTTGCTGACTGATTGTTAAGGATACAGGTAAATACTGTATAAAGCAATAGTAAATTGACATTTGCAGGATTGCATGCGATATTTGGAAAAATGCCTAATGGAACCCAATAAATGTAATTGTTCAGTGAAAGCAAAACTTTAAATTGTGTTTTTGACATCTACCTAGAGTTCCACTTGAATCAAAATATGTAATGAGTGCATTGCACGTGTTTTTTTGATAAACAAAGAAATAAAAATACATTACCTAATAATTAAATAATTTGTTGGTTAGACCAACTGAACAAAAACCAAGGCAGTTAAGACATATCAGGTTCAACAATAGCAAAGCAAGATGTAGACAGATAATTCACCTGATTTGTATACATTTTGATAGATCTAGTCCTTATACTGACACTTTATCATGCATGTTGTTCCAAAACAAATTATTTTAAATGTTGCTTGGTATGTAATGGATCAATATGCATTATGAAAAAGATATTTATACTTTACTACATGACCATGTCCAAAAAATCGGTGAGTGTAAAATGGGGGTCAAACATTAAGAAATTCACAATGTAACACACAGAGATGTGTGTAAAACACAAATGGCCATGCATCAAAATCCATATCAAAGTGCATTGCAACACACACGACAAATGCCTGTTGAATTCTTCCCCTACTAGAGAGAATGCAATCCTGGATCTATTGATCACTAATGACCCAGACATAATCTCGGAGGTAGGAGTCCAGGACAATCTGGGCTCTAGCGATCACAGGATGATCACATTTAGTATAAATAACAATATAAAAAGGCAAGTGGGGAACATAAGAACCCTAAACTTCAGAAGGGCAAACTTTCCAAAATTGTACTCAATGATGGAAAGGGTAAACTGGGACCAAACCCTGGGATCCCTGACCACTGAGGAAAAATGGGAATGCTTTAGGAACATATTAAGCAAAGGCATCTTGCAGTGCATTCCTATGGGGAATAAATTTAGAAGAGACAAAGCCAAACCTGGCTGGCTAAACCGTAGCGTTAAAAAACTTATTAGGGGAAAAAAATTGGCCTTCAAGAAATATAAATCAGAGGGCACAGTATCGGCCTTCCAGCAATACAAGGAGGAAAATAAGAAGTGTAAACACGAAATCAAGATGGCTAAAATCAACTTTGAGAGACAAATAGCGGAGGATAGTAAAAAAAACCCAAAGAAATTCTTTAAATATATCAACAGCAAAAAAACTAGGGCAGAGCATATTGCACACATAATTAACGATGATGGGAGGATGGTTACAGAGGACACTGAAAAAGCAACCGTGCTGAATGCTTTTTTCTCGTCAGTCTTTACGCAGGAAAAGGAGGGGTACACTGACCATGACTGTATGGTTAGTAGTAATACACAGGACTTGCCACTATGGCTAACAGAGGGGGAAATCAGGGAAAGACTGGATAAACTTAACACAAACAAATCCCCAGGCCCGGATGGCGTACATCCGAGAGTACTCAAGGAACTCAGTATGGTTATATCTAGACCACTGTTCCTGATCTTTGCTGACAGTATTAGGACAGGAGATGTACCAGGGGATTGGAGGAAGGCTAACGTGATTCCGATATTCAAAAAGGGCCAGAGGCATATCCCGGGAAATTATAGGCCTGTCAGTCTGACATCGATAGTATGTAAACTTTTGGAGGGGATGATAAGGGACTATATCGTAGAGTATGCTAAAGACAACAACATCATCAGTAGTAACCAACACGGGTTTACAAATGGGCGTTCTTGTCAAACCAATCTCTTAGCATTCTACGAGGAAGTGAGCTGTGAGCTAGATAGGGGGAGACCAGTGGATGTGGTGTACTTGGATTTCGCTAAGGCGTTTGATACAGTTTCCCACAAGCGCTTAATTTATAAAATAAGGTCTGCAGGTATCGACAGCAGGGTTTGCTCTTGGATACGGAACTGGCTAAAAGGCCGTGTCCAAAGGGTGGTAATAAACAGCGCATACTCGGACTGGGCTGAGGTAGTAAGCGGGGTGCCCCAGGGCTCAGTCCTGGGACCAACCTTGTTCAATTTATTCATAAACAGCATTGAGGACGGGATCAGTAGTTCGTTATCAATTTTTGCAGATGACACAAAATTGGCCAGGGCAATAACTGCACAGCATGAAGCAGATATCCTACAGAATGACCTGGACAAAATTACGGAGTGGGCAACGACATGGCAAATGAGGTTTAATGTGGAGAAGTGTAAGGTTTTGCACTTGGGGACCAAAAACATAAAAACACAATACATGTTAGGAGGGGAACCCTTGGGGGACTCAAAAATGGAGAAAGATCTGGGAGTCTTGGTTGATGATAGATTAGGCAACAGCATGCAATGCCAAGCGGCAGCTTCCAAAGCCAATAGAATATTAGCATGCATAAAGAAAGGGATGTATTCCAGAGATAAGACTATAATCCTTCCACTTTATAAAACTCTGGTCCGACCGCACCTGGAGTATTCTGTCCAGTTCTGGTCGCCAGTCCTCAGGAGGGATGTGTTGGAGCTGGAGAGAGTCCAGAGAAGGGCAACTAAACTAATTAGGGGATTGGAGGACCTTACCTATGAAGAGCGGCTGCAATCGCTCAAATTATTTTCCCTGGAGAAGAGACGTCTGAGAGGGGACATGATAGCAATTTATAAATATCTTAATGGGGATCTCAGCTTAGAAAAAAAGCTGTTCATTCGAAGGAATTGCATGAGGACTCGAGGACATACAATGCGATTAGAGGAGAAGCGTTTTAACCTCAGGCAACGTGGGGGGTTCTTTACTGTTAGGGCTACAAGATTGTGGAATTGTCTACCACAAGAGGTGGTTTCTGCGGGTAGTATGGTGACTTTCAAAAGACTCTTAGACTTACATCTCAAGGATCAGGAGATAAAGGGCTATGTTAGATGATTACAGTCACACACACCTACACAGGTTGAACTGGATGGACTATTGTCTTTATTCAACCTCACCTACTATGTAACTATGTAACTATGTAACTATGAATGAGCCCTTAAAGAAAGAAGCAAAATGGCTAGCACATGTAATCCAATTAAATACATCATCATATGAAAGCTCCTGTCAATATTTTTAAACTTGTTAAGAAAAGACCTTAATTATTTAAATTTATGGATATCTGGAATTATGTAAATAAAATATTGAATCATAGGATAAACATTTGTTTGTGAAATATATGCTGAAAAGGAAATATATACATGAATGTATCTTTGTGGTATGGAGCTGTTTGTGTCATCCTATGAAAAATAAAGCTTACAAGATTTTCATGACAGCCAGAAATTCACTCAAATTAAAGCATTCAAGACATAAATAGTATATTTCTCCATTTGATTATAGCAATTCTCTTGACTTCTCAGAAAGAGATCATATATTTCATTGTTTGCATCATTATAAGACACTGCTATCTATGGAGTCCTTTGAAGTTATAAACAAATGTTCTTCAAAATATTTCACATATTGCTGAAATTGTCAACTGCAGCTTTCTGCAGTAGGGTGTGGTTGGGTACTGTTGTCTAAATAACTGCTGTTGTTTTTTTTTTTTTTTTTAATCTGAATAGGCTAAAGGAAATGTGTATAAAACAGCAAATTATTCATTAATTGATCATCCACCCCTGACTGACCAGCAGATGTTTGGCCATTCATAATAATATAAAAATATGTCAGACTCACATTTTGCCAGTGGGGGGAAACAATATCAGACTTCTGTTTTGCAACTGGAAAAATGTAAAGTAATTTACTTGTTCACACTGGACAGTGCAACGCCCTGAACTGGCCGGTCTGGCCGCTCCCCATTGCCTGCGCCGAAACAACACAAACTCCTGCCCTGAACACTTCCTTCCACTCACTCCTCAACTTTTTGTTCCTCAGCTTGAGGAAGCGAAGGTAGAGCCCTCAGCTATTCCTGTTGCTGTCCCTGACTTTCTTCCACCTCCACTAACCTCCACTGCTTGCAGATTGTGGAGCTTTGTGTTCCTCCAGCCGCTGCTACCAGAGGCGGTGACAGACTGTTGCAGCCATCACCTTCTCACTGCTCTCTGAACCCTGACTATGCTGAGTCAGGGCTCAGGGAGTATTCTGAGTAGGAAATAGCTGCAGCAGCACATAAGCTCTTAGGCAGTTTTTTAGCCTTTATTCTACATACAGTTTAAACCCTAATGCCACAAAATCCAAAAACCATCCCTTGAAGTGGGGCTGCACCTGTACTGGAGGGGTAACCTGCTTTATTATGATTTGGAGACAGAAAAGCAATTTCACCTACCTAATCTTCAGTCCCCTGGCAGACAGCGGTCCCCCATGCCTCCAATTCCCCAGTGGACTGTCCCTGGGCACCCTCGTATCTAATACAGGGCTGTGAGCCCTACATCAGTCTTAATGACCTTAGAGGTTTTAGACCACCAAAGCGTAGAGGGAAAGAGGCTGCAGGGACCAGTTTAGCAGCACAAAGGAACCCGCAGGACTGGATAATTGGGTCAAGTTAAGCTTAAAGTCCTTTAAAAAGTATTCTTGATGAAAACGAGCTGTTAACCCATGCAGTGTGGCTGCCTCCCCAGTGCAAGAGAGGATTTATAGGATTACTGGAGCTTTAGGTTAGTAATGGGGGCAGAGAGCCAGGGACAAGCAGAGGCACAACTGAAGGTTCTGCTGTTACATCTCCAAGCTGAGTGTTGGGGAAGGTTGCTGAGTGGGTAGTGTCAGGTGACATCCGCTCCTGCATTATCACCTATTTTACCTCCCTACTGTAACCTCAATCAGCTCCCCACCCACTATCTCCCAAACCTACCTCCTGCAATTTAAGCTAGCCACCCCATCATTCCTGCACCTCCTATGCTTTTAACACCCAACATGCCCGCACTGCCCTTTTTTTAAACCTCCTACTCCTAAACCCCCATCTCTTCTAACAGCCACCAAACCTGCATCCCCCTTTCATTATCCACCACACCTGCAACTCCCCCTCCTCTGACCACCTACCATTCTTGCACTCCCTCTCCTTTTCCAACCACCACATCTGCACCCCTCTTTCTGTCACCACTAACTATATCTGCACCCCTTCCTTTACCAGCTGTCATACTTATGTCCACCTTTTTCTTTACCACTTAGCACACCTGCAGCCCACTTTTATCAGCACTGAGTTCTCATGCACCTACTTTATCTCACCACTCACCTCACCCACAGCCCCCTTCTATCCTTACACCTGCATCTCTTTCCCTTTTTCTCAGCACCCACCACATATGCACCCCACTTCTCTTGGCACCCACCCTGCCCCTAAGCCCACTTCTCAGCACCTATCACACAGGCAGCACCACTTCTCTCTGCAGCCATTCTGCCTGTAACCTTCCTTATCTCGGCAAGCTAACAATGTGCTTGCAGCTCCCTCGCCTTTAGCACCTAGCATGCCTGCAGCCACCTTTCTCTCCACCCACCATGACTGCACCCCATTTTCTCTGACCACCTATTGTGTCTACACCCTTACCTACTTACGACCCCTATGTCTACATTCCCAATGCTACACCTGCAGGCCACTCTTCTCCAACTTTGCCAACACCCTCCTGCTTTACCACCATACTTCTACCCCCACTTACAACAGTTCTTTCTCCCTGCACTTACTCCATGCCAGAACAAAGCACAGGTCCTCCAACTCTCATCCACATGCTTGTATCACCACTACTATTACCTCAACTGCATTTCCATGGCTGCTCCTATACTATGCCCAACCTAATATGTACAGTCTGGAGGAAAGAAGGGAAAGGGGATATATGATTGAAACCTTTAAATACATCGAGGGAGCAATTAAAGTTCAGGAGGGCAGTATTATCAATATGAAACCAAGATGAAGAACACAGAGACATGACTTCAAATTAGCGGGAGGAAAGCTCAAAACTAATCTTAGAAAGTATTATTTTACCAAAAAGGTAGTTGGTGCTTGAAATAGACCTCCAGCAGAAGTAGTGAGTCAGTCAACAGTAAGTGGATTTAAAAAAGCATGGGACAAACATAGATCTATATACTGACAAACTAGTTAACAAAAAAAATGTAAAAGCATGTGAAAGCTTTTTTTTAAAAAGGGGCAGAATCGATGGAGCCTTCACCTTTTTTCTGCCATTACTTTTCTATGTGTCTGTTACTATTGCTGACAATTAGGAGTTAAAATCACCTTTTTTTGAAGCGTAGCCATAGTAGTACGAAATTAAGGACCTAGGAAAAAGTCTAATAACAATGATCCCCCTGATGTGACCTTAAATTCCAAAGAACACTTACAGGAACAGAGGAAAAGGCCTTTGCCCAAGCCTCCTCTCCCATCAACCACTACTTACACGTGCTTGACCTTAAGGGAGCAGGAAGGCCAAACATATTTACCATGCACTGTTAATGTTCATATGTTGGAAGAGACTAACAGAAACTATTTGTATGTATCCATAGACTATAAGAGACTGTTTGCACATAAAAATACATTGTCAGAGATTGCTTACATGCTACAAAAGTCTGCCATAGACTACTTGCTCATATGTAATTAAAGACTGTCAAAGACTGCTTAGAAACTAAAAAGACTGTCATTGCCTAAGCTTTTGTATATCGCCCGTTCCATCCCTATAGCGATCAGACTCTCTATCGATCGGTATATAAGTATATAATATGAATAATAACAACTGCTAGTATCTGGCTCAAATAGCGTCCTCATTACTATAACAACGCATTTGCATACGATGAATTGGATGATTGTAGGGCGGAGTGATGAGTGGTGTCTTCTGCATAAATACTAGCCAGTGCACAGTGCCTTCTTACCTTTTGAAAACGTCACTGGAAGTGACAAAACGCGTCAAGGTTGTGGAACGCACGTCAGCACGCTACTCACCACGTGGAACGCAAGCCGGAACACTCCGCTCGCCACTCTGCTAGGAGGTGTTTGTAAGCGGTTTCTTTGCCTGCAAACTTGGAGTTTGAGTCTTTCTTCACTCCGATTTTTATGAATAAACTTTTAAAATGATAATACACTATCTGGAGCCTTTCTCCTAACCCCATATCCTGAGGATCGAGATCGGGTAAGGAGGAACCTAACCTGTATCCCACCAGGATCATCCACAAAGGGGATCCCCAATCCGGGCTGAACGGCCTCCAAGCGCTGTAGGTCCTAGTGCTATACAGCACAATGGTAAGTCATTTATTTCTACCACAAGCCACAGGAAAAGAGGAATCCACGTCACGAAAGTCACAACCTTTTTTTTATTGAGCACGAAGCACTTTGCACCTGATCACCACTTGAAAAGACTTTATTTATTGAATTTTACATTTATTTTATTCACATATATTGATCACCACTGGAAAAGACTTATTTATCTATTTATCAATTCCTTGGAACTTTTTATTAATTTTCATGTGTTTAATTGATTTGTATTTTCACTTATATTGTAAAGATAAGTTTTCAACATTGTTCACATACATTAAGTTAATTGTTTTTCTGTAGAAAGCGCTGTATATAGCCTAGGCTATTTTTCTATCATCCATTTTAAATCTACAGCTGCTGCCACACAATATATATTTTTATATTTATATCTCACTAATTACACACATTTTTATATTTTTATCTTATATTTAAAGAAAACCTTTTCTGAGGCGTGGGGAGATACACTAGTATAGTGTTTTCTTTTTTCGATCAGACTCTCTGACAAGATTCCAATTGAAAATAATCCTCTACATATCCTGAAGGAAGAAGCATAGACTCACAAAGAGGGTGTTGTTCACCTCCAGTAGTGATGGGCCGAGCACCCCCCTGTTCAGTTCGCACCATAACATCTCGAACAGGGAAAAAGTTCTAGCTAACGTGTAAACTTTATTAAAGTCTATGGGACACGAACATGAAAAATCAAAAGTCCTCATTTTAAAGGCTTATGTGCAAGTTATTGCCATAAAAAGTGTATGGGGACCTGGGTACTGCCCTGGGGGACATGTATCAATGCAAACATTTTTTTTTTTAAAAACAATCATTTTAAAGGAGCAGAGATTTTAATAATGCTTAAAGTGAAACAATAAAAATGAAAAATTCCTTTAAGTATCGTCCCTGGGGGGGTCCCCGTAATGTTCCTGCAAAGTGGCGCTTTTGTACGATGTATGGATCTTGCTGCAGCAATACTGACATTTCTAAAGGAAAAAATGTCATTTAAACTTGCTCGCGGCTGTAATGTATTGTCGGCTCCCTGCAATACAGATAAAAAAACATGAAAAAAATGGCATCATTGGGCAAGGCAGTCAGCCACAAAGTCCACGTTACTGCTGACACGTGGTCCTGTAAGCATGATCAGGGGTGATATATTTAGCTCACAGCACACTGGGTAACTCTGCTTGCAACTCGAGAGGATGCTGGACATGGCTCAGTGCTGCAGCTTGTGCCGCCACATCTCCATACAGTAAGTGGTGGAGATTTGTTAGCTCCATGCCCTCCTCTGCTGTCCTATGAACCACAAGTACCCCCCTATGCATTCATGGGGCTATTCAATGTGTCAGGCCAAAAGGTGGCATGCAGTGCTTCAGCTGGTCTTTCTAGGGGACAGGAGCCACACTGGAGCAGAGATGCCTGCAGCTCTGCAGGGGAAAACCCAGAGGTAGCTCACACCGAGCAAGCTTAAGCCAAGAATGGTGGTCTGCGATAATGGCACAAACCTCCTGTCTGCCCTTAGATGGAGAAAGTTGACACATGTGCCATGCCTGGCACATGTCCTCAATTTGGTGGTGCAGCATTTCTTAACTACTTTCCGACCACCCACCGCATATATACTGGCAGTGGGGATGCCAATCCACAGGACCGGTGGCCCCTATTGCCGCTGGGCACCCGCGATCACTCCCTACTGAGAGAGAAGGACGGTCTGCTGTTGTAAACACAACAGACCATTGTTCTCTCTGAAATGATCACAGAGTGCCTGTGATCCTCCTAGATAGGATCACAGGTCTTTGTGTTCATTTCACAAGTCCCTCCCCCATACAGTTAGAAAACACTCCCCTAGGCTCACACTTAACCCTTTGATCACCCCTAGGTTAACCCCTTCGCTGCCAGTGTCATTATTACAGTAACAGTGCAAATGTTTACCACTGATTACTGTAGTAATGTCACTGGTCCCCCCAAAAGTGTAAAAAATGTCAGTTAGGGGTACGATCTCTCTGCCGCAATGTTGCAATCCCGATAAAAAATGCAGATCGCTGCAATTACTAGTAAAAAAATAAATAAAAAGGACATACATATTTCCTCTAGTTTGTAGACGCGATAACTTTTGTGCAAACCAATCAAATCACACTTATTAGGATTTTTTTTTACCAAAAATTATTAGCAGAATACAAATTGGCCTAAAAAAAATGTATTTTTTTTTTTTTTTTGGGGGGGGGGGGAATGTTATATAGCAGAAAGTGAAAAATATTGTTTTTTTCAGAATTGACGCTCTTTTTTTGTTCATAGCACAAAAAATAAAAATCGCACAGGTGATCAAATACCACCAAAAGAAAGCTCTATTTGTGGGAAAAAAGGACATCAATTAGGTACAGTGTTGCATGACCGCACAATTGTCCATTAAAGTAAAGCAGTGCTGAGTCACAAAATATGGCCATTAGGGGGCAAATCATTCCGGTCCAGAAGTGGTTAAATAGGTAACCAGCACTAAAAGATCTGCTAAAGCAGGCCAGAAAAGTCTGTAGCCATTTCAGCCTGTCCTCAGTTGGCTGAAATTCAGCGGGAATTCAACCTGCCCGTAAACCACCTGATTTTTTACATGCCCACCAGGTGGAACAATGCTGCAGTAGCTGCACATGCAGCAGAGGGCCATCAACGAGAACCTGTGTCAGTTTGACACAACAACAGGCTCAGGCCACCTCAGCTGTTTTTCCCTACGCCAATGGCTGCTGATAAAGGATGCATGCACTGTACTGTCACCATTGGAGGAGGCCACAAGGATGGTAAGCAATGACAATGCATGTATCAGTGACACAATCCCTGCTGTGTTCCTGCTGGAGTAGACTCTGCATGACATTATGGACAGGGCACTTGAGGCAGAGCAGCGGGAGGAAGAGAAGGGCTTCCTTTTCTCTCAAATCCCATTTTGGAGACATTGAAGCATTGCAAGACATACGTCAATCCTTAACAGATGATTTTCCATCCCCAGAACCCTTAGGAGAAGTACATGGCTGGGAGGAGTGAACCCGATGAGCCTGCTTTTCATGCATCTGCAAACTTGCGGTGCATGGGCTCCCTCTTCTTCTAAGCCTGTGAAAGGACCCGAGAACTCATGGCATCAAGAAGAAGGAACACTATTGGTTGGCAACCCTCCTTGACCACCGTTACAAGGAGAAACACTTGGAATTCCTCCCGTCCATACAGAGGGAGCAGAAGATTAAATCTCTTGAGGACACCGTGAAGAAGAGTTTATGTAATAACTTTTCAGTGCACTCCCTATGCCACTCTATGAACAATCCTTTTAAGGAATTGTTTAATAATATATTTTTTACAATACATTTGATTGCAAAATTACTTGCTGCTAAAAAAAACCCTGGGGGGGACATTCCAAATTGTATGAGAATAGACCACTGGCCAGAACTTGCTCAGTATTCAATTGAGCTACTGAGCTGCCCTGCATCAAGCATGCTTTCCGAATGGGCATTTAGTGCTGCCAGGGGTTTTGTAAAAGAAAAGAGTGTGCAACTGTCCACAGACTCCATGGATCAGCTGATATTTATCAAAATGAATCAGTCCTGGATTAACAGCAGCTATCAAGCTCCTGATGCCCCTGATTAAGTGCTTTCTGGGTCTTGAATCTCAGAAAGACTGTGTAGGCTGCCTAGATTTGTGGGTTTTAATATCCCCTGGAAGAAATTTTTGGTGTACGTTTCATGGGCACAATTAACACCCAAAGACCAATTTTTTCACATCTGTTTGACAGGTGCATATTGTTTAAATTTTTGACAGCAAGGCCAATTCCTTCTTTCATCAAGAGTACCTCTATAGAGTACCTCTATAGGGTTACAGTGTGAAGGCACCACCAACATCCAAAGACCAATTTTCCCTCCCTTATTTGACAGGTGAATATCATTTAAATTTTTGACAGCAAGGCCAATTCTTGCTTTCATCAACAGTATCTCTATAGGGTTAGGGTGTGAAGGCACCACCAACACCCAAAGCCCAATTTTTCCACACCTGTCACTTCTATCCAAAGTCTGCAAAAGAGACACCAGAATTTATCCAAAAAATCTCTAATCTTGTTCCCATTTTTTTAAATAGTAGCCTCATCATACAGACTGGCTCCCCGAACCGCTATTTACAAAATAAAGAATGCTTGCGGGGCAAATGTAATTTTTTTGGCTTTATAAATGTTAATATTGCTGCAGCAGGTTTTTTACACAGTACAGATGTGGCACTTACAGGCAGACAAAGGGGACTCCCAGGCACTATATTTAAAGGAGTTTTTCATTTTTATGGTTTCACTTTAAGCATCAGTAAATCACGGCTCATTTAAAAGTTTTTTTCATTGATACATGTCCCCCAGGGCAGTACCCAGACCCCCATAACCATTGTATGGCCAATGACTTGCATATAAGCCAGTCACTGTGAGTAATCCAATTACATTTATTATAACCATTTAATAAAAATGGTATTGCGCAATTATCTACTTTATTTTCTTGGGGGACATTTTTTTACCATCCTATTGTGGGACAAGCACCATAATCTCCATTGTGAGCCCAGGGGGCTATCCAGTGAGTTCATTCCATCCCCAAGGAGGTTATCCCAAATTGGAATAAATAGCAGAGCGAGTTGAGTCCTAAAGACCCTTAGTCGTCTGGTGAGTGACCCTTATATTGAAGGTGGTGAAGGACTATCAAGCACTAGCACCTTATAACAAGAAGATCTTTTTGAGCACTTTGGCACAGTTGTGGTGAAATTGTTGTTTTGGATAATTTAATGGACTTTTAGCTCTCATTTTAATTAATATTATATTGGATCATCAGGGTCTATACCAATCATTTTTATATTACTTATCTATATTATATTTTTAATCAAATGGATTTTTAACACTTAATTGATTTTTATTCATCACTAAGGTATATGAACTGTTTATTTATTGCACTTAGCACCTTGAGATACAGCACGTCAAATTTCTCTAATCTATAATATTCTTGGTTACACCTGCCGTATCAACATTTGTAGAGGTTTATCACTAGGAGGCGCCATTTTAAAATTTCATGATCAGTTAATACCCAGTACATTGGCTATAACTGGAAGATTCCTAGCAAGTGTATCCCACAAATAGATGCGTTTGACTAGCTAATGATTTACAAGGCATATCAAACCAGTGAACCTATCCTTTTTTTTAGCCGATTCACTTCTAAATTTTGATTTCCTTTTAATATGTAGAGATACAGTTTAGAATGACACAAATTTGGTAAATCAGAAATAATGAAGGTATTTATGAATTAGAAAGTAGTATTTTAAAAAGCTAATTTTATCACATATAAATACTAAAGAGGAATGCTTTTATTTACTTGAACAATGAGTTAACACAAGCTTCAGAGAGCATCCCATGGTTATTTATATTATTTTAAAGAATTCAGAAAAATAATAGTTGTACAGGATTATAACCTTGTAAAATGCGTTTTTTTTTTTGTTTTTGGGTTAAAGTGGGAAAGGATTGGAACCTGTGTTTGTTTTTCACTGCTATTTGAAAATAAAAAAATAAATGCATGTTAAGGATCAATAATTTGGATACTTTTGCATGACAGGGAAAGAAAATGGGTAGCTAAAATGGTTCTTAAAAGAAAGGCATCTGATTTTTAACCTTCGTACTTAGAAATGTATGATCCCGGTGTACCTAAATTTGCAATTACAAATACTCAATCCAATATTTTGATCATTGACACATAACACCTTTATAAACGAATCTGTTTTTTATGGGATGGATTTAAAAAAAAAAAAAATATATATATATATATATACATATATATATATATATATATATATATATATATACTGTATATATATATATATATATATATATATATATATATATATATATATATATATATACATATATATATACCATATACTTCTTTATATTCTTTATATAGCATGCAGCAATTTAACACTTTTTTTAAAATAACAAAGTGGAAAAGGGTTTCGTATTCACAAAGGGTTTTCTTTTTATTTAAAAATAAATTCATCTTTTCATAACTTTTTGGTCAAGAAGTGGAAAGAAATAAACATTTTTAATGAGTATTACATAAATAATCCTTCATTGTTTTGGCAACAAATAAGGCATTTCTCCATGGGGAGATTATTTCGTTTATAGCATACAACAAAAAGATGTCCAATTAGAAGAGTTGAAAAATAAGTTTACAAATGCATATCAAGCTTTGAATAAAAGTTTTTCATATGAAATACTACTAATTATTAGGACAGAGAAAAAAACGTTAATTTTTCTTTTAAGTTAGAGATCGGAAACTACAATCTGCCAGCCTTACCAACTTTTGGAATTTTGGAAACACAATTGGCCCTATGCTTTTTAGGTTAATTTAATCTTGTCAAGAAAAATCTAAAACAAAATCCTTTTTAAGGAATTACTTTCAAGACTAAACCATCAAAGACCGGTGTTAAAAATGATTTTTTTTCTGGCCCTCATTTTCTCTGTCTAGGTTGATCTAAAAAAGATTTCCTGAATTTCTCGGTATTAAGGAAAGTTATATAGCTTTCCAGCTTGCTTGCCATGGATACTTATTTGAATTTTACATACTTGTGATTAGGATGTGGCCAACTTTCTAAGCTATATAACTTAAACTAGCTAAAGAATAAAGAAATTCCCAATTAATTTGTACATGCAATTGTTACACTGATACCAGAATGGGATAGTTATGGAATTCCTGTCTTCATATACCTATCTTTACCCTGTGATAACAAAATTGTGATTTAGATTTTAATTAAAAGGGAAGAGCTTTTGCTGCTGACTTGATAGAGGATCCACCTCTAGAAACTAGATTAATACCAGAAAGATCTCTTGAAAAATATACAGAAATTTTTTTCAGTAATCCAACATTTTGAAAGCAAACACTTACCTATAGAAAATTGAAAGGTTCCCTCTGCTTAGTTGTTTTTATAAATTCTGAGAAGGCCTTTTATAATATATTGTTTAAGGAAATGTTGTTTATCCTAGCCAGATTTAGTTTAAAGTAGAAGTTTAGCCAAAAACGAACTAACTCTAAAAGCCGGTTCACACTAATGCGATGCCAGACATCACATGTGATTCACACAGCTTTGCTGTGCAGATCACATGCGATTTCTGTGTGATGCGATTTCAATCATGCAAAATGTATGGCTGAAATCGCATCGCATTCGCACCTAAATGTTGCAGGACCCTTTTTTTTTGTTAGCACTGGAATCGGATTGCATGGGATCCGATTCCTGCACCATTCCACAGTTTGTACTGCGATCTACGAACCAATCTGGGGGTGTCATTAACTTTTCATTGAAATCCCCAGTGATTCGCAGCTTTCAGTGTGAACCACTGTGCAATTCTGATGTGATGCAGGAACCGGCACTGACTTGCAGGATTTCCCGCATTGCACCAGTGTGAACCGGGACTAAATCTACTCGCAGCTTTGCAGCAAAAATCTCTATCCTTTTCTGAAGCTGATTCGATCTGGTCTCCAGCGGCGGATGCTGTGTGCAGGAGACAGCCGACAACTGCTGTGAAATGCCTGGGAAGATACCTCATCTAATGGAATTACTATGGGGCTTCTGTTGTCGGCTGCCTCTCCTGCACACACCTACACACAGAAGCTGCCGCTGACACCTCAGCATGGGACTGGACTGGAGTGGCTGCAGAAAAGGTATGTATAGAGATCTCTTCTTCAGAGCTAGATAGGTTAGTTTTAAAATGTGGCTGCGAGTAGATTTAGAGTTACTTAGTTGTATAGCTAGAAGTAATTACTCACATTCAGCTAGACATGTCCTGTAAAGTAAAAGATGCCTCGCAGCATACCAAGCCCCATCTTCAGTTCCAATGGCTTGGTAATCTACAAAACATCTTTAACATTACAGAACAAGTTGAGCTGAACATGGCTAACCACTAGCTATACAATGACCTGGGTAAATTAGTAAATTTCACAAACACTGAAGTTCATCTAAACCTAAAAATCAAAAATGCTGCAGTATATATTGCAGATTACCAGTCCTTAAATGTTGTGCCTTTGATTTTTACTTCAAATAACACACTTGCTTTCCTAAGGTGGCTACGTCCACCTACTCCACTGTATCTATGTAGAAAGACGTGATTGTCACCCTAGAACAGAACTGAAAGCGCAATGTCCTCCCTTAATATTCATAACCTGGGGGCCAGAGAATTATTAACTTACAGAAAGTAGCTTGGAAAGAAGCCAACATTGTGCAGTGACAGAGATACTGTATTTTTGTCAAAATTTTCTCCATAGTTGCTGAAAATGTTCCTAGCCTGAAAAATGAAAACTAATGCACCACCATACCTAAAGACTGGTAAGTTGCAGTATATATGTTTTGTTCTTGGATTAGATATCATTTACCACTTCAATACCGGGCACTTTTTCTGCCCTTCCTGCCCAGGCCAAATTTCAGCTTTCTCCTGTCATACTTTGAATGACAATTGTGCGGTCATGCAACACGTTACCCACAATCATTTTTTATCATTTTTGTCACAGGAATAGAGCTTTCTTTTGGTGGTATATAAGCACTACTAATGAAATACCTAATTAATTGCTAAATAAACAAAAAAAGATCAAACATTGTAAAAACATTTTTTTCTTCATTTCTGTTAAAAAGTTTTGCAGATAAATAATCTTTCTTCATAAATTTAGGTCAAAATGTATTCTGCTACATTTCTTAATTAAAAATAACTAAAATCAGTGTTTGTTATTTAGTCTGTAGGAAAGTTATAGAGACCACAAACTATAGTATATATATATATATATATATATATATATATATATATATATATATATATATATATATATATATATATATATATATATATATATATTGTAGCAGAGTGTCCCAGAGAGAGCCAGGAAAAGTCCTGTTCGGGGTTTATACATAACCCAGGCATCTCTCCTATACCTTTAGGGATCTCTGAGCCATGATCCAGTTCAGATCTTCATCCTCTTCACCAGGCCAATTTAATCTCACCTGAGACAAACAGCAGGGCTCTCTCAGCCTGGGAATTTAGACAAAGTTTGTCTAAAGGCCCGTACACACGTACCGATCGTCGGCATACAAACGTCGGTGGACGAAGGATCTGCCGATTGTACGCGTGTTAGTATGGTGCCTCCGACAGATGTCTGCGCACAATCCGCGGACAAAAGTCTTTCGTGCAAACATGAAAATATTTGTATGCCGACACCAGAACGGACGATTGTTCGCCTGTCAGTACACAATTCGGCCGACAGACCGCAGATTTGCAAGACTGGGCATGCTCAGAAAATAGAAAACACAGGGAAAGTTAACCATTACATGACATCACTTCTGCAGTCGGCGGACAAAATTCTTGTGCTGTCCTTGTGCTGTCTTTGCACTTTTCAGCAGACACCGACATCCCGGGGAGAAAAGAGGAACATTTGTAAGCCGACCATCGGTACGTGTGTACGGGGCTTCAGAGAGCAGAAGGTTGGTAACACTGTCAGTGTGTGTCTTTGGAAGCTGGCAAGCTGTAGGCTTGCTCAGTCTGAGTTAGTGAGGGACTGCATTGTGTGTAGTAAGTGCCGGGACACGGCTAGGCTTTTGTTTGTTATTATTATTTATGCTTGTTTTCCTTAAAGCACTGTACAGCACCTGTATATAGACTTGTATATAGCACCAATAAACACCGCACTGTTTGTCACTAGCACACTGGATTTGGTATCTGTGCCTGAAAAACTGCTCATCCAAGGGAGCTTTGCACCTGCTACCTGTTCCACAGCTTACATATGGTGGAGGCCTGCGGGCAGTGGTAGTAAGTTATTACTTAAAGGGCCAGTACCTGGAGTGACTAAACATGGAGGAAATTCTCAAACAGTTGGTGTTATCCAATGCTGCACAGCAGCAAGCAAACTCTTTGTTTAAACAACAGATTGGTGCTGTACAAGAACAAACGCAGCAAACAAACACTTTGATTCAACAACAGATTGGTGCTGTACAAAATCAAACCCAGTTGATGTTTGAAAAACTGGCAAGTGCTGCAGAAGCAGACAGAAAGTTGCTGGTTGAGGTGGTGCAGACACTTGCACAGGAGTCGGGTGTGAAAACAGAACCAGTTAGAGACCACTCCTCAGCCATCCATGTTGGTCGCTTCCTGTCCAAGATGACTGCTGATGATGACCCAGAGGCCTTTCTGGTTAAGTTTGAGAGAACCGCTGAGAGGGAAGGCTGGCCCAAAACCCAGTGGGCAGGATTGATCGCTCCCTTACTGACTGGGGAATCGCAGAAGGCCTATTATGATTTGGAGTCTGTAGATGCAGGAGAGTATGAAAAGGTCAAGCAGGAAATCCTGGAACGTCTCGGTGTCAACTTGGCCATTCGAGCCCAGCGGGTCAAGAGCTGGTCCTTCTGAGATGAGAAGCCCCCAAGATCACAGATGTTTGACCTAATCCACCAGGCGCGAAAATGGCTACAGCCGGAGTCCTTGTCTGGGCCACAAATAGTGGAGCGTGTAGTCATGGATCAGTTCCTGAGGTCATTACCAACTCCTTTGCAGAAGTGGGTGAGTCAAGGAGACCCCAAGTCAGCGGACAACCTTGTGGAGCTCGTTGAGAGGTACTATGCTGCAGAGAACCTGGTCACCACCCCTACAGCCGCACAGACTTTCCACCCAAAGCCACGGTCTCCCCAGGGAACCGGTAAGACTGTTCCAGGGGAAGTGGGTGGTCAGCATAGCAAGGAGACAGGGGGGAGGATTTTTGGTGCCAGAGCTGAAGTTTGGCGTCCCAAACAAGGGAAGCCACTGCCTGTCAGCAAACCTAACTGGGGTAACATCCGGTGTTTCCGTTGTCAGGAACTGGGACATGTTGCAGCAAACTGTCCATTGACAGATGAACCCATGCAGTGTGACATGTCTCTTAGAAGGCAGTCTATGTTTGCTGCTGTTTCATGCGTTGCAGCGCCAAGTCTAGGAAAACACATGTGCCAAATGACTCTTAATAATAAGCCTATTGCAGCCTTGCTGGACTCGGGAAGTCTAGTGACTTTGGTTAAAGCAGAAATGGTTGAAAATGTGAATTTAAATGCTAAAAAAGTTGCTGTGATCTGTGTACATGGTGATACTCGGAAGTATCCTATAGCTACTGTTAGCTTTGAAACTGACTTAGGTGCGGTGACCCATCCGGTTGGAGTGGTACCCCACTTAGTGCACGAGGCCATCATTGGTAGAGACTTCCCTAAGTTTTGGGAACTGTGGGATCGTCCCGACTCGGTCACAGTAACTGACTCAGTGGTGGAGCCAGAACCCCTAGCCATCACCGACAATGTGGGTTTAAGGGATTCCTCTCAAGGTTCCCCGCATCTTCCTTTTTCTGTTATGGCAGGAGAACTGGAGGAGCCTGAGGAAGTCCCCACAGCCAGTCCAGGTGGACAACCTTCTGCTAACCCTGAGGCTACATTGGAGTTTGCTGATCTTAATGTGCACAAGAAAAAATTTTGGTACCGAGCAGAAAAAAGACCCTACCCTTGCCAGGGCCTGGGAGAATGTAGCAATGTTTAATGATGTACCTGTTGAACCAGGGGACAGGCCCTGTTTTCCTTTTTTCAGCAGCAATGAAGATTTATTGTATCGGGTATATAAAAAGAACGATGAAATTGTTGAACAATTGGTGGTCCCTAAGCCTTACAGACGGGTGGTGCTGGAATTGGCTCATGGACACTTACTGGGAGGTCATTTAGGGGTTGAAAAAACCACTGAAAGGGTGTTACACAGGTTTTACTGGCCTGGGATACAGAAAGATATTGACAATTATTGTCAATCCTGTCCTGTGTGTCAGATGTCAGCCCCACTACTCCACTTCCGAAGTCCTTTAGTGCCCTTACCCATTATTGAAGTGCCCTTCGAGAGGATTGCCATGGACCTCGTAGGTCAACTCCCCAAGTCTGCCTGGGGTCATCAACACATTCTTGTAATCATGGATTATGCTACACGTTACCCCGAGGCAGTTCCCTTACGCACTGCATCCGCTAAGAACATTGCTAAAGAGTTGTTCATGGTGTTCAGTCGCGTTGGGATCCCTAAGGAGGTCCTTACGGACCAGGGCACTCCATTTATGTCACGAATAACTAAAGAGTTGTGCAAGTTATTTAAGGTGACCCAGTTGAGAACCTCCGTATACCACCCTCAAACTGATGGCCTTGTAGACGCTTCAATAAAACATTAAAGAGTATGTTAAAAAAGGTTGTGGACAAGGATGGAAAAAACTGGGACTTCTTGATTCCGTACTTGATGTTCGCCATCAGGGAAGTACCCCAGTCCTCTACGGGATACTCTCCTTTTGAACTGCTGTATGGGAGACACCCTCGGGGACTCTTAGACATAGCCAAGGAAACCTGGGAGGGGGAGCAGACACCCCACAAAAGTGTCATTGAGCACATCGCTCAAATGCAGGACAAGATTGCAGAAATCATGCCTATGGTCAAGGAACACTTACTGCAGGCCCAGGCAGCCCAACAGAGAATATACAACAGGGGAGCCCGACTCCGTGTCTTCTCACCTGGTGACAGGGTCCTGGTGTTAGTTCCCACTGTCGAGAGCAAGTTCCTAGCTAAGTGGCAGGGTCCCTTTGAAGTATTGGAAAGAGTTGGGGAGGTCAATTATAAAGTGCATCAACCAGGGAAAAGGAAGCCAGAGCAGATTTACCATATTAATCTGTTAAAGCCATGGAAGGATAGGCTGGCCTTAACTGCGAGGTCCGTCCCTGTAACATCTAGGGGTACTGAGTCCCCTCTGGTCCCTGAGGTCACGATTCCAGACACCCTGTCTTATTCCCAACATCAAGAAGCTAGAGAGTTCCTGATAAGGAATAGAGAGAAGTTTTCAGAGTTACCTGGTACAACTTCCACGGTTCAGCATGATATTGTTACTGAACCTGGGGTCCGTGTCAAGCTAAAACCATACCGAATTCCCAAAGCTAGGAGAAAGGACATTAGGGATAAAGTAAAAAGGATGCTTGAGCTAGATGTCATTGAGGAATCCAATAGTGACTGGTCAAGCCCCATCGTTTTAGTCCCAAAACCGGATGGTACTTGGAGGTTCTGTAACGACTTCAGAAAACTCAATGCAGTGACAAAGTTTGACACGTACCCAATGCCCAGAGTGGACGAACCTATAGACAGACTTGGCAAAGCCCGCTATCTAACTACTTTAGACTTGACCAAAGGATATTGGCAAATACCCCTGACTGGTAGCGCCAAAGAAAAGACTGCGTTTGTTACCCCCAGAGGGTTCATTTCAGTATAAAAAAATGCCTTTTGGGTTGCAAAATGCCCCTGCGACATTTCAGAGGGCCATGGACAGGACCCTAAGACCTCACCGACAGTATGCAGCGGCCAATCTGGACAATATAGTGGTACATAGCACTGACTGGGAGTCTCACTTGCCCCGGGTACAGGCTGTTCTGGATTCCCTCTTCAAGGAAGGTTTTACAGCAAACCCAAAAAAATGTGCCATTGGTTTAGAGGAAGCCAGGTATTTGGGCTACACTATTGGTCGTGGAGTCATTAAACCACAGTTAAACAAAGTAGAAGCCATCCAAGAATGGCCACGTCCTGCAAACAAGAAGCAGGTCAGAGCCTTCCTTGGAATTGCAGGGTACTATAGGAGGTTTATCCCGAATTTTGCAATTCTAGCTGCCCCACTGACCGACCTTACGAAAGGGAAAGAATCAGTAATGGTGAAATGGTCCCCAATAGCAGAGGAGTCTTTCCAAGTCTTAAAGAAGGCTCTTTGTGCACAGCCAGTGTTGTACTCCCCTGATTTCTCCTAGGATTTCTTGGTTCAGACGGATGCGTCTGATGTAATTATTGGGGCCGTATTGTCACAGGTACACAATGGGGAAGAACACCCTGTGGTGTACCTGAGCAGAAAGCTTAATGAACACGAGAGAAAGTATGCAGTCATTGAAAAGAAATGTTTAGCCATAAAGTGGGCCTTGGACACACTAAGGTACTATCTATTAGGGCGCCAGTTTGATTTGATAACTGACCATGCTCCTCTGAAATGGATGGCCCAAAAGAAGGAGACTAATAGACGGGTGAACCGGTGGTTTTTGGCTCTACAAGATTACTCCTTCACTGTAAAACACAGGCCAGGTGTTGAGATGGGGAATGTAGATGCCCTGTCCCGTGTTCACTCCTGTTTGGCCACAGGTGTTCCAACCCGGGGGTTGAAACAAGGGGGGGGGGGGTATGTAGCAGAGTGTCCCAGAGAGAGCCAGGAAAAGTCCTGTTCGGGGTTTATACATCACCCAGGCATCTCTCCTATACCTTTAGGGATCTCTGAGCCATGATCCAGTTCGGATCTTCGTCCCCTTCACCAGGCCAATTTAATCTCACCTGAGACAAACAGCAGGGCCCTCTCAGCCTGGGAATTTAGACAAAGTTTGTCTAGGAGAGCAGAAGGTTGGTAACACTGTCAGTGTGTGTCTTTGGAAGCTGGCAAGCTGTAGGCTTGCTCTGTCTGAGTTAGTGAGGGACTGCATTGTGTGTAGTAAGTGCCGGGACACGGCTAGGCTTTTGTTTGT
The DNA here is from genome assembly GCF_965119305.1 of Pelophylax lessonae. NCBI lineage: Eukaryota > Metazoa > Chordata > Amphibia > Anura > Ranidae > Pelophylax > Pelophylax lessonae. The sequence goes on from NC_138772.1 coordinate 363,951,358, forward strand.
TATTATTTCTGCTTGTTTTCCTTAACCACTTAATGACCAGCCCCCCCGGGAGCCCCGAGCACCCAGCCGGCGCGTCCGCCGGCTGGATGGAGTCCCGATGAATGCCGGAAACGGCATCGATCGGGTCTCCGATGACGTAACCCGGAGGCGGCGTCCATGACGTCACATCCGGGTTACTCTGCTGCAAAAGGCGGCAGATTTGAAAAACGGCTGTATGCAAAAATGCCGTTTTCGGCGTTTTGCATACAGGGAAGTGTAGTGGAGGGGTCTAGGGTCTTTTAGACCCTCGATCCCTCCATAAAGTGTACCTGTCACTACATATTGGTGTCACAAGGGATGTTTACATTGCTTGTGACAGCAATAAAAGTGATCAGATTTTTTTTTTTTAAAAACCTGTAATAAAGTTTAAAAAAAAGAAAAAATAAATAAGAAAAAAAAAAAAAAAAAAAATTTAGCCGCCCCCGTCACCGTTAGCTCGCGCAAAAAAAAAAACATATACGCAAGTCGAGCCGCAAATAAAATCGCTGTTCAAACCACACATGTGAGGTATCGCCGCGATCGCCAGAGCGTGAGCAATAATTTAAAAAAAGAGCTACACTCTAACTCTAAACTGGTACCTGTTAAATAAATTTAAATCGTCGCAGATTGAGATCTCTATTGACCGTAGTTTGTCGCCATCCCAGGGGGGGGTGCAATTTTAAACCGTAACATGTTTGGTATCTATTTACTCAGCGTGACATCATCTTTCACAATATACAAAAAAAATGGGCTAACTTTACTACTTAGTATTTTTTAAATGCAGTGAAATGTGATTTTTCAAATTTTTTCCAAAAAAATGGCGTTTTAAAGACCGCTGCGCAAATACCGTGTGACAAAAAAATTTGCAATGACCGACATTTTATTCTCCAGAGTCTTTGCTAAAAATATATATATAATGTTTGGGGGTTCTAAGTAGTTTTCTAGGAAAAAATACTGGTTTTAACTTGTGAACAAAAAGTGTCCGAAATAGGGCTGGGGACAAAGTGGTTAAAGCACTGTACAGCACCTGTATATAGACTTGTATATAGCACCAATAAACACCGCACTGTTTGTCACTAGCACACTGGATTTGGTATCTGTGCCTGAAAAACTGCTCATCCCAGGGAGCTTTGCACCTGCTACCTGTTCCCCAGCTTACAATATATATATATATATATATATATATATATGAAAATTGATCAATCCTGATGTGCTGACACCCTTTCTCATTTCTTGAGGCCCGAAAAATGCCAGGGTAGTACAAATACCCCCAAATAAAAGTAGACAGTCCAAGGTATTTAGTAAGAGGCATGGCAAGTTTTTTTAAGTTGTAATTTTTTGTCACAATTATTTGGAAAATTAAGAAATGAAAAGAAAACCTTTTTATTCACAATTTTTTTTTTTACAAACTGTCACCAGTGCAGTACAGCGTTATCATATAACTGGTGTTGATCAGAGACACTGACTGGTGACAGTATGTTTTATAATTTTTTTCTCTTACACACTGTGACCAGAAAAACACAGTGTTACCATAGTACTACTCTGGAGAAGTGATCAGGATTTCTTTTTTTTTTTTAACACATTATAAATTCAAATTAATTTCAAATTAATTTTATTGGCATAAGCAATTTTTTTAACTGAATGAAACTGGTTAATTCAGTGTCATTTGTTGTGATTAGCTATGATTGGCCAAAGCTAATCATATGGTACAGATGGGCTGTGGTTGGCCCTGTCTGTACCATGTGATCACTTTAACCAATCACAGCTAGCAACACAATTGTATACAATGGATGGAATGAAAGGAAGCCATCCATTGCTTACAATTGTCATGTGATCTGCTGTGATTAGTCACGGTGATCACATGATACTGGCAGCCGGGCGATACAGTGATCAATCATCAATTGTGTCTGGTGGACACAGCTAGTGACAGGTTGTGCCGCTGCGAAGCCCTGCAGCCATCCTGGGTGGAAACCATTTGACATCTTCCCAGTCACGAGCCTCAAGCTGTGGTGCAATCTGTCAATAAAGTTGGGCAAACAGTTCGGGCCGAGCAAAAGTTCGGCCTGAACATCGCCCGTTTGGCGAACATACAAATTTGAAGGGAGTTCGGTGGGGGGGAAGCATCCTAACACAAGCTGCACAGTGCATTCTAAGCCCTGATTGGGGAAAGCTTTGCCCAATTAGGGTGCAGTGAATAGTTGGTTGTTAGAGAGCGGGTCCGGGAAGCTGGCCGCCGCGTCCTTAACAACTGATGAATCATCAGCTGTCCGTGGGCTTCCCCGCTGACAGCTGAATAAAAAAAACAATTAAAAAAAGCAATATAAAGTAAAAAAAAACTGCGTGGAATTCCCCCCAATCTATACGAGGTCTTTCGGGTCTGGCATGAATTTTAAGGCAACCTTACACCAAAATTTAAAAAGAAAACGGCATGGGGTCCCCCCAAAATCCATACCAGACCCTTATTCTAGCATGCAGCCTGGCAGGCCAGGAAAGAGGGGACGAGCAAGTGCCCCTACTCCTGAACCGTACAAGGCCACATGCCCTCAACATAGGGGGTGGGTGCTTTGGGGCAAGGGGGTTCTGCCCCCCCACTCAAAAGCTCCTTGTCCCAGTGTTGATGGGGACAAGGACCTCATCCCCACAGCCCTGGCTGGTGGTTGCGGGGGTCTGTGGGCAGAGGGATTATCAGAATCTGGGCAGAGCCACCTGACGATGTCACCTGGTGGCACCGCTCCACTTGTGACATCACCAACCATTGCATGCTGGGTTGGTGACATCACAAAGGGGCGTTATCACCAGGTGACCTTGCCAGGTAGTCCCACCCTTATCCATATAAGAACTTTCAAATGGCAAGCCAGGCATTTGGAAGCTTGCCTTAGTTGACGACGGAGCATTTTGTTTTCTCTCTTTTTCAGGTCCAGCAGTGGTGGTAGCATCACGATTGACAATGGATTTACATTGGGGGGGGCACTGGTTTTTTATTTTTAATAAAGGAATTGTCAAAAAATGCCTCTTGTTTTTATTTATGTTTACACTTTTTTGGTGAATGGGTAGGGGTACAATGTACCCCATACTCATCCACATGTGGGAGGCGAGATCTGTGGCCCACCTTGTTATGGGTGGGCTTCCATATTCTGATAAGTTCCCTGTCTGCATACCCCCACAACCACCACCCAGGGTTTTGAATATGAGGCCCTTGTCCCCATAAACATGGGAACACTGTGCTTTGGGGTGGGGGGCGATTTGATTCTAATCTTTCTAAAAAGTTGGAATGGAGGTAAGGGGGGCAGAGCCCCCCCTGCCCCAAAGCACCCAGCCCCCCATGTTGAGGGCATGTGGCCTGGTATGGTTCAGAAGGGGGGGAGCAGCTCGCTCATCCCTCCCCTTTCCTGACTCGCCAGGCTGCATGCTCCAATAAGGATCTGGTATGAATTTTGGGGGGGACGCCATGCTGTTTTTCTTTCAACATTTTGGTGTCAGATTCCCCTTAAAACTAGAACTAGAACTAGATTAGAACTGAAGGGCCTAGTATGGATTGGGGGGACCCCCACACTTTTTTCAAACATTTTTCTATTGCCGGCAATGGTATTGTTTTGCCGGCAATTTAAATGTGATTTGACTAATGTTTTTTTTTTTTCTTTCGAAATATCAGTTTTGCTGCAGTAGGTTCTATCCATGGTACAGATGTGTCACTCAGGCAGACTAAGAGGACCCCCCAGGCACTATATTTAAATACAGTTTTTATTTTTATTGTTGCACTTTAAGCATCATAAAATTTACTGCTCCTGTAAAAACAATCTTTTTTAAAAAAAAAAAAATTTGCATTGACACATTTCTCTTAGGGCAATACCCGGACTCCCATACCTTTTTATGGCCAATGACTTGCATATAAGCCTTTAAAATGGGAACTTTTGATTTTTCAAGTTTGGGTCCCAGATTCTTTAATAGGGTTCGCCATTTGGGTCAGAACTTTTTCTCTGTTTGGGAGTTCTGGTGCCAACCAAACAGGGGGTGTTCGGCCCATCTCTATCTGCAACCCACTGTTTCCATCGGACATAGCAGATAACAGGTCACTTTACTGGGCATGTGCTGCTATACACTGACTTATGTTATTTTTACAAAAGAAATGTACAGAATACATTTCAGCCTAAATTTATGAAGAAAGATTATATATTTGCTAAATTTTACAACAGATATTAAGAAAAACACATTTTTTTCTTGTTTTTAATATCTTTTCATTTATATAGCAAATAGCAAAAAAAAAAAAAAAAACAGCAGTGAATATATAGCACCAAAAGAAAGTTCTATCTTCCTCAAAGAAATGAAAAAATGTAATTAGGGTACAATGTTGCATGACTGAGTAATTTTCATTCAAAGTGTGACAGCGCTGAAAGCTGAAAAATGGCCTGGGCAGGAAGGGGGGGTCAAACGTGTCCGGTAATGAAGTAGTTAAGGTGGTTATCCCTCTGTAGTATATGATATTCACCTATTTTTTCATTTATTAATCTGGAATACGCAGTTCAGTTTTGGGCAGCAGTTGACAAAAAGGATAATATAGAATTGGAGGGAGTGTAGAGGAGGACAAATAACTGATAAGTGGCATGGGGGACCTCAGCTACAAGAAAATATTAACTAAACTTTCAGTAACTAAACTAAAAAATGTTTTCCCAAGTGAAGTCGTGTGTAAGGTGGGATATGATCATCTTGAATAAATATATAAATGGTAAATATAGGGAACTTGGCACAGAGTTGTTTACTTTAAGATCATTGCAAATAAAAAGGAGCACTCTTTGCATCTGGAGAAAAAAATGTTTAATCTCTGCATACAGAAAAGCATCTTCACATCTATAAATGTGAAATAGACCTCCTCCAATGCTAGTATAAAAAACAAACACAAGAGGGCGCCTTCATTTAGGTGTAGTGATTAAATAAAAAAGCATAAAAGATGATAAAAATGCACTCACTAGATAAAAGTAGATCAAGGCTTGTCATAGACTCATATAGACCTCCATAGGATCATCATGAGCCTGCAGAGCTCAGCAGGCATAAGGCTGGTTGAAGCAGGGTTCTTGATGGAAGTGCAGCTGTCAGGCTTCAAGCTGGGACATAAGCATCAGCAGCTTCCAGAAATGGCAAGATGGCTGTGGCTCCAAACAGCACCTCTTTCTGCTGGGTGATGACAGGAAGTGGAGGTGATGTGACTACATGTTTATGGGCAAACAGGAGGGCCCCTTTTTCAAACCCTCAATTCTCCAATGCTAGTTCTATCCAACTCAGATGATTTCTTTTAAAGCTGGATGTGTTTCTAAATGCACAAAGTATACCTGGTTATTAATACTTAAAAGTAACAACAGATTGCTGATCCAGGGAAATTATGATTGCCTTAGGACAGTGTTTCTCAATTTGTTTTTAGTCAAGGCACCCTTTGTAATAGTGCACATTCTCGGGGCACATCAGTCTGAGGGCTCATTCACACCAGGAGGGGCATACGAGCAAACCTTTTTTGTGTGTTCCTGGGCATTTCATTTTTAATGGACCCTATGCACGTGAAACACCCAAAAAAAGGTGCATTGCATGATTTTTTTAAATGTGCCAATTAAAATGCACTGTAGTGTTGTACTGTGCATTTTAGTAGACGTGAACACACCCGCATTTACTAGATGTGTGGAGGAACATTAAACATTAAGGCACCCACGTGTGTCTGCAAAAGGCAGTGCACTTGTGTACTGTGCAGGGAGAATGCAGAATTTTTCACACATTGGGGTTGGTTTACTAAAGGCAAACAGATTGTGTACTCTGCAAGAGCAGTTGATTGTAAGTCTAGTGAATTAGGGAGCGTTCTGTTGACTTCCACCATCCAATCATGTGCAAGCAAAAAGTATTTTTTTTTCAATTTTTCTTGCATAAGATTGGATATTCTTTGCAAAATTAAGCTTTATCTCATTTACTAAGCTCTGGAGCAACTGCAATTGCAGAGTGTAACTGCACTTTGCAAAGTGCACAGTCTGTTTTCCTTTAGTAAATCAACCCCTTTATTGCACCACACCTGGTGTGAACAAGCCCTGAAATGTAGTTTGTGAGGCAGAGTTCAGTGTTCTGTAGGCTGTAACGCAGAATTCAGTGGTTTGTAACACAGAATTCAGAGACCAGTCATTTTTAACACAGAGAGCTATGCCATAAAAACTACTGAACACTGTGTTACAAACTTCTGAACTCTGCATTACAAACTACTGAACTCTGAACCCTGTGTTTAGAGTTCAGTAGTTAGAAACACAGAGTTCATAGATCCTGATGTTGCTCTCTCCAAACACCTATAGCCTCCGCCAGTGCCCCTCCCCCATGTCTCAGCAAAAATCTTCCTAACCCCCAAAAAATAATCTAGCAATAATCAGCACACTCACTACTAAAGCATAAATTCTCTCTGCATACTGAAATTCTCCCTAAACAAAAATGCTAGAATTCCTCCTCCTTCTAGTACGAAGCCCTCCTCCCAGCACAAATGTTTGCCCAAAGTCCCATCTCCCAGCTCAATTTTCCCCCATCCACCCCTTCTAGCACAAATCTCCCCCACAAAAACCCCCCCTCCTTGTATACACCCTCTCCTCCTTTAAATTTCCCCTCCTCAGAAAACCCTCTTCTAAATCCATCCTTCTAGCATAATTGCCCCCCGTTACCCCTCATAGCACAAATCTCCTCCAAATTCTCTTTCTAGCAGAAAAGACAAATTCACCCTCTTAGCACAAATCTCCCCTCCTAGAACAAATCCCCCATCCCCTCCTAGCACAAAATGATTCTCCAATCCCCCTTCCTAGCACAAATCCTATCCCCAAAATTCCCCTCCTAGCACAAATCCTCTCCCCCCAAATTCCCCCTCCTATAACAAATTCCCTCAATCCTCTATCCCAGCTCAAAATCCTGCTTCCCCAAATCCTCCCTCCTAGCACAAATTTTGTTCCTCCTACCCCTTCCTAGCACAGAACTTCTCATCCTAAGCACAAATGCTTGTTACTCTTCTCCCATTGTGTCCTCAGTACAACTCTCCCTTTACAAAAACTTAAGGCAGGGACTCAATACATGAGTAGTGGCAGCAGCAGTGAGGTGGAGAGAGCCAGGAGTAGGTATGGATCTAGCTCACCCTCATTCAGTCTGTATACAGGAGTTGACACAGGATGGCTTTGAGATCAGACTGTACAGGATTTAATTACCCACTCCTACTCACATAAACAACACAACAAAGAAGCACGGGAGCATAAGGACTAGAAATGTATAGATACTAGATACAGTAAATGTACCAAATATACATTGAGATGGGAATAAGTTAAGAAAACTTACCTCTACAGATCCAGGGCAAGATTACAGCCTGCATTAAAGCAACAGTAAATTCATCTAAGGCTTTCAGGGTTTAGAAAAGAAAACAGGAAACATAATCTGCCCGGTCACGAAATTAAGAATCTGTCCAACCACTGTAAAAAAGCAAAAGCTAATTATTTCCGACAAGCCAAAAACAGGATGACCTATTGTCAGATATGGGATTTCTTAAAAATATTGTAATAAAGATTACAGAATAATTTTCTGCTTGTGATAAGGAGCAATGCAAGACAATTTTTCAACCAAAGAAGAGGACTATCATATTAGATCACCAGAAAAAAAGAGATTTAGAAATAGGATTAGGAAAAGGATATTGTGATTCTTTAATTGGGAAAGTAACAATTATAATAGATATGTTTTAAAAAGAAGAGACCCAGGAACAACAATTTTTTCTTTCTATATTTGATATTCTGAATTCAGTAGTATAAAATAACAATAACACAAGGCAATGAGCCCTATGGGTAAGGAAATGGTGCAACAGATCAGTTTCAATAAAAAATAATACTGTGCATACAGATCTCAACTATCACAGAATTTTATAAAAAGAAGAAATCTGGTCAAGCTATAATATTCATATAATGCATCTTGAATTTAACAACATTGATTATAGCAAGCTGCAATATCACATTCTTGATGTATACATCCTTACAACATAAATAAAAACATTAACACCTATATGTCAACATTATCCCTATATAATCTGTAATCTATATAGGAAAAGCCTTAGGCAGGCCAGTGATTTACATTTGCATATCAAACAAGATTTCTTCATTAGAGTAATATATGCCTATGCATTCTGTGTTAGGTTTATGTAATTTAAAGTTATGTTAACTGCAAAAAATCCTTTGTCCAGAGCAACCTTTATTTTATAGTTATTATAAATATATAATTGTATGCAGCCTTTGGCAAAACTATTAAACTCTATAGATAATAGATCAGTGATTTAGAACATTAGTGAAGGAATTAGGGCTGTATGCAGGTTAGATTATGCAGCTTGTTGTTGATTTATGCAGAACAACTACCATTTGCTTCCATTCTCTACTGCAGTCATCTCTCCTGCACAGTAATTCCCAGTGTTCCTTTTTGAAAGCCCTTGATACTCAGTTAGCCCCAAGGTATAATGTTTGATAATATAACTACTGCTCCTGTCACTGTGCTTTGTATAAATGCATTATGTGTGGCCCAGAATGGTGAAGATTTATGTACGGGTATGGAAAATAAAAATCAGCATTGATTAAAAGCCCCGGATAGACCATCCAATACCGCCCAAAGAACATCAGTTATTTTGCATTTTGACGTGGCGATTGATAACTCATAAATGCAAGCTGGAATGACAAATGTGGATGGAAACTGCCTTTGACAAAAACGATAACAGTATCAGTCTCATGGGGCGATGAAGGTATAAACAGGAGCTGTTTAAAATATTTAATCATTTTATGAAGGCTGCAAGATGTTGTTTGACCCTGAAGGAGTGTGAATGTCACATGGATCAGAAATTGCAAAGTCTTTGAAGTGAAATAAAAAAAATGGTGTTATCATAGATCCGTCTTGACATCCTATCATTTTTGTGTAGGATTAAAAATATGTATACAAAGCTCCAGATAAAGGACTTCAACAAAAAATGTCTTGGTTGGGAAAATAAAAATGAAAAAAAGAACAGACAAGCTGTTGTGATTTTTTTTTTTTTTCCTTATTATTCGATATCCCAAAGGGCCCTTTTGTTCCTCAGGAAATGATCCAACATCCCACGGATAAAAATAAGTTGCTGTGTTGTTACTGAAGGCTGCATTATAGTGTTAGCAAAAAGTTGTTAGATCTTTTCGCATTTTCAACTCTGAAAAAAAATCAACAGTGTTATATCAACGTTTTGCCTTCTTTGGGTTTCCAAGACTTCTTTGTTTTCCACTTTATAGTCTAGAAAATATCTAATAGAAAGTTTTCCTTATTAGAGTATTACCAAACAGTCTATGTGACATTGTGGTCTTCAGAAATGTTAAAATACAGCTTTTTTTAGACTACAGCTTTGGCTAGACAAAAGCAATAGTTAAAACATCTTTAACGTTTTTTTTTGTTGATTGTTATTGTCCCATTGGGGAAGATTTACCTCCACTTTATGTCATGACACAACAGAAAAACTAAAAAAAGTATGAGAAATCCTCTCCTAGCCTGGGTTTACTCATATGCACCACAGTCACAGATGAGTGTTAACAAGTGTCACATTGTATATTAGAATGCTAGCAAATAAAAAAACACCACAAAAAGTGCATGTTCCTTTTTTTTTTTAACACACTGTAACTCATATGCATTACATGTTTTGGCAAAATGCAATAGGGAGCCATTAGGAATGAATGGCCCTGCAATGAAACAACCCACAAAAAACATGTTTACAAAGCTTTCATTAACACATTACTGCAGTGCAAAAGCTTAAACCTAGCTGAAGACTGTTATCATTGGAATACGTGTCCCCACTGGAAGAAATGCTCTGTATGCCTGTTCTGGTGACAATTTAAAATTGTAGATTTCCCTTTTTTTAATCCTGGCCAATGGTCATTGATAACAAGATAGGTTGAATCATAGTTACATAGTTGTTAAGGTTGAATAAAGACACCAGTCCATCCAGTTCAAACTGTAGTGTGTGTGTGAGTTTATGTCAATATTAAATCCCATATCCCTGTATGTTGTGATTGTTAAGATGCTCATCTAAAAGTTTTTTTTAAACTAGCCACACTCACTGCTAATACCACTGCTTGTGGAAGGGAGTAACAAATCCTCACTGCTCTCATAGTAAAGAACCCTCTACACAGTTTAAGGTTAAACCGCTTCTCCTCCAGTTTCAATGAATGGCTGTGTGTCTCCCTCCCACTGAAAAGTCTTTTTTCCTATGCTGGGGTCACCAGTAATGTATTTGTATATCACTATCACATCTCCTCTCAAGCGTCTCTTCTCTAGAGAAAATAGGCTTAATGCTTGTGGTCTTTCCTCATAACTCCAGTCCCTTTATTAGCTTTGATGCCCTTCTCTAGACTCTCTCCAGTCCCAGCACTTCTCTCCTGAGGGCTGGTGACCAGAACTGGACAGCATATTCTACATGTGGCCGAACCAAAGTCTTGTAAATTGGCAGAATTATTGTTTTATCTCTAGGGTATAACCTCTTTTTAATACAAGCTAATAGTCTGCTAGCTTTGCTTGCAGAAGCTTGGCAATGCACTCCTGTCATCTACTAGGACACCCAGATTTTTTTCCATCCTGGATTCCCCCAGAGGTTCTCCCCCTAGCAAAGAACTTGCATTCATATTTTTAGCACCCAAATGCATTGGATCTTATCCCATTTAACATTTTTCAACATTAAACCTCATTTGTTATGTAGTTGCCCAACCCATTATTTTATTGAGATCCTCCTGTAAGGTTTTCACATCTTGTTGTGAAGTTAACTCCCTGCTTAGCTTTTTATCATCAGCAAACACTGAGATTGAGCTATTTTTACCAACCTCTGTGTAGTTTATAGATAAATTAAACAGAATTGGCCCCAGGACAGATCCTTGGGGGGCCTCACTTACCACCTCAGCCCATTCTGAGTGCTTTGCCTCTGTTCCTAACTCTGATAGAAGGTCAATCTCCTCCTCATCCCTCAGTTTAGGAGGCCTGTAGCATATGCTCACTATTACCTTTCCATAAGTTTCCTCCCTTTGGAGCTCCCACCACAAGGATTCCACTTCTTCCCTTGCTCCATAAGTAATGTTGTCCCTCACATTCGCTTACTGCAAATCATTCTTGATGTACAGGCATACCCCTCCCCGTTCCCTACCCTCCCTGTCCCTACGATATAGGGAACAGTTGCCAGCCAGTCATGTGAGCTGTCAAACCAAGTTTCTGAAATTCTCATGAAATCAAAATCCTCCTCCTAAATTAGCAGCTCCAGTTCACCCATTTTATTAGCCAGACTTCTAGCATTTCTGTAAATGCCTCTAAATTTTGTCTAGCCGCATACTATTTGTTAGCTGTTAGAAGGCTGCAATTGGGATTTGCCAACTTGCTTACCTTGTGTTTAGGTATTCTAGTCGCCCTATCACTATTGCCCCCAATATTACCCACTGAAACTTGCTCATTGCTGGCTAGCACTACATCTGGTCCCCCCCCCCAACACCTAGCTTAAAAGTCCCTCTAACTTTCTAGCCATCTTCTCCTCCAACAGAGCTGCACCCTCCCCATGTGGGTGCAGTCTATCCCTGCTAAAGAGCCAGTAACCAGCTGCAAATTCATCCCAGTTCTCCAGGAACCCAAACCCCTCCTTCCTATACCAGTTCCTCAGACACTTGTTAACTGCCCTAATCTCCTGCTGCCTCTCTAGTGTGGCTCGAAGTACAAACAATATTTCTGAGAATGCTACCTTGGAGGTCCTTCTCTTCAATGTAGCTCCTAAATCCCTGAAATCTTTTTTTAGGACACTGCACCTTCCGCTAACTTTGTTATTGATACCAACGTGTACCATGACAGCTGGGACCTCCCCAGCTCCACTCAATAATTTTTCCGTCCGATCCGCAATCCAAATCTCCCTAGTAGACACACAGACAGCAATGCAAACTTGACAGTTGTTCTAATGCAGTACTTTTCTACACTTTAAAGTGGTTTTAAATTCACTGTGCCTAGTTTCTAAAATCCCCTGTGTTATATGCTTTACTTTATAAAAATTAGGCAGCACGATAACTTATCTCACATTGCCGCTGTGTAGAAACTAGATGTCTCGTTGCTCTCCTTCCCTGATCTTAGGACTTTAGCAGGAGGGGCTGAGATTTCCCTTTGAGGTCAACCGGGAGGAGAGGAGGAAAGCGGCTGGCAGTTACGTGACTGCACAGCTACGTTCTTAAATAAAGTATTGAGCTGCATTATTTTTATAAGACAAAGACATAGTTAATTTACACAGAATAGCAGCAGGTGGGGAGAGACGGGGAGCAAATCCAGACTGACTCAATAGCTGACAAACAGACAGGGAAGGGGAGAAGTAGAGACTGTGGACTGACGCAGACATGTAAACTTACAACAGTATCGTGGATCAGCAACCAAGATTACTATGGTCAGCACGCACAGGGGACATGTGAATAGGCAGGATCAACCAGGTATTTTACAGCACATAGAGGGACAAACCACTCCGAACAAGTACTGTGCTGTATATCTTGCTTTAAAGGATCAAGATCTTTTTTTTTTTTTTGTCGGATGATGTGAATCGTGTCAGTAATTAGGGCAGATACTTTCTTCCAGAAGGGGACTATGATGTGTCACCGTGTTTAGTTTATACATAGAGATCACACTAAAGTCAGCAAATACCTGGCATAGGGGAGGGAGTGAAAGAAGCAGGTCAGTGAGTGCAATGATGATGTCATCTGCGTGCAGATACATTTTGTGCCTGATGTCCATGCTTTAGCACTAGGGGTAGAATAGAGATCTAAGATGGCTTGTAGAAATGTATCTTCAATGCCAAATTTATCCAGGACTGCCTCTAGATATCACCAAGGGACCCTATCAGACGCCTTCTCTGCATCAAGTTAGAGCAACAGAGAAGGGGTTTGGTGGTGTTCGGCTCAGTGAATAAGGTCCATAAACCAGCGAGTTCTGTCTGAGGCCTGGTGCTGAGGGATAAATCCCACCTGATTTGGGTGTATAAGGGAGGGCATGTGCTGAGAAAGAAAAAGTAGCTAGCAATTTGGCATACAATTTGAGGTCTGTATTAAGGAGGGAAATGGGGCAATAATTGGCTGGATCATGAGGGGACTTGCTGGGTTTATGAATAGTGGCTTCTAATGATTCAGATGGGATGTCACTAGTAGCTAAGAATCTATTGAAGGAGTTATGGATATGGGGAGCTAGTTGCTCACAATATGTTTTGAAGCATTTGTTACTAAAGCCCTCAGGTCCTGGGGCCTTATGCAAAGGGAAATTTTTAATTGTGGTTTGAACTGTTTGTTTTGAGATAGGTTGAGCAAGTGCTGTTACCTGTGTGGGGGTCAGAGAGGGGAGACTCAGGGGGGAGAGGAAGCCCTGAATCGATGTGTGGTACAGTTGCGGTTCAGTAGGGGAGAGGTTTTGATTGTACAGTTTAAAATAAAAGGAACCAAAGCAGTTGGCAATATCTTTGGGGTTGAAGAGTCTTTGGCCTTGGAAATCTAAAAGAAAAGGGATTTAGGACTGTGCTGCCCTGCGTTTGTATTGCTGCGCCAAAATTTTCCCTGCCTTATTGCCTTGGGAATACCATGTGATTCTTAGTTTTCTCAGGTAAAAGTCATAACCATTCTGTAGATACCAGCTCAGGTCAGACCTGAATTTGCGGAGTTCAGCATTGGTGGCCTCTAAGAGAGCTAGTTTGTTGCACGTTCCTAGTGATCTTACATTATCTAGAAATGTATTAAGGGTTGTGTTACGTTTTTTCCTCTCCTGGGCTCCCAGCTTCAGAAGTGTCCCTTGAATGACAGACTTGTGGGCATTCCAAAAATTGGTGGAGTTAGAGCCAGATCCAGCATTAAGATTAAAGAAGTCCCTAATCACAGATCTGACCTGTTCCCTACCCTCTTTGGTACTGAGCAGGGAAGAGTTTAATTGCCACAATTTATATGATGTGCTGAGGAGGATGAGACGAAGGTGATAGATACCGGGGCTTTGTCAGGCCATTAAATCACTCCAATGGAGGAGGCGGATGGATTGTAGTAGTACTTTGGAGGGCAGAAACCGGTCAATCCTGGAGTAGGTCCTCTGTGAATTTGAGTAGAAGGTGAAGTCCTTCTCAGTGCCATGTTGACATCTCCAAGGGTCATTCAAATTTTCTAAGGGTACAAAAGAGAAAAGGGCAGTGGATCTTCTCCCCCTTGGCGTGGAGGTGTCCAGTGAGTGGTCTATTACCTAATTGAAGTCTACACAAATAATGGTTTGGTCTCTTAAATAGTGTTGAATCTTTTGCATGACAGTTTTGTCGAAAGAATTTTGAAGGGTATTTGGGGCATAGACATTAAAAATTATCAATGGTTTGCGATTGAAGTAAGCTGACAAGATTAGGAACCTGCCAGAAGAATCTTGTTCTGTATGCGATAAAGTGAAGGATATGGTAAAACGGACAGCGATCTTGCGTGGGTACAACGTGGTGGGTTGACCAAGGAAAAGTGCATTTCCTGGATACACAATATACAGTATCTCACAAAAGTGAGTACACCCCTCACATTTTTGTAAATATTTTATTATATCTTTTCATGTGACAAAACTGAAGAAATGACACTTTTCTACAATGTAAAGTAGTGAGTGTACAGCTTGTATAACAGTGCAAATTTGCTGTTCCTTCAAAATAACTCAACACACAGACATTAATGTCTAAACCGCTGGCAACAAAAGTGAGTACACCCCTAAGTTAAAATGTCCAAACTGGGCCCAAAGTGTCTATATTTTGTGTAGCCACCATTATTTTCCAGCACTGCCTTAACCCTCTTGGGCATGGAGTTAACCAGAGCTTCACAGGTTGCCACTGGAGTCCTTTTCCACTCCTGCATGATGACATCATGGAGCTGGTGGAAGTTAGAGACCTTAAGCTCCTCAACCTTCCATTTTAGGATGCCCCACAGATGCTCAATAGGGTTTAGGTCTGGAGATATGCTGGCCAGTCCATCACCTTTACCTTCAGCTTCTTTAGTAAGGCAGTGGTCTTCTTGGAGGTGTGTTTGGGGTCGTTATCATTCTGGAATACTGCCCTGTGGCCCAGTCTTCAAAGGGAGGGGATCATGCTCTGCTTCAGTATGTCAGAGTACATGTTGGCATTCATAGTTCCCTCAATGAACTGTAGCTCCCCAGTGCCGGCAGCACTCATGCAGCTCCAGACCATGATACTCCCACCACCATGCTTGACTGTAGGCAAGACACACTTGTCTTTGTACTCCTCACCTGGTTCCTGCCACACACCCTTAACACCATCTGAACTAAATACATTTATCTTGGTCTCATCAGACCACAGGACATGGTTCCAGTAATCCATGTGCTTAGCCTTGTCTTCAGCAAACTGTTTGCGGGCTTTCCTGTGCATCATCTTTAGAAGAGGCTTCTTTCTGGGACGACAGCCATGCAGTGTGAGGCATATGGAATGAGCTCTGACAGGCTGACCCCCCCCCACCCCACCCCACCCCTTCAACCTCTGCAGCAATGCCAGCAGCACTCATGCATCTATTTCCCAAAGACAACCTATGGATATGACACTGGGCACGTGCACTCAACTTCTTGATCATGGTGAGGCCTGTTCTGAGTGGAACCTGTCCTGTTAAACCACTGTATGGTCTTGGCTACCGTGCTGCAGCTCAGTTTTAGGGTCTTGGCAATCTTCTTATAGCCTAGGCCATCTTTATATAGAGCAACCATTATTTTTTCAGATCCTCAGAAGTTCTTTGCCATGAGGTGCCATATTGAACTTCCAGTGACCAGTGTGAGAGTGATAACACCAAATTTAACACACCTGCTCCCCATTCACACCTGAGACCTTGTAAGACTAACAAGTCACATGACACCGGGAAGGGAAAATGGCTAATTGGCCCCAATTTTGACATTTTCACTTAGGGGTGTACTCACTTTTGTTGCCAGCGGTTTAGACATTAATGGCTGTGTGTTGAGTTATTTTGAGGGGACAGCAAATATACACTTTTATACAAGCTGTACACTCACTACTTTACATTGTAGTAAAATGTAATTTCTTCAGTGTTGTCACATGAAAAGATATAATAAAATATTTACATAAATGTGAGGGGTTTACTCACTTTTGTGAGATACTGTATCCGCGTGTTGGGCGATCATTTACCGCCATTACAGGGATAGTTTAAATGGGCTATTCAAGCCCTTAACATTAAGGGAAGGGATTTTGAGTGACATGAATATAAATTGGCATAGAGATCTAGATGGTCCAATTAATTACAGAGGATGTATCATATGAATCTCGAGGACCAGAAGTGCAGTTGTAATGTTTACAAGTAGGCAACATATAAGAAAAATTACGTCTATAAAGTAACTACGTACGT
The DNA here is from genome assembly GCF_965119305.1 of Pelophylax lessonae. Classification (NCBI taxonomy): domain Eukaryota; kingdom Metazoa; phylum Chordata; class Amphibia; order Anura; family Ranidae; genus Pelophylax; species Pelophylax lessonae. The sequence goes on from NC_138772.1 coordinate 363,967,776, forward strand.
TATAGAGGCTACGTAAGTTCAGGTAACAGTACAGTTACAAAAACAACAACAGTTTACTATGGTAACCTGAAAAATACTGTGTGCTTTGCACACATGAGCAGTAGGGCAAGGAGGGCCAACCAATGGGGAAGCACAAGTTTATGCATGGGATTATACCCCAGTTATACAGCTGTTTGAGCCCATCCTTAGGAGTTAAGACAGAAATTTGCTGACGTTGGTAAGTGACCAGTAACTTGGTAGGAAACCCTTTAGTAGCTTAGTAGGAAACTTGTATGAATTCTTATGCTTCATAGGAATTGATGCGGCTGGCGCAAATGCTTTGTGTGCCTGTAAAATAGCTGCAGAAATGTCGTTATAGAGCAGGGATATTGAGTTGAAATTCATGGAGGTCCGATTAGTAAAATTTTCTTTCAGCAGAGGTCCAGATTGCATTTTTGCATGATGACTCGGATTCTTTACATCACAGCCCAGGTGTGCAGGCATGACAGCCCATTCATTTGAATGGGCTGCTGTGTCTGGGATTTCTGCTGGGAAAAAGCCCTGGCACCTTTTTAAAAATGCAGTCGCATGGAAACTGCATGGTGCGTTTGCACCATGCAATTTCCATGTGTGGGAAACCGCACCTTGTATTTCATTGCGTTTAAGAGTCAATGGTACCCCTGCACATTTTCTGTGCAGCTGCTTATCCCCCTTCACATCACCAGCCCCCCCCCCCCCACACACACACACACACACACACACAGCACTGTCCCCCTTCACATCAAATGTCCCCCTTCACATCAAACACAGCACTGTCCCCCTTCATGTCACCCCCCCCACACACAGCACTGTCCCTCTTCACATCACCACCCCCCCCCCCCCCCACACACACACAGCACTGTCCCTCTTCACGTCACACACATCACTGTCCCTCTCTTACATCACCAGACACACACAGCAGCACTGTCCCTCTTCACATCACCACCCCCCCACACACACACACAAAGGACTGTCGCTCTTCACATCACCACCACCCCCCCCCCCCACACACACACACACACACACACACACACAGCACTGTCCCCTTCACATATCCCCCCCCAAAGTGCTGCCCCTTTCACATATCCCCCACAGCACTGTCCCTCTCACATCCCCCCCACACCACTGCCCTCTTCACATATCCCCCCACAGCACTGCCCTCTTCACCTATCCCCCCAAAGCACTGTCCCTCTCACATCCCCCCGACATCACTGTCCCTCTCACATCCCCCACAGCACTGCCCCCTTCACCTATCCCCCTACAGCACTGCCCCCTTCAGCTATCCCCCCACAGCACTGCCCCCTTCACATATCCCCCCAACAGCACTGTCCCCTTCACATATCCCCCAACAGCACTGTCCCCTTCACCTATTCACCCCACAGCACTGCCCCCTTCACATATCCCCCCAAAGCACTGTCCCCTTCACCTATCCCCCCAACAGCACTGTCCCCTTCACATATCCCCCCAACAGCACTGTCCCCTTCACCTATCCCCCCAACAGCACTGTCCCCTTCACCTATCCCCCACAGCACTGCCCCCTTCACCTTTCCCCTAACAGCACTGTCCCCTTCACCTATCCCCCCAACAGTACTACCCCCTTCATCTATCCCCCCACAGCACTGCCCCCTTCACTTATCCCCCCAACAGCACTGCCCCATTCCCCTATCCCCCCAACAGCACTGCCCCCTTCACCTATCCCCCAACAGTACTGCCCCCTTCACCTATCCCCCCAACATCACTGTCCCTCTCACATCCCCCCACCACACTGCCCCCTTCCCCTTATCCCCCAACAGTACTGCCCCCTTCACATATCACCCCCAAAGCACTGTCCCTCTCACATCCCCCCACACCACTGCCCCCTTCACATATCACCCCCCAAGCACTGCCCCTTTCACATCCCCCTCACAGCACTGTCTCCCTTTACATCACCCCCCCCCAGCCACACACACACACACACCACTGCCCCCTTATATCACCCCCCACAGCACTGCCCCTTTGCATCACCCCACACACATACACAGCACTGCCCTGTTAACACACGCACCCATAGCACTGCCCCCTTCACCCCACCCCCACAGCACTGTCCCCCCTTTACATCAACACACACATACCACTACCCTTTTAACATATAACTCCCACACACATACACAGCACTGCCCTGTTAACACACACCCCCATAGCACTGCCCCCCCCCCCAGCACTGTCCCCCTTTACATCAACACACCCACACCACTACCCTCTTAACATATCACCCCCACATCATTGCTCCCCTTTACATGAATCCCCACACACCACATTACCCCCCTGTACATGACCCCTGCTCCCCAATCATCCTTTACAACTACACAGCTATGTCCTCACTTCACTCTCCAACCTTACACAGAACGGAGAGCAGGAGGCGGAACAATCTCGAGGAAGACAGAAGAACAGCATCACCGCAAGCAGAGAGGCAGCCGACTACCAGCCAATCACCTCCCCCCTCCCAGCAGCCAATCACCTCCAGCCTGAAGAGTTAATTCAGGCAGCTGCCTCTCTCCATTCAATGCTGGTCCCGCCCCCAGTCACAGTCCCGTCTCCGGTGTAACGTTAAAAAACCATACCCCGTGAAGAAACCATACAGTCGTCACTTCCTGTGGGAAACAACTGAGCAGCGCAGCAGTGCGCATGCTCAGAGCCCCGGATACCTAATTGACAATGAAAGAATGTGAGCATGTTCGGAGGGCATGAAATAATCACGGGACTGTGTGTAATTTAATGCTTGCGGTGGGTATATTAAAACAGTTCGGCTGTAACATCAAAGATCTCCTCTCCTATCGCTGTCACTTCCCTCATCTCCGGTAATAAATATAAAAGCGGCGGCGGGAGTATGAGAGGTAAATGACGGCGATCGCGGCTCCGTGATCCGCTTTTATATTTAATACCGGAGATGAGGGAAGTGAGAGGGGAAGGAGTGGAGATGAATTATGTTGCAGAGGAGCAGTTTTAATCGAACCGCCGCAAATGGAAGTACCTTGAGAAATCCATACCCTCCGTAGCTGCACCGGAAGTGACGAGGGTATGGTTTTCTCACGGGTATGGTTTTTTCACGGAACACCGGCCATCCACCCTGCTCTGCTAATGACAGCAGCAGAGGCAGGGGAGAAAACCAGCAGCTGATCGTGGTGGTCCTGATAGAGCAGCAGCTCGGACCGCGGGCCGCAATTTAGTGATGCCCGTTGTAGAGTTTAATTTTAGCTCAGAAAGAATGCGCATAGACCTAGCAGCTCTCATGATGTGCTCTTTGGTGTGGAAAAAGTGGATTTGGGCTAAAATATCTCTGGGCAAGGATTCAGGCAGGTGTTGTGGCTTATTAATTTTGTGGGCCTGGACCTATAAGCAGGTCTTGTACTGTAAGTGTAAGCTGTAGAATTTTGCGGAATAGTTGGTGTAGATAGGGGACTATCTCTGCAGATGTTATTGCCTCTGGGACCCCCGTGATTTTATATTGTTCCACCAGGAGCAGTCCTCCAGGTTGGCTACTTTTGGGCGCAATTGTTGAATGGCCTCAGAATGTTCATTCTGTATGTCCACTATAGTGTTATGAGCTGTGGTGGCTGCTGATAGATGCTGCTCGATGTGGTCAGTGCGTTTCTCCAGATAATCAACTCTGCCATGTAGATGGTTATTGGAGGCTCTAAATTCTCTTTGCATATAATTTTGCAAGGAAAGCAGCATTACTTCAAGAGAATGCTCTCATGCAGGACCCTCTGCGGTTGCATATGCTGCCAGAGATGGAGTGGGGATAGCATTAGCCATGGGACTACAAGGGTCAGCGCCATGTTGTCTCTTCACATGGGGAGGCTTTGTGTGATAGTGAGTTGGAGAGATGGAAGACCACTTACCTCTGTCGATGGGAGAGGAGGCCAGGTGGGATTGCAGCTCAGCTGTCTCCTCCATGTCTGACACTGGGTCTCCATTGAATGCAGGCACAGGTGGCGGGGTCGGCGACTGGTGTCTCTGTCGCGGTCTAGGGCCAGTGGCTGAAAGGGCCATATGTAGTAATCCAGGAGCCTGTGTGATCCCTTTGACTGTGATCGCCTGCGGGTCAAAATTTGGGGGCTGTGTGTTATTCTACCCTATTCAGGGGAGAGGAGCTCGGATCGGCAGCTGGATGTTGCCGAGAAGCACTGTGGAGGAGCAGAGCTCCATGTTCAATCGGCCATATATGTCTGCGGCCAGGCCACGCACCCCTATTTATTTGTATACACTGCCCAAGTGATCCAGTATATTATTATTATTATTATTCAGGATTTATATAGCGCCAGCAGTTTACGCAGTGCTTTACAATATAACAGGGAGACAATACAGTTACAATACAATAAAATACAAGAGGAATAAGATGGCCCTGCTTAGAAGAGCTTACAATCTAATGGGGTGGGGCAGATGTTACAAGAGGTTGTAACAGTAGGGAATGAGCTGATGGAAGATTAGCGATAGGCTTCCCCGAAGAGATGAGTTTTCATGGATCGCCTGAAAGCAGCTAGAGTAGGAAATAGCCGTACAGGTTGAGGTAGAGCATTTCCAGAGGATGGGAGAGGCCCTGGAGAAATCCTGGAGATGAGCATGGGAGGAAGAGACAAGGTAGCTTGAGAGTAAGAGGTCTTGAGAGGAGCGGAGCGGGTGGTTTGGGTGATATTTGGAGACAAGATTGGTAATGTAGCTCGGGGCAGAGTTGTGAATGGCTTTGTATGTTGTGGTTAGTATTTTGAATTTAATTTGCTGGGCAATCGGGAGCCAGTGTAGAGATTGGCAGAGAGGGGAGGCAGACACTGAGCGGTTGGTAAGGTGGACAAGCCTGGCAGCAGCATTCATGATAGGCTGAAGAGGGGATAGCCTATGGATTGGTAGGCCTATGAGAAGGGAGTTGCAATAGTCGAGGCGAGAAATAACAAGGGAGTGAATGAGTAGCTTGGTGGTTTCAGTTGTTAAAAAGGGGCGAATTTTAGAGATGTTGTGGAGGTGAAGTCTACAAGCTTTTGACAATGATTGTATTTGGGGCTGAAAGGACAGGTCAGAGTCTAGGATTACACCTAGTACCCTGGCTTGAGGGGAGGGATTGATGGTTGTATAACTAATTTTGATGGAAAAGTCATGGAGGGGGGCATGGGCAGGGGGGAATATTACCAGCTCAGTTTTAGAGAGATTTAGTTTGAGGAAGTGGTGTGACATCCATGTTGATATGTCAGTAAGTAAGTTAGCAATGCGAGAGGAGACTGAAGGAGTGAGGTGAGGAGTAGACAGATAGATTTGAGTGTCATCAGCGTATAGATGGTATTGGAAGTAGTGAGCGGTTATCAAGTGACCAAGGGAGGCGGTGTAGATAGAGAAGAGGAGGGGTCCAAGAACAGAGCCTTGGAGAACCCCCACAGAAAGGGGCAATGGGGAGGAGGAGGTAGAGTTATGGGTAACACTGTAGGAGCGCTGTGATAGGTAGGAGGAGAACCAAGATAGAGCAGAATCTTGGAGGCCAAGGGAACAGAGTTTATTAAAAAGGAGCGGGTGGTCAACAGTATCAAAGGCCACAGAGAGGTCAAGTAATAGGAGCATGGAGTAGTGGCCATTGGTTTTAGCAGTTAGTAAATCGTTGGTGAGTTTTAGAAAGGCAGATTCTGTGGAGTGCTGTGAGCGAAAGCCAGACTGTAAGGGATCAAGAAGGTTATGTTCAGGTAGGAGCTGAGACAGTTGTAGACTAAGCGTTCTAGAAGTTTGGAATATTTGTTTGAAATACCTGTGAAGATGCTGAATAAACAATCATGGGATATCAAGTGTTCAGAAGAGATGAAAAGTGTAAACTGTGAGTAGATTTAACAATCTTCCAACATGCTGGGAGTTTGCAGTTCTGGCAGAAAAAAAATAGCTTGGAAGAACAAATAATTGAATTGCCAGTCTCCATCCAAATAGCACTGTGCAAGAACATCTACCACCCATACAAGCAGTCTTAGTGGGCTGTACAGCTTGTTATTGTTTTTTGGAAACGTTTATCATATGCAATGTATGTGTCAAACTCTTTATGTGTAAAACCAAAAAACTAACGTTAGTCCCCGTGTGCGTAGCAGCACATCTGCTACGCCAATCAACACTTGTGTGTCAGCGAAAGAGGTTAGGAGAAGGTTCTCAGCCCAGGAATTCTTATATAAATGCACCCTTGGATGCAACAAGTGTGGCGTCTTGTTGGTGGAGGACAATTTGTCATTGCTGTTATCTGTGTATCCTGTCAATCTCTCCCATTGCGCCCAGCTGCAGCCCATTTGAATGGGCAGCATGATGAAGGGAGAGGACAGGTATATAAGACAGCAGCATTAGTCAGCACGCTAGCCTGCTACATGCCCTAGGAAGGATACCTCACTTCTCCTATACTACTATTAACCTAAGTCTTATGGCTGTGATACTGTGATGTTTTTTGATTGCTTTAGACCAAGTAAAGTCTGTCAAGAAGTATACATGGTATATGACTGACTCCCAGTTTAGATAAAGGGTCCTAATACATATCTCGATAAGTTTGACTTTTTAGCTCTTAGTCAAATACTGTGGTTACAAAACAAAATTTAGGACTTGGCTAAATGTATTTATTTACAATCCAACAACCCCCTTTTAAATAGCATTGAATATCGGTTATTTTTGGAAGGGTACATGTACTGGTACTATCAATCAAATATTGCACTAACCCTAGGCATATTATGTGATGTATCTACCCATGCGCCACTGTTGGCGCATGCATGTATACACATATGTATATATATTTATTCATCTGTATTCCTGTTTATCCTGTTTACATATGCAGGCAGTTTTTTGACACCCTACACATATATTTTGCTTTACAGCCTTCTTATGCATCTTTAAACATCCAAGGTGGGATTTTTTCCCAGCACAGCAGGTTTACCACTGCAGGTAGGCCAGATTATTACTTTAATATATTTTTGATGTATTTATATACTTTATACACATATGTTAGAATCCTTAGGGCTCATTTAACAGTCTGTATCTGTTTAACGTCCAGGACCTGTCTGCTCGGCCTCAGTGGTTCAGGACTGCCTGGGCTTGGTATAGTATCCTTATCATTACAATGCCAACGTCAATGTCAACAATTTCAACGTCAATTACAATCTACAGTTATAGATAATATACACCATCTCTATGGCTGGGAAGAACTGACAGAATTTTTGAAACTGTGTTTTTTTAATACCTGGAATTGCCTTCTCTTGCACCATTTGAATACTTGTAGGTCTGATATGAGGCCACGAACATTTACAGTATCTCCCAAAAGTGAGTATACCCTTCACATTTTTGTAAATATTTTATTATATCTTTTCATGTGACAACACTGAAAAAATGACACTTTGCTACAATGTAAAGTAGTATGTGCACAGCTTGTATAATAGTGTACATTTGCTGTCCCCTCAAAACAACTCAACACACAGCCATTAATGTCTAAACCACTGGCAACAAAAGAAAGTAACTCCCTAAGTGAAAATGTCCAAATTGGGCCCAATTAGCCATTTTCCCTTCCCGGTGTCATGTGACTTGTTAGTGTTACAAGGTCTCAGGTGTGAATGGGGAGCAGGTGTTTTAAATTTGGAGTCCACAACAACGAGATTTGTGACACAATTCCATACAAAATTTAAAAAAATGGAACAAGTCCTAGCTAAACATTGGCCGATCCTTTTAGAGGACCCTCACCTCAAGGACAACTTACCACCTAAGCCAAAGGTAACATACAGAAAAGCCAGGAATATCAAAAGTATGGTGGCCCCTAGTAAACTCAAGGGCCCACCTAAATCTCTCCTGGAAAGGCCATGTCTGATTCCACTCATAGGCATGTACCAATGTCATAAAAAATTGTGCTTGACCTGTAAACATGTGACCCTTGGACAAAAAAAGTTTTAAAGTTAAAGGCAAAATATATCCTATTTCCAAATTTCATGATTGTTCTACAGAATATGTCTGATGTGCCCCTGCAGCCTCTTTTACGTAGGGAGAACAATCCGCACCCTGATGAAGAGATTTGGTAAGCATCGCCAATTTGTGGAGGCAGGCGATGACAAACACAGCGTCCCACGGCATTTCTTGCAACATCATGACAAATCATCTCTTGGACTCAGGGGTGGATTATAGAGTCTATACCAGCCACCTTAACACCAGCCGAACGTTTTAAACGTTTATGTCAAAGGGAGGCATACTGGATCTACAGTTTAGATACTTTGGTGCTGGGGGGCCTTAACTATATACCCTTATTTAAACCACTATAATAAAAACTGTTATGGGCTGGCACTCATAAGCCCTTGGAATTTTTAGGGCTTGGCTATGTACCCACAGCAAGGAAATTATACCTGTACACACTTTTTTCATACGAAAAAACTAAACAAGGGAGGGTACACTAGCCTAGTGCATTATTCCAGGCCCCATTGATTAGCAATCCACAAATAAATATACTCACAAACCATGTGATAAACACAGCATATCAAATGAAGCATTAGCTTCTAGGTTGCACAGTCCACCCAGCATATTCCAGAACTTGGAAGGACGCCACCAGAATCCTAGCTGGCTTGTGCATTTTAAGGGTAGTACTCTTTTCCTGGGATACTACCCTCAAAATGCGTAAGCCAGATAGGATCCTGGTGGTGCATGGGATAATGAGCTAAACTGGTGAGCCCTTTTTGTTTGGTTTTTCATAGAGTGCTACCGGGACTTCCCCAGTCCCAAGAGGGCAGCAAGGCAGGAGTGTGTTCTTGACCTGGGTGGTGAAGCAGATGTAAATGAAGAACTGGCACTGAATCATCACACTCATGCACAGGAGGTGTTTTGTTTTAGTATAGCTCATACATAGAAAGCCTGATTTTTTTTCCTCGTTATGATAAGGTACCAAGGACCCACACCCTATGCACATGAATAATATGGAGACCCCAGCTCACTAAAGGCAACCTTTCCTGAAAGAAACATAGAGGAAGAGCAAGCAGCTTGCAATGAGGGCAGGCTCGTGTAACGCTCCTGCGTTTTACGTATGATGTGGATTTTCAGCTGCAGAAATATTCCACTTCAGTAGTCATGTAGAGAAACGCTGAGACACCATTCCCAACTCTCAATGACTCATCATGTGTGGATGATCTCAATTCAGCAAGTAAATACACACACTCAATAAGATGTTTCCTAGAGTGACTTATGTATATAGTAACACAGTGATGATAGGCTGAAGAGACAGGTTGGGTAGAGATGGTAGATGACAGACACTTGAAAGGAAATGTTCTTGAAAGTAAGATAGTAGCAGATGGGATGCAGATAGGTTTAGCAATCATGTATGGTAGTAGATGACAGAGTAGCAGGTGGACATACAAGAGAGATCAACCCAGTGCAAGAACAGGTGGTAGTAGGCTCAAGAGCTAGCAATCTTAGATAATGCAGATGTAGTAATAGTCCTTAGTATGCAGAGCTAGATAGTGTAAGCTTTAGTATAAAGGTTATAGAGGTTTCCCCTGTGGGGTACTTATCACTAATAGCAATGTAGCAGAGGAGAGGTTCGGCAAGAGCGGATGATCCGGTAGCGGGATACAGGGATCAGCGCAGCGTGGTTCCGACAGCGAGGTATGCTTGCAAGCATGTGAGCTTCAAGACAGGTTAGCATCAAGGCACAAAGCAGTTTGAACGAACACATGTGAGTGAGAGCCGGCGATCTAAATAGCCATCCAGTCCGGCGCTCAGTGATGACAGCATCAGTCTTAAAGGTGTATGCGCACCTTACCAAAAGAGAATGGTGGGGCGCATACACTTATGAAAGAGTAATTAGGGTACCCAAAGGTACCAGAACATTACAGTACCCCCCCCCCTTAAGGCCGGCTCCTGAAGGCCTCTGGAGCTGGTTTGTCTGGGTACTTCGCATGAAAATTGCGGATTAATCTAGAGGCATGTATGTCAGAGGTGTTTAGCCAGGTGTCGTCTTGGGGCCCATAGTTCTTCCATCGAACCAAGTACTGAAGTCTTCCTCTGTGGATACGAGAATCCAGAATCTCTTTTATCTCATATTCTTCTCCACCTTCAACTTGTACAGGAGGAGGAGGTGGGATAGTAGGCCTTATTCCTTGGTCAGGAACATGGGGCTTCAGTAGCGACACATGGAAAATGGGATGTATTTTGAGGTCTATTGGCAATGTAAGCTGTACTGCAGCTTTTCCAATAAGTTTCTTGATTGGGAAAGGTCCCAAGAACAGAGGTCCAAGCTTTTTGCTAGGGATTTTCAGTCTTAAATTTTTTGTTGAGAGCCAAACGAGGTCCCCGATAGCGTACTGAGGAGAAGGTCTTCTGCGAAGATCATAGTACTTCTTTTGTTGACTATGAGCGTGTGCAATGGTAGTATTAAGCAAACCCAGAGAGTCCTTTATTTGGGTAAGATAGTCTGAAGCTACTGGGTTATTTGAAGGAAGGATGCGTGGTGGAAGAATAGAGGGATGAAACCCATAGTTCAAGTAGAACGGACTCTGCTTGGTCGTACTGTGGGTTGCGTTGTTGTAGGCAAATTCTGCCAGAGGGAGAAGATCCACCCAATCATCCTGTTGGTAAGAAGTGTAACAACGTAAATATTGCTCGATGCATTGGTTGACTCTTTCAGTCTGTCCGTTGGTCTGCGGATGGTAAGGAGAAGTGAGCTTCCACTCGATCCGTAGTATGTGACATAGTTCTTGCCAGAACTTGGAAATAAATTGTGATCCACGGTCAGACAGAAGAGATTTTGGGATACCATGTAACTTAAAGACATGTTTCATCAGGAGTTCTGCCATTTGTTTGGACGAAGGTAGTCTGCGAATAGCAATGAAATGTGCCATTTTTGTCAGATGGTCCACTGACACTAAGATGGTATTAAATCCTTTGGAAGGAGGCAATTCCACTATAAAGTCCAAGGACACAACTTCCCATGGAGTTTGGGGTATTGGTAGACTGCATAGTAGACCGGATGGTCTCGTAGTGTCAATTTCGGACCTGGCACAGACATTGCATGAAGAGACGAATTTTTGTATAGATGTTTTCATGTCAGGCCACCAGAATCGCCTGGTAATCAGATTAAGAGTCTTTGTCATACCCATATGTCCTGCCATAGGCACATCATGCGATAATTCTCAAGATCTTGGTGCGTATGGTAGGTGGTATGTAAAGTTTGTCGTTGTAGTAGAGGAAGCCTTCTGCATCAGTATTTAGTTGTGGTGGGGGTGAATCCAAACTTATACCATGCAAAACCTCTTCCTTCAAGGAACGGACAACTCCAATAATGCGTTTGTGAGGTATTATAGGAACGGAAGGGATTTCAAAGTAGTTTTCTTCAGTTAGTCGTGATAGTGCATCCGCCTTTTTGTTCTTATCTGGAGGTGTGTAGGTCACTAGGAAGTTAAACCTTAAAAAGAATAGTGACCATCGTACCTGTCGGTGCGAGAGAGTTTTGTTAGTCTGAAGATATTGGAGATTTTTATGGTCCGTGTATATAAGTATTGGTAATTGGGTGCCTTCGAGTAGATGTCGCCAATTCTCCAGAGCCAATTTTATAGCAAGCAGTTCCTTTTCACCCACGGGGTAATTTATGTCGGGACTGCTTAGGGATTTAGAAAAAAAGGCGACTGGATGAAGTGGTGAAGTGTGAGTTGGTCGTTGGGAGAGTATTGCTCCTACTGCCATGTTTGACGCATCTACTTCCAGAATGTATTGGAGGGATGGGTCTGGATGGCGTAATATGGGAGCAGAAGTAAACCTTGTCTTTAACAGGTGAAAAGCTTTATTTGCTTCATCTGACCATTTGAATGGTTTTTTAATGCTAGTGAGCTGTGTGAGGGGTCTCACAATGGCAGAGAAGTTTTTAATGAACTTCCTGTAGAAATTCGAAAATCCAAGGAATCGCTGTAGCGCCTTGCGTGTGGTTGGTGTAGGCCAATCCTGAATGCAGGATATCTTACTCATGTCCATCTCGATTCCTGTTTTGGATATGATGTAGCCTAGAAAGAGTACCTCTTCTTTATGAAACAAGCATTTTTTCAGTTTCACATAAAGGTTGTGTGCAAGCAATCTCGATAATACTAGTCTTACATGTCTTATGTGTTCAGACAGGGATCGTGAATATATAAGTATATCGTCCAGATATACCACAACACAGACATCTAGTAAGTCTCTGAAAATATCATTTATAAATCGTTGAAAAACTACAGGGGCGTTGCATAGCCCGAATGGCATTACAAGATATTCGAACAATCCGTATCTGGTTCTGAATGCAGTCTTCCACTCGTGTCCATCACGGATTCAAATGAGATTGTATGCTCCTTTCAGGTCCAATTTTGAAAAATAGGTAGCTCCACGCACCTGCTCAATGAGCTCAGGGATAAGCGGTAGAGGATAGCGATCTTTTATTGTAATAGCATTCAATTGCCTATAGTCGATGATAGGCCTGAGACTTGAGTCCTTATTGCGGACAAAAAAGAGTCCTGCTGCTGTGGAAGAAGTGGAAGGTCTAATAAAACCTTTTTCCAAATTCTCATCCAAATAGTCTTTGAGATGGGAAAGTTCATCCTGTGAAAGAGGATAAACATGACCGAACGGCAATTTGCTATTTGGGAGTAGATCAATGCTACAATCATAGTCTCGATGGGGAGGTAGTGCTTGAGCATTTTTCTCAAGAAAAACCTCAGAGAGATCCTGATAACATAGTGGTGCAATCTCATCTGTCACCACAGACAGGATCTTCCCGAAAGACGGGAGGTTACACGTACCCTCGCAATAGCAAGAGAGGAAGGCCAGGGTCCGTTCCTTCCAATCTATGGTTGGTTGATGTGTGTGCAACCAGGGAAGTCCCAACACAATGGGAAAGTGAGGTGAAGGTATTAGATCGAAGGTAGTGGTCTCCATATGAGACCCGTTAGTAGTGACTAGGAGTGCCTGTGTCTGATCAGTGATCGGACCAGAGGATAAAGGAACACCGTTAATAAGACTTACTGAGACAGGTTTAAGTTTAGAAATAATAGGAACTTTATTTAAAGCAGCAAAACGTATGTCAATATAATTTCCACAAGATCCTGTGTCAATCATGGCCTTAGTAGTAATCCTGTTCTGGTCCCACTGTAATGTTAAGCAAACAGAAAGGTAAGGGTTAGTGATTGAAGTTGTCAATCCCCCTAGGAGGACATGTGAACACTCACCCTTCTTTTTGTAGACTAGGGGACAGACGTTTATCTTGTGATCCGGGGATGCACAGTACAAGCAGAGATTACCAGATCGTCTTTTGGCTCTTTCCATAGTTGATAGAGGTGGGCGTATGGTTCCTACCTCCATAGGAACGGGGTCAACGGCCGAAATCCGAGAAGAACTGGATAATGGCATTCCCATTTTCTCAGCCTTTCTTTCTCGTAGTCTTCTATCTATGGTGATACTGAGTTGTATCAATGCATCCAGGGTTTTTGGCAGATCCGCTCGGGCGAGCTCGTCTTTAACGGCCTCTGATAGGCCAAGCCTAAATTGGGTTTTCAGAGATGCATCATTCCATTCTGAATCAAGGGTCCATCTCTTGAATTCTGCGACAAAGTCTTCTACAGGTCTCCTACCTTGTTTCAAGGATCTTAATTGAAGATCGGCAGTACTCTGCCTATTGGGATCATCATATAGGCTAGTGAGTTCTGCTAGGAACAAGGCATAGGAGTTGAGAAGCTGGTCGTTTTTCTCAAAAAGAGAGTCTGCCCAGGCCCGAGGATCGCCTGTTAGGTAAGAAATAATAGTACAAACCTTAATGTGATCAGTAAGGTAGGTACGGGGTTTTAGCAAGAAAAGTAACTCACATGCGTTTTTAAATTCGCGAAATTTTTTGCGATCGCCTGTAAATACCAAAGGAGGATTTATTTTGGGTTCAGAGGACTGAGCAGAGGTAAGTTGTGTCAGTCTAATTACCTGCTGCGACAGAGCCTGATTGTCTTCTTTTAATTCAGCAAGTGCATGTATTAACGCAGTTACTTGCTGTTTTAATTGTGTCATCTGAGTGGTTATTTCTGCTGAATCCATTTGTGGTTCGTTCAATCTGTAACGCTCCTGCGTTTTACGTATGATGTGGATTTTCAGCTGCAGAAATATTCCACTTCAGTAGTCATGTAGAGAAACGCTGAGACACCATTCCCAACTCTCAATGACTCATCATGTGTGGATGATCTCAATTCAGCAAGTAAATACACACACTCAATAAGATGTTTCCTAGAGTGACTTATGTATATAGTAACACAGTGATGATAGGCTGAAGAGACGGGTTGGGTAGAGATGGTAGATGACAGACACCTGAAAGGAAATGTTCTTGAAAGTAAGATAGTAGCAGATGGGATGCAGATAGGTTTAGCAATCATGTATGGTAGTAGATGACAGAGTAGCAGGTGGACATACAAGAGAGATCAACCCAGTGCAAGAACAGGTGGTAGTAGGCTCAAGAGCTAGCAATCTTAGATAATGCAGATGTAGTAATAGTCCTTAGTATGCAGAGCTAGATAGTGTAAGCTTTAGTATAAAGGTTATAGAGGTTTCCCCTGTGGGGTACTTATCACTAATAGCAATGTAGCAGAGGAGAGGTTCGGCAAGAGCGGATTATCCGGTAGCGGGATACAGGGATCAGCGCAGCGTGGTTCCGACAGCGAGGTATGCTTGCAAGCATGTGAGCTTCAAGACAGGTTAGCATCAAGGCACAAAGCAGTTTGAACGAACACATGTGAGTGAGAGCCGGCGATCTAAATAGCCATCCAGTCCGGCGCTCAGTGATGACAGCATCAGTCTTAAAGGTGTATGCGCACCTTACCAAAAGAGAATGGTGGGGCGCATACACTTATGAAAGAGTAATTAGGGTACCCAAAGGTACCAGAACATTACAGCTCGCACCTGAGCCACGGCTTTGCGTGTCCATTCACACACAGAACCACGGTTGGGCCCCACCCTCTCTTTCTCCTCATTGGCCTGATGGCTGTGATTGACCTATGATCCCACTGAAAATGATTTGTTACATCTGTTTGATAAGTTCAAAAAATACCTGTTGATCTTGCCAGAAATCTTGTAAGCTTCTTGTACTCACTGCCTGAGCTGACTCTTATCAATCGTATTGTTCTCAGGCATCTCAGTGGACTACAAAACATTGTCCATCTATGCTACAGAGAGTGGGAAAGAGGCAGGGTTCTCTACTGATATCTTGTTTCTATTGTTTTGATACATAAAGGTGAGCGAGCGCTGCCACCCTAGAACAGGAAGCGTCATTTGTGCAATCACCATGTGATAATAAAGGAAAAAAAGCTTGAAAAAATAAAATGGATGTAGCCTTTTCCACTACGGACTCATAATCTGGAATATTCAATTTTTGTTTTTGGTTTTAGATAAATTTACTCAAAAAAAGTATGCTCATACAGAGTTATGACACTGATTTTACTGATCTGCATACTAGTTCAAGGTCAGTGACTCAAAAAGTTCTAAACCACTGGGTTATCATAATAATGAGGTAACAAGAACATTCAGGAAAAAGGGCAGCAATGAAAGCATTTATGTCCATATTACTCAACTTTTTATGAATTAAATGAAACATGAAGGCACAGTGTGAAGTAATTGGAGTGATACCCTGTTGTGTGAAGAGAGAGGATGTTCTCTTTTAAATAGGCATCTTAATGTGATATTATCTTCACACCATGACCATGATCATGTAACTCATCCAAGGCCCTGTGTACAAAAGGGTATACTAGTAAAACCTCGTTATATTTACATTATATTTACCTTTCTTTTTTGTTTCAAGTTAAGGAGCATCATTGAACACCACAATATATGTAGATACTGTAGAAGTAGCTTAAAGCAGAACATTACGCTATGACCTTTTAACTTGGGCCTAAATTTGTGTATATAATTCACTTAGTCATCACATTCATAAAGAACAAAGGATGACCACTGTATGCTTGCATATTTAAATGTAGCATTTCCAGAATTTGTTTGAGTACATAGCAGGGAGCATGGCCTTTTGCTCTATATGCTGAGATAGTTTTACATTCCCTAACAGTAGGAATCTTTACATATTCAATATGAAATCCCTTAACTGTGCCATGAAGTTATATTTATTTGCATGTCTTGTGGGAGCTGCTACCTTCATTTGCTCACAATGTCACTGATGCTTGACTCCTGTTTGTATACAGATTTATGCCACCTCCTTCCAATAGTTATTTGCATGTTTCATTGATTTTAGACAAGTTTATATAATTTAGATCACAATGTGTCTTTTTCTGGAATATCCTCAGAGGCTGTGGAAACAACAGGGGTAATTCCATTGCCCATATTGGAAGTCACACTATCACTTTTGTTTTGATTGTGAAATAGGTAAATTGAAATAGCACTGCAATCACAGTCATTTTCAAGGCTTGTTTGGTGATTTATTATTGCCTAGATGTTTATTGAAGCACTCAACTTCCCAATGGACTGAACTAAACTAATAGTTTTACACATACATTGTATAATAGCCCCAGTCCTTTCTGTGCTTCTCATTACATTTGTTTAGTACTTCAGTAGTTATGTTTTAATCCCATATAGAACCCAGTAATTGATCTACACCGTGAAGACAAAAGATTATCTTAATAGCTGTTTAATGCAATATTTTTACAGTGTAACACTGCAAGAAGTCTAATGCTCCTTGTGTTTTCTTAGTGTTGTTTGTGCAGAAGGCATTGAGCAATAAAGAATAACCAACACTGGAAACACAATTTTGACTGAAATTTGTAATGATGTTGATAGTTACTGAAGAGAATTCAGAAAGGAAAATTTTACATTGTCCTCTGAACCTGTAATATTCAATGAAAATTTATACAGTTGCTGTTTGGACACAAATTTAAATGCAGCTTCCCTCTAGGAACATGCTGCAAGTGGCCATTTGCACATCTGGCAAACATCAAAGAGGACTAGATAAATACATAAGTTGTCAACACTTGACTAGTAGGACCCCTGCCCACAAATCTGGAGAGTATGGAATACTGAAAGTGGGAGAAATGGAATGGACATTCTGAATACCAGGACTCCTGCAGGGGTTACTGCCCAGATTTGGGTAAAATTACAGCTTACCTCCTGGGCTGTGAGATCACGTGGACAGCTGATGTGGTGATCAAGAAGTCAATTGGAAGTCTGAGTTCAGACATTATAAATGGAATAGACATGCACAAAGATTTTGTAGAGCTCCTAACATTGCTAGCATGGGGCAGCAAAAGACAGAAATACAGGTATCTGAGATGAAAAGCCCCACCCAGGACAAGGACAGCATAGCACACGGGCCTGATATCAAAGATAGCAGCCAGGGGGGCAGTGGTTGGGCGCTGATCTGAGCAGCGCACGTAGCTCACCTGAGCTCCTCACCTGTGCTTTTCTCATTCTGAGGACCGGATGATTTGATAGAGAGCTGGCATGTGCCGAGGGAGACAGGGCGTGGGAGGACATGTGGCGGAGCGGTGCCCTAGACGGTGATGCTAGTGAGAGGGGAGATCTCCTGCTGGGATCTATCCCATCCATCCGGTATCGGTGGTTGTGGAGGCAGCCCTCGGTGGCAGCCCTAGGTGTCCTCTGTGTACGCTGCTCTTACATAGTTACATAGTTACATAGTAGTTGAGGTTGAATAAAGAAAATAGTCCATCCAGTTCAACCTGTGTAGGTGTGTGTGGCCGTAATCATCTCTCATACCCCTGAATGTTCTAATCATTGAGATGTACATCCAAGAGTCTTTTGAAAGTAACCATACTTCCCGCAGAAACCACCTCTTGAGGGTAGAGAATTTCACAATGCTGTAGCCCTAACAGTTAAGAACCCCCTGCATTGCCTGAGGTTAAACCGCTTCTCCTCTAATCGCATTGTATGCCCTCGAGTCCTTATGCAATCCTTTTGAATGAATACCTTTTTTTCTATGCTGAGATCGCCATTGAGGTATTTATCAATTGCTATCATGTCCCCTCTCAGGCGTCTCTTCTCCAGGGAGAATAAATCAAGCGATTGCAGACGCTACTCATAATTAAGGTCCTCCAATTCCCTAATTAGTTTTAGTTGCCCTTCTCTCCAGCTCCAACACATCCCTCCTGAGGACTAGCGAGCAGAACTGGACAGAATACTCTAGATGCGGGGGTGGACCAGAGTTTTATAAAGTGGTAGGATTATAGTTTTATCTCTGGAATACATCCCTTTCTTTATGCATGCTAATATTCTGCCGGCTTTGGCAGCTGCCACTTGACATTGCATGCTATTACTTAGTCTATCGTCTACCAAGACTCCCAGATCTTTCTGCATTTTTGATTCCCCCAAAGTTTCCCCCCCTAAAGTGTATTGTGCTTTTATGTTTTCAGTCCCCAAGTGCAAAACCTTACACTTCTCCACATTAAACCTTATTTGCCATGTCGTTGCCCACTCTGTTATTTTGTCCAGGTCATTCTGTAGGATATCTGCTTCATGCCGTGCAGTTATTGCCCTGCCCAATTTTGTGTCATCTGCAAAAACTTATATAGAACTACTGATCCCCTCCTCAATGCTGTTTATGAATAAATTTAACAGGGTTGATTCCAGGACTGAGCCTTGGGGGACCCCACTTACCACCTCAGACCAGTCTGAGTATGTGCTATTTATTACCACCCTTTGGACACGCCCTTTTAGCCAGTTCCATATCCAAGAGCAAACCTTGTGGCCGATGCCTGCAGACCTTATTTTATAAATTAAGCGCTTGTGGGGAACTGTATCAAACGCCTTAGCGAAATCCAGGTACACCACATCCACTGGTCTCCCCCTATCTAGCTCCCAGCTCACCTCCTCGTAGAATGTTAAGAGATTGGTTTGATAAGGACGCCCATTTGTAAACCTGTGCCGATTACTGCTGATGATGTTGTTGTCTTTAGCAAACTCTACGATATAGTCTCTTATCCTCCCCTCCAGAAGTTTACATACTATCGATGTCAGACTGACAGGCCTATAATTTCCCGGGACATGCCTCTGCCCTTTTGTTGAATATCGGTATCACGTTAGCTTTCCTCCAATCCCCTGGTACATTTCCTGTCATAATACTGTCAGCAAAGATCAGGAACAGGGGTCTAGATATAGTCTTACTAAGTTCTTTGAGTACTCTCGGATGTACGCCATCCGGGCCTGAGGAGGAGAGGAAGAAGGGGAGAACATTCAGTGGTGGATGAGAGCGTGTTGGTGAATGAGAGCGTTGCATGGTAGAGGATGAAATATCATGTGTACTTGTGAATGTGTACATTCCCCCTCCTTTTAAAATAGAAGGTATTAATCACCTGCTGGAATTTATAGTTTATAAACCAAGGGTGCCAGTTTTAATAGTAGGAGCTTTTAATATGGTGATGAACATTCAGGTTAATAGATTTCCCTCGGGAAGGAGACCAGAACAGAGCCCCTACACACCACTGTACAGGATGTTTAAAAAGATGGGACTGAGGGATATTTGGCATGAACACTATCCAACAGCACAAACCTTTTCATGCCATTCAGGTACGCATTCCTCACTTTCTAGAATAGATATAGCGATAGGGAATGACACTCTTATTCCATTGGTAACTAACGTTAGATATGGGGCTAGGACATTGTTGGACCACGTCCCTTTAGTCCTGACATTAAGGTTGGGGAGGTGACGAGACAGGGGGGAGTGGAAAGTTAATCTTTTCTGGCTACAGTTGATTTCCCCTATAGACCACATGATAGAAATACTTTGGGAGTTTTTGGGGCAAAATAGAACAACAACAACACATGGTATAGTATGGAATACCCTCAAAGCCAATTTAAGGGGAATCAAAATTCAGCAAATATCTCAAAGGAAGAAAACAACTAGGGATTGGGAGTTGAGTATAATAGGGAAAGTGACTGAGATGGAAAAAGAATATGGAGAGGATCCATCACAAGAAAACATGGCTAATGGACAGAAATACAACAGTTATACCAAACAATGTCCTTGAAAAAGGCTGAGAATAGAAGGTTTTTTTAAAACAGGCCCATTACAAAGAGGGAGAAAATACTGGACACATGCTGGCCTTCTTGGCAAGGTCCCAGAACATAAGTATGCCTACTACAATGTCTGTTGAGACTCGGGCTGGAGAGACGACCATGTGTTCAGTAGACGTGGTGAATATTTTTAAGGATTATTACTTAGATCTATAAAGGTCTAAGGTAGGGGAGAAAAATATAGAAAATGGGGGGTTTTATACAGAGCCTGCCTTTCCCACATCTCGCAGAGGAAGATAGGGCATTTCTGGAAATGCCTATTACCATTGAAGAACTACAAGAGACAGTAAGGGAATCAGCAAACCACAAAGCACCAGGGCCAGATGGTCTGCCAAATGAGGTTTATAGGGAATATGGAGAGATAATTTTACCAGAGCTGCTGCACGTGCTGAATGAGGCATTGGAGAAGGGAGAACTACCGGGGTCAATGATAGAGGCTACAATCATAGTATTGCCAAAGGAAGGATAGGATCTCACCCAACCTGCATCATATAGACCAATCTCTTTGCTTTGTGCAGACATTAAATTATTGGCGAAAGTATTAACTACTAGGTTAAGTAAAAATAATCCATACTATAATTCACCCCGACCAATGTGGATTTATTCCTGGCAGATAAACATTGTTAAATATTAGGAGATTATTTTTAAATTTACAAATTCCATCAGAAGAGTTGGGATCAAGAGCCATATTATCCCTCGACGAGGTCTAAGCATTTGATAGCATTGAGTGGAACTATTTGTGGTTGGCACTGTCAGTATTTAATGTTGGTCCCATTTTTATAAATTGGATCAAACTGTTGTATGCAGGCCCAAGGGCGAAATTGAAAATAATGGAAGAACCTCGGAGTACTTACCGCTGTTCCGAGGGACAAGACAGGGATGCCCATTATCGCCCCTGGTTTTTGCTATGGAGCCTTTGGCTATAGCCATTAGAACAGCGGAAGGGATAAGAGGTTTTAGCAGAGAGCAGGAGGAGGAAAAGATTTCACTTTATGCGGATGATGTCCTTTTTTTAGAGGATCTAAACAATTCACTGAGCACAGTGATGGATATGGTGAAAAGATTTGGTTTGTTCCCGGGACTCTCCATCAACTGGGAGAAAACTGTTCTTCTCCTGGTTGATGGATTGGGGCGAGAGCAACCGGAGAATGCCCAAGGTCTTTAGGTGGTAAAGAGTTTTAAATATCTAGGAATAAATATAACAGTAAACCCTAAGCTGTATATATATTGAAAAATCTAGAGCCCTTAATGGAATCATTTAGAGTAAAGTGTGGGACATGGAGTCATCTTCCCCTATCTGTTTTGGGATGCTGAAGCCTGATTAAAATGGTATGGCTGCCTCAGTTGTTATACATCTTGCAGAAGTCCCCAATATGGACCCCTGGAATATGGTTTAAGAAAGTAGAGAGTCTTTTTAGGAAATTGATTTGGAGGAAGGGGCAGGCTAGAGTTTGTCTGCGAGTACTACAGTTGCCAAGAGACAGGGGGGGTTTGGCCATTCCCCATCCATGATCTTTTTTCTGGCAGCCCAGCCACAACAAGTAGGGGCTGGAAAATGGGTAACGACACCACCTGCTATAGCTCACGAGCCTTGTTGGTATGTACCCCATATATATCACTTATAGAGGTATTGGAATCAAAATCTTTGGGGGGGGGCAGTTCAGTGTCCATCAGAAAGGCTGTTGGGGAAGGTATAGAATACAACAAAGTCAATATATCAGTATACAGGACTTACAGAGTATATACCTATCTGGGATAATAGAAATGTAATTGAGCTCATGGGATTGGAGAATTTCAGTAATTGGAAATAGAAGGGAGTACTAAGACTATCGCAAATATATAAAGCAGGGATTTTAAGGACATTCCAGGAACTGAAATAGAAATGTGGGCTTTTAAATGGAGAGTTTTACATGAATTTACAATTGAGACATGTGTTGACCACACAATTTAAGGAAGGAGGATTAAAATGGAATAAAATACTGGTATTGAAAAATTTGATAGAGGCTATATCCTTAAAGTGGTTCATTTTAAAGCTATATCAAAATATACATGTAAAAGTACTGGAAAAAGACCGTCAGTTACCTAACAGAGAAAAATGGGAGACGGATGTGGGGAAATTAACAGGTGTACAGTGGGATGGCATAGTAACCTTAATAGATACATTATCCCTCTCAACAGCCCAAAAACGTGCACAGTTTTACATGGTCAACAGAGCATACTATACACCAAAAAGATTGTTCTCGTTTGGGAGACGACTGGATGCAGCCTGTCCTAGGTGTGGCGCTGCATTTGCGGATTTGATTCACTTTGCCCCAAGTTACATAGATATTGGAAGGAGGTACTGGATAAAATAAAAGGGTTAAAGGAAAGTGTTATTGAATGATTGTTGCTATCTCTATATGTGATTTTTTTGGTTATTGAAGGAAAACAATAATAAAAAAAAAAAGGTTTTAAAAAAAAGATAGCAGCCAGGAGAGATCAAACAGTTCTGAAGAAGAGATAATACATGACAGACCACACCCTAAACACAGCCAGCAGCAAGGCTGGATGAACATTCCACTATTTGCCCCCTGGGAAATCTACCATTAATCTACCATTCTGGCTTGTATGTAGTTGGACACAAATTGCATTACCCTTTTTCCTGAGTAATATGGCAAAGTTTACAAATACTGAATGCTTAGTATAGGAAATATGACTAAGGGGTCCTGCGCGGCTCCGAAAACGTTGCACTCTATATTATATTTTTTTTATGTGATCTTCTTTGGAATAACGTTTTTGGACTGCTTTTGCAAGATCCTTGGTGTGCTGGTGAATATGTGTCTACTTTTCTCTTGATAGATCAGCCATCCAAAGTTCTCCAATGTCAACATGGTTATCTTTCGGTGTGCCAGGAGTGTGTCCTTGTCTTGATTTAGGAGCAGAATGTCGTCCAAATAATGATATATTCAGATGCCCTGCAATCCCAGGTATGCCACCATGGCCAAAAGAATCTTCATGAACACTCTAGGAGATGTGGTCAGCCCAAATGGCAGGGATACAAACTGGTAGTGGAGCTGTCCCACTGCGAACTGCAGAAACCTCTGACAGACTGGGGCAACTGGCATTGGGAATACGCATTCATGAAGTCCACTGACAGAAGCCAATTACTCAGCTGTATGGCCTTCAGGATTGTTTGCAGCAATTCCATCTTGAATCGATCCTTCCTGATGAACCTGCTGAGACCCCTGAGGTTTATCACCGGCCTCCAAGCCCCTGACTTTTTCTGCACCAAAAACAGGTGGGTAGATTCCATAAAAGCTTTTTTGTTGGGGAACTGTGATTATCGACCCCTGATTCAGGAGAGTTTCTATGTACTCCCATAAGAATATTTGTTTTTACATCGACAAAGGCATCTTCATCGGGACAAAAATTCTGCGGAAATGTTAGAGGAACTTCTAGCTGTGACAGTACCTGATGGTAGAGAAAAATATAGGTACCAGCTGGACCATCCCTATACTCTTCGCATTAGAAAACTACTAGCTCTTTGTGATACATTTTTATGGCTTACTATACCTATAGTAAGTTTATCCAATGGACTATGTACAGTAGTTCTATGCAATATGTGTTTTAGTATCATTCAGTTTCCAACTATCTGATAATATTTACTTGGCATGCCTAGATTCTGACCCTGGCAGCCCTCATTTGTGTATGTGAGTGGGGTTTGGGGCCTATGGTATCCCTGCGTCTGCCCTAGGCATTCGTGGGTGGATGTCCCACCGCTTAGATCCACTGGTATGTGCATGTAACATTTAATATTCATATTTATGATCTGTCATTGAACATTGTTTAGTGATAAGTTGTATTAACCGCTTCTGGACCGGAAGATTTTCCCCCTTAATGACCAGGTCATTTTTTGTGATTCGGCACTATGTTATTTTAATGCGCGGTCGTGCGATGCTGTACCCACATACAATTGATGTCCTTTGTTTCCCACAAATAGAGCTTTCTTTTGGTGGTATTTGATCACCTGTGCAATTTTTATTTTTTGCGCTATAAACAAAAAAATGCGACAATTCTGAAAAAAACAAACATATTTTTCCACTTTCTGCTATATAACATTCTCAAAAAATAATTTTAAAATCAAAATTTTTTAACATTTTAGGTCAATTTGTTTTCTGTTACATATTTTGGTAAAAAAAATCATAATAAACATATTTTGATTGGTTTGCACCAAAGTTATTGCGTCTACTAACTTCGGGAAGGATTTATGTCGTTTTTATTGTTTTTTTTTAATACTAGTAATGTCGGCGATCTGCGATTTTTAGCGGGACCACGACAGATCGGACCCCTAACTGACATTTTTTACACTTTTGGGAGGACCAGTGACATTACTACAGTAATTAGTGCTAAAAATATGCACTGTTACTGTAATAATGACTAATGACACTGGCAGGGAAAGGGTTAAAACTGTGGGTGATCAAGGGGTTTAATCTGAGCCTAGGGGAGTGATTATAACTGTGGGGGGTGTGGCTTATGAAATGACCATAGAGACCTGTGTTCCTATATAGAAGGATCACAGGATCTCTATGATCATTCCAGGGAGAACGGTCAGCTGTGTTTACAAATACTGACTGTTCTTCTCTCTCAGCGGGGAGCGATTGCGGGTGTCAGGTGGCAATCGGAGCCTCCTGCCCCGTGCATCAGAGTCCCCGCTGCCGAGTGGGGGTGGGAGCGTGCCACCAGCAGTGCGCGCTCGCCCCCTAGCTGCAGGTGCGCGGCCGACGTAGGTCTACGCCGGTTTGAGCAGGAGGGCTGCACTGCCGCAGTAAATAGGCGGCGGGCAGTCAAGAAGAGTTTAATATACAGTATTTGCTGTTCCACATAGTTTACCCTCTCCATGTGAGTCCTGAAGAAGTCAAATATCTGGCAAAACACGTTGACTTTACAAACATTAGAGAGGAGGCACGCCGTCACTAACTACATCCGCGGTCCGCACTGCAGGCGGCCACGGATCTACAGGGTTCCAGCAAGCTTATTATATCGTCTTAACTGTAAGTGCATCTTTGAGTATCAGCAATAAAAGTTATAAGGATAATGCACTATTAGTCCCCCCTTGTCTATTTTTGGGAAATCACTTGTGAACACCTGGATGAAGTTTCACTTCCAAGGGACAACAGGGAGCCGCAAGCTTGGGGGAAGGTCATTACCATTGAGCTGAAAGATATCCAGAAGTTATCCATACACCTTAAGTTTTATGTCATCTGGTAAGAGTTTATCTACTCTCAAACCGGCCACGAGGTGGGCAGAGCTGGGCTATCTATATCACTGCACGCATCTTTTTGTTTGGAGATATATTGCACCTTATTTTTCACCCGTCTGGTAAGGGGAATACCTGCACTTTAACAAGCACCTTGAAACACCTTTCCCTCATTCGTTTTCATTGAAATCACTTGTTTGGTATTGGGATTTCTACATTCAAGGACTTATGTGAACTGTTGCATATATGGACCTTTTATGAACTTCATGGACTTTTATGTTTTATATCTCATCCTATTTATTAATGACATTGATGTTATTATTGTTCACATATTTATGTTTATAAGTTTCACAGAATTAGCGCACTACACATTTTAATCATTAGAACAAGTACACTTCATCTTTACAGGACTGATATTATCCTGTTGATGTGACATTTCCTAAATAGAGAGCTACTAATATATTATCTGGAGGGCAATATTTTGCCTATATGTATGGGTTGCAACACTGATATTTTTATGTTTTTTTATGATTGTAAAATAAAGATATGTTTTTTTTAGCCTAGTCTGGTCTCCTTTGCTGTGCCATTATAGTCCATATTCCTAGGTTACTAAGGATTTTTTTCAGCTGGTACCTACATTTTTCACAATACAATTTTTGAATGAGGTCTATACTGTAAGTCTCACTTTTTGTATTGTAACTGATAGTAGATATCATTTAAGGGTCCTTTATACTTTGTGCCCACACTTGACTGAACTTGAATAACCTGGCCCCTACATGACAAGTGTGAGCTGGTGGATAGTCAAAAGAATTTCTGGGACTCCTGTCCCAGGGAAGAAGTTGGTCTCTTGGATTTGCAGTTTGCAGCAGAGTTTGGCCTTTGCCGGTGAAATTCTGTCCCCAGCCTGTAAGACTTAGGCTCTCTGTCTCTGGTTCTTGGTGAATTTCTATAAGCTGCACCTCTCCTGCAATGCAGTCTCTGATCTTGGGAATAAATCCCAGTTGTTTGCCAGTTGCCTTAGTGATGACTGTGTCTAATTTATTTCTAAACAGGGATTGCCCTTCAAATGGTATCTTACACTATTCCCTGTTTGGATGCTGTGTCCTCCACCCAGGGCCTCAGCCATAGGGTTCTTCTGGCAGTTACTACATTCAGCATAACTTTAGCTAACATCTTAAACAGATCAATGTATGCCTCGGCCATATAAGAAACTGATAGGTTCAAACTGGCGAACAACTTTGAGAAAGTCTCAACTTTTGAAAGTCTGAGAGACTTCAAGGGGTAAAATTTTGCAAAACCAATTTTTGAACGCAATTTGTTTATCTTCTTGCTTCCACTCATCATTAAGTATATCCTGATTTTCCTCCATGAAGAGGAAATTCAATCATTCCTTTTTCATGCTCACAAATTAGTTCCTCTGCTTCCTCTGTGATTCCGCCACCGCATCCTCCCCCATTACAGCCCGCCTAATCTCCTTCACAAAAGGTTGAACTAAGGTGAAGTCAAAACCAGCATTCTGGCAATCCTCTTCCTCAGAGGAAGCCGCATATAAAGCCAAAGGCTCCTGGGAATCTGGATTCACCTGAGTGGCCATAGGAACTTAAGATGATAAGTAGCCTGAGGTAGATGGAACTGTAGCAGCTGAATTCTGCGTCTGTGACGCTAATGCCTTTAGCATTTCTTCAAATGCCTGCTTTATTAGCTATATAATTTCCGTTTTATATGGCTAGTGCTGTTTGGTTGCTTCTTTGAAGCAATCCTCACATGTCATCTTTTAGGGCATACCCAGAATCCTCCTGGTCTGAGTTGGTCATATGATGCAAATCTCTGCTGTAAAGCGACAGGGAGTGCTGACACCTTGAAGCAGAATGGGAATGAAAAGTCTTTGTCCTTCTGCAGGAGTGTCGATCATCCCGTTAGGTCGAATGTCCTTTACTCCTTCCCAAGCTTCTTTCTTCTGATCGTCAAGAAGAATTGGGACTGAGACCTGAGGTACTGGGATAGCACAGAAAGAAGAATACCAGAGTCAATCAGAAATGCATCCATTGACATCTCCCCTACCTTCTTTGCAAGTGCTGGTCTTTAGAGGGAGTAAGCATGTTGATACTGCTGCAAATGCAAAATAAATCAAAGAGCCAGAGCAAGTAAGGCAAAATACAGCTGGCAACACACAGAAATAAACTTTGCATTTGCAAGGTTTACATGAGAGGAGGAGAATACCAGGCAATGGAAGACTGCACAGAGAACACACCATGCACAACAGAACAGCAGATGCTCCTTAGACAGAAGCATCTTTAAATTTAGTTCCCTTAAGCCTGGCTCCACCTCCTCTCACCTGATTTGCTGGGCAGCTCTGCAAATGCCCAAAGCAGACCTTTAGCATGTGCTCCACCGTGGCCCGCATCTCTACCCAGAAACTGCCAGAAAAGTGCAGAGAGCGATCTCAGCTTACCCCTGACAGCAGACACAGCGCACCTCTGCCTGCTACCACAGCACTAAAGCAAATAGCTGCCATAGAAGAGATCCAGCCCTCCACCAGAATCCACAGGAAGTCACCACAGCACCCCACAAGCTGGTTGTTTAAATGCAGCATGATGCTGACCCAAGGACCAGCAGCGGGGCTCCCTGTTAGAAGTGCTGTTAGTAGTAAAAAAAAAAAACAAGAATTGCTTCCAGCAGCAGACAGGACCTGAATGGACAATCAGCCATTAGACTAGCTAGAAAGGGAGATGCCACTTGTCCTCACCATAGGAGAAAGAAAAAAGAACGCAGAGATGAGCTGAAAATGTATAGATATGTCCTGATCATGTAGGGCAGGGTTTCTCAACCAGGGTTCCTTTGAACTCTAGGATCCCTTTCTGAGGTTGCTAGGGGTTCCTTGAGAAATGTGCAATTTCTGCCTCTCAAAGAAGTTCCCAGCAGGGGCGTAACTACAGGGGTTGCAGGGGTTGCAATTGCAACCGGGCCCCATGCTGCAGGGGGCCTGTGTGGCTCCCCCTTTACAGCTGTATAGGAGGGGCGGTGGGGCAGCGTGTAGAGAAATCACTGTCCTCCTTTTTCTTCCTGTAGCTGCAGGAGGAAAATGGAGGAGATTGGTTCCTCTGTATGCTGCCCCCACCACTCCTTCTATCCAGTTCACTTGTGTTCTGCTGTTTCTGGGCCCCTGTGTGCTTCCCTGGTCCCCCCCCCCCCACTGTGCTCCCCCCCTCTCCTGTTGGCTGCTGCAGTGGATGTGTCACAATAGAGAACCAGGAAGGGGTCGGTAAATATGTAATTTACCAGCTCCTTCCTTTTCTGAATGGACAGAGTCATAGTCAGTGACATTGTAAAAAAAATAAAAATAAAATGATAAAAAATAATACAATTAAAATACCAAAAAATAAAAACTACTGACACCAGTGGGTGAGCTTCCAGGATCGCACAGGTCACACTTGCGACCGGGTCCTGGCATTCCACCACCGTGGGGAGGCCCCAAGATGGCAGGAAGGGGGCCCACTGCAGAACTTGTGAAAGGGTCCCACTGTGGGACCATAATAAAGGGCCCCGCAACGGGAGTAAAGGGCCTCAGAATCAGTGGGAAGAGCTCCCAGGCTTGAAGGGAAGGGCCCCGGCCAGGGGTCCGGGGGGCCCCTCATGGTTTCTTGCACCGGGGCCCTGAAGGTTCTAGTTACGCCTTTGGTTCCCAGTGACACCATTGTTCCTTTTAGCT
This sequence comes from Pelophylax lessonae, assembly GCF_965119305.1. Taxonomy (NCBI): domain Eukaryota; kingdom Metazoa; phylum Chordata; class Amphibia; order Anura; family Ranidae; genus Pelophylax; species Pelophylax lessonae. Next base: position 363,996,770 of record NC_138772.1, read on the forward strand.
ATCTGTAAAGGGGTAATTCTTCCCAATTATGACAAAAGTAAGGAGCATTCTTCCCACTGACTGTCACACTAAAGTGTCATGAGTTGTAGATTTTACATTTTTAGCAGTTGTTCCCCAAGACCAGAAATTTATTTCAAGGGTTCCTCTGTGTTGAAAAGTTTGAGAAAGGCTGATGTAAATAAAATATTATATATATGAATTCATGTTTACAATGAATTTCACAGAATAATGAAGTCTATCTACTTGGGGGTTATGAGGGCAGTGATTTCTCGATGTCAGTACCTGAGGAATAGTTGATAGGCAGCTATAGGCAGGAACATTAGATGTCACTCTGTCGACATGCACCACAGTGTAAGAGACTGTGGTGATGCCATTCTAGGAGCGGAGGCACAAAAAGGGAGTCAACATTGACACAATCAGGTAAGGCCAGGTAAACCATTAATTCACTCACAAGGCCTCATCCACTAGAGGGTTTAAATGTAAATATATCTATGGATGCTTCCATCTGTAAAGGGCCATGATAAGTATTAGAAATACCTTCTATTCATTACTGATCACTGCTGACCCATATATGAACATTACAGTTAGTGCTTAATTATGGGGACTGTGTGTTAATGATTCCAATGCCTAGTGTATAAGGTTTGAGCTTGAATCATAAGGCACCTTGAATGGACGTACAACATTTTTATTAGGTATGCTTCAGCATGTTTAGGATACCTTTTGTCAGACATCTGGACTGGATGTGGATGTGGTATTAATTTTAAACAATGCTTGGAAAGACTGTTGATATAAAGATGTGGTTCTCTACACACTGCATAGAGAGACTGCATAATATTGTAGGCACACGTGGTACCATTAGGCTATCTTTGATTTACATGTTTGAAGAGACCTGACATTTATAGGATCATTTATCGTAGTTGTGAATGCTGTGCATTTGAACATGCATCTTCTATGAAGGAACTGAATATATAGCCAACATGGCAGTGAAATTGTAACCTTTTTGAGTGGAGGAATAACACCTTGGAAATAGGAAAGCACTATTCTGGCAGGTTCCTGTCATAGTATGACTGCTGTGCCTGATATTATTATTAATATTATACAGGATTTATATAGTGCCGACAGTTTACGCAGCACTTTACATTTTGAAATTTATAATTGCTTGTATCACTGACTGAGATCTTCAGGGTTGACATGAAAGAAGTTATAAAGTCAAATAATTTTTTACTTTAAAGAGGAACTTCACCCAAAAGAGGAAGTTTTGCTTTTCCTGCCCCTCCCACCTTCTCGCCTATATTTGGAATATCTTTTTTTGGGAGTGGATCGGGTGTCGTACTTTGCATCCCCTCCCCCCTCCTTCCCCTGTAGCCTCTTGGGACAGGTCACAGCTCCCAGGAGTTTGCGGGACTTTTTCACTGGGCACATCACAGCTTGCACATGCACAGTGGGCAGCTGACTGGGAAGCTACAAGAAGTCACAGTCAGCTGTCCACATTTAAGATGCCAGCACCTGAACCTGAAGGCCAGCAAAGAGCTGGGTCAGATGAGGACGTCACTGGATCCTGGGACAAGTATGTGTTTTTTAAAAGTCAGGGGCTACAGTATTTGTAGCTGCTGACGTTTACATTTATGTTTACAAAAATAATGCACCACTTGCTGATTACCTTTTATGCACGTTTACCTGATATGTTTTGTGTACTGTGCATGGTCTTTATTAAGTTATTATGATTATGTTATTTGAGTTTTCATGAATTTTTTTGCACTATCCACTAAGTGTTTTTTTCATACTATGCATGGTTTTTGTGAAATAATATGCCATATGTTTGGTTTTTTTAATCAGATGAGTTTTTTTGCATAAAATCAATAATCAGAGGGAGATCAATACTTGGAGGACCCATATCCTATCAGACAGTTCTGTTGTCATCTGTTTGTCAAGATTGTAGGGGTCGGGGTCTAATTCTGTGTGTAGTGAGGGGGCAAATGTGTCCAGGGAAGATGACAGTGAACTGTTGTAGACAGAAGTGGCTAGGTTGGGGCAGAACAGGAGTGACATTTTGTCTTAAAGATGGTCAGTAGCAGAATAGAGAAGAGAAGGGTTAGAAAGGTTTCTATGGGTAACTATTAGGCAGTTGGAAGGTGAGGAGATGGAAGACAATGAGAGAGTAAAACAAGGTAATGATCAGAGAGAGGAAAAGGATTGTTAGAGAGGTTGTGCATAGGTAGAAGAAAACAAGGGAGGTGGAGTCGCTTTCTCTGACGTCACCCGCTGCTGTCTCGAGCGTCTGTGTGGCTGGCTGCCGTTGTGCAGAGCCCGCAGCGCTGTTTCACCCGTTGGATGTTTCATTGCGCTGTTTTACCTGCCTCTATGTAAGTGCAATTCTTTATTAAAGGTCCTATTAGTATACAGTTTACACTTAGAGGCCTCATTTCCTTTTTTTCATATATATCTTATGGAGTTTCTGTCTCAGTGGCCAGCTGTTATCTGATAATATTGGATGAATCTGCATTACTGCGTTGTTTGACCTACTGGTGAAACAGGGGTCAAACCTTAAGGTGAGCACATTTGTGTGCCTTTTGGTGAAGGGAAATCACTGATTGGATTCTGTGTGATCTACTGTTTCCAGCACCTTATGCGGATCTTTGGGCTTTTGATGACCTTCTGCGACTTTTTTATATATTTTATACATTTTATGGACAGTTCTTATTCTTTTGTTATTATTTTTATGTGATTTGCGCTGCACCATTTTCTATATTATATTCTGTCTGGGATCTGCTGTGTATCCTGGGTCGGTGTTCAGCTAGCATTTCAGCTCCTTATTTTATTTGTATTTTTTTTCACCTGTCTGCGCTGATTGTCTTTTTTGTATTTAGAAGAAAACAAGGTCAAGGGTGTTGGCATCAGATTGGGTAGAAGCATATATCCATTGCTTCAGGTGAAAGGAGGAGGTTAGACTGAGAAGTTTAGAAATAGAAGGATTGTTAGTATTAACAGGGATATTGAAGTCACTGAGAATGATTGTGGGAATTTCAGAAGAGGGAAAGTAGGAAAGACAGGCAGATAAGTCATCAAGGAAGGTAGATACTTCTCCAGAAGGCCAGTAGATCATATCAGTTCTCAAAGAAACTGTAGAAAAGAAAAAAATATAATGTGCCTCAAATGAGAAGAACAGAGCGGTAGGTGAACCTGAAAAGTGATTTATAGGGATAGAAGGATTCCAACTCCACCTCCCTTCCATCTACTGGGTCTGGTAGAGTAAGTCCAAGGAAGATCACAATGGGAAAGAGAAGCAGGAGAAGCAGGGTCGGATTCTTGTAGCCAGGTTTAAAGTGGAGTTCCGGCCTCAAATACCTTTTTTAACTAAAAATACCCCTATAATACTAGTGCATCGCCCTTTACAGAACCGTTATTCACATACTTACAAGGTGTACAGTATTGGATTTTAGTCAAAATCTTACTTTTAAAAACGCTGTCTGGGCGTGGCCATCTTGGATGTGGGCATCTGAAGCCGCAGTGTAATCTGCTGTGTCCTTCTTCCTGATTCCAGGGAGTGTTCTGGGAGTTCTTCCTGATTCCAGCCTCCTGGGAGTGATGACAAACAGCTCCCAGGATGCAATGCAAAGGCGGAAGTGATGTTGGTGGCTGTGGCCACAGAGGGGGGAGAAGGAGGAAGTACAATCAAAAATGCCCTGAAAATAAGGTAAGGGACCCCCAAAAAAATTGAAAATGCCCAATTGTTGATCAGCATAGCAAGCACTCCAGGAATCACTAAAGTTGCAAAATAGGCCCGAAACTCTGCTTTAAGTAACAGCAAGTAGAATAAAGGAGTTAGTGATAAAGAGATCTTGGACATAGGTGAGTTTGTTACATACAGTGGCTGTTCCAAAGAATGCAAGAGAAGGGGAGGCTGGTTTTGGGAAGAAGAGGAATAGAAGCTAAATTACGTGGATTGTGAATGCAGCCAGAGGGCAAAGGATGATGGGTGCGTTGGACACAGTTAAATGATGGAGACCCAGGGTTTGGGGATATATCTCCAGAACTTAGGAGAAGCAGGAGGGAGGTAATATGGGATTTATTTAAAAGGACACGCCCTGTCCTGGGGGGGGGGGGGGGGTTAGCATGTGAGTTTAGAATTAGCAGGAGTTGATGAGTGCAGTAAAAAGGAGAGTACAGAAGTGAGGATGATATAAATAAGCTATGGGATTAGGAGGGGTGAAGGAAAGTGAGTTTAAGGAGAGAGGACACAACTGTGAGAAGGAGAGGTAGAAAGTGCATAAGTGGAAGTATTAGGAAAAATAGAAAAAAGCAGAGCTGTATAGGGAAGCAAGGTCACCTGCAGTCTGTTTGGTGCTTTGCAAGGTAGTTTTCTGTACATTTTCGCTTTGTGCATTTCGTGAAGTGCAGAGCAAAAGTGCCCACTGAATCAAAGAAATTGACTTTACTTAACCACTTGCCGACCACCCATAGTATATTAACTGCGGCAGTTAGCCCCTCCTGGGCAAAGCTACGTAGTACTACGTCGCTCGCCCAGGAGCCAGCAGGGGGGCGAGCGCGCGCCGCTGGGGAAAAAAAAGGAAGTCAATTTAATTTGGGTACAGCGTTGCACCACCACGCAATTGTCCGTTAAAGTCACGCAGTGCCGAATCACAAAATAGGCCCTGGTCTTTGAGCAGGAAAATCCTCCGGGGCTTAAATGGTTAAAGAAACCCAGTCTATGCCACCCCAGCCATGTGCCTCCCACATAAAGATGTTTTAGCTTTGACAGAGGGCTGAAGTACTAGGCTCTTTTGCCTCTGGAAGGGGAATATGCCCTCGCTGGACACTGAGGACTGGAAGGATTGAATTGTTATATATCTAGAATGATTTTGGCAAGGGACAGGTTTATTCAACTCAAATTCCTTCATAGTGGCTAGGATTTACCCCAGAAGCTCTGATGCCTGCCCCAGGGGCTGCTGTCAGGTCGGCACCTTTCTCCATATGGTGTGGTCCTGTCCGGGAGTCCAGGACTATTGGTGGGCAAGGATTGCTGGGGTGCAAGATATGGAAGTCCTCTCCATGTTTCTTGACCCAAATAATATTGCTAGGGCTCTGTGAGGCGGTTTCTCCTAGAGTTCATATGTAACTGTTTGTGTTCTACCTCCTGTTTTACGCGAGGAAAACAATCTTGCTCAAGTGGAAGTCGGCCAATCCCCCTGGGTGACACATTGGAGGGCTTTGGTGGACTCTATTTTACCCTTAAACAAGCTCACCTACATGAGAAGGGGCTGCCCCCAGAAATTTGACAAGGTCTGGGCCCTCTGGATGAGTTCTGGGGCTGAAGCCTGCCTTCCCCCTCCCTCCCCCTCTCTGCTCTTTGCTCTTTGCTCTTCTTTTCCTGCCTTCCCCCTCCCTCCCCCTCTCTGCTCTTTGCTCTTTGCTCTTCTTTCCCTCCTAAATCCCTGGTCTTCTGTTGAGGAACTTACCAGTCTGAAGGTTGTGCCTAATACTGACATGTATTGCTGTAACCTACTGTGCCTTATGGATTAACTCTGTTTCTCTACTGTTGCTGCATTACTGCTGTGCCCACCCTGATATTAAATACACTGTACCTTGCATTGTATCCTATATTTTGTAATATTATATTGTACATTGTTCTTTACCTGCAGTTGAAAATCAATAAAAATGTTTCTAGCTTTATACTGTTATGAGCGAGGGTAGAATTTGTCAATCAGTCGATTAGGAGGCAATAAAAGACACATGGCAATAGCATAGATGCATAGTTTACCATAGACACAATAGAGCAATCAGTCAGTTTTCAGTTTTAGATGGATGTGAAAAGCAACAGCATAGAAGCATAGTTTACTGGTGAATGGACAGAGAAGAGATGTTCAGGTAAGGCAGAGGGAAAGTGCCCACTTAAACAAAGAAACCCACTTTATTGAACAAAACCAAGCCTATGCATTCTTTATTTGAAGAAATTAAAAATGTACAAGTTGTGGTAACTAGTCCAGTAAACTTAATAGACAGACATATTTAAGACCCGCATAGGTAATTAAAGTCAATGTTACAGGCTTTACCCAAAAGGGAGACAGGACAACATAACACATATGCAAAAACCTTAAAGAGTAAACCTGAGGGCATTGAGCAGGCCAAAGCCTGAGTCTTACATTAGTCTGCAGAACACTATTATTGGTAAGTCAATATGCCAATACCAGGACAGAACATTATACCATCAAGAAAAGGTGGAACAGAAGTGGGTTGTGGTATTCTTTATTTAACTAGGAACCTCCAGTGAAGGCTGGGGAAATAGAGGAGGAGGGGATAAAGCGTGGGAATTAGAAAGGGAAAGACGGGAGGTAGAAGGGGGTTAGAATAACTATGCCAAATGGGGGGATATTTAGGGCTGAAAGGGTGAGGAGATCTATGCAAAATGAGAGGTTGGGGAGGTATGGAGCATTATTAAGCTAGCAGCATCTGGAACTTTCTGGAGAGGTGGGGGGGATCCAGCTAAAATCTGTTTGTAAACATCTGAGTAAGAGGAGTGCTACCAGTAAAACCATGTATTAAGGAGTTTTGTGGTAGTCCCCTTGAGAGGGCTATTAATTTACCATATTTTCAATATCCTGAATATAACAAAACCATATGACAAACCGCAACTTCCATAAGGCTGTGATACAAGAGCAGGCCACATTTATCACATGAATGAGGACAGACTTTATATATATTTTAAGAAGGATATCATTATGGTGACAAAGAAAGAAGCCTGTGTCAAAAGGGATACATCGGGCAGTGAACTTTTGGTTTAGTATGTCTAGTCCAGAAGTCATGTAGATGAGGACAAGACTAGTAGATATGTAGGAGGTCTTCCTGTGGAGCAGTGCAGTACCAGTGAAAAAATAATTTGTATCAGACTTCTGGTATTGGTTATTGATAGAGGGGTGAAACAACGTTAGCATTTTGCACTTAGCCTGGGGTGTAAGCTTGATGTTGAGATCATGTTCCCATTGATCCAAGAACCTTGGCATGTTTGTTGCTATTACAGAAATTAGGAATTAATGAAAGGGCACAAGGAAAGGTGCCAGTCACCTGCAATTCCCTTTTGAATGCTGTAAACAGGCATTCAAATAGAAGAGCTTTTGTGGGGGGGGGGGGGGGGGGATTTATAAAATGGGAAAGTTAAAGGATCCTAAAAGTAAGGAAGGGGAGGGTCAGTTGACATTTGACTGGCAGTCATCCAAGTCAAATTTTGCAGGAAATGAAATGCAAGGTATGTATCGTGAATAGTAATTATGCATAGTGTGCTATCCTGTCTGCCTAGAATGAAGTCAGGGAGGTCCAGTATGGCTAATATTGGAAATGGGGAAGGGAGGAACTCCACATGTAGTGAAAGCATGTTTTCACCATTTCCAGGTTGGGGCAACAGTCCAATGGGTATGGAGTTCAAATTGTGGAGCTGTCAGGCTCCATAAAAGGGCTGCTAGGGGATGGGGGAATTAAATTGCTCCATACTCACCCATCGCTTGGTTTTGCAGTGTCAACAGGGATAACTTTAACCTGCCTTTAGATACTTTGGGATTATTTACTAAAGGCAAAAAGGCTGTACACTTTACAAATGAAGTTTCACTTTGCAAGGGCATTTGTCCCAGAGCTTAATAAATGAGGAAAAGCATTCTTTGGAAAGTGAAACTTCACCACATTCACTAAGCCCTGGAGAAAATAACCTTGAAAAGTTCAACTTTCCTTGCAAAGTGAACAGCCTATTTGCCTTTATTAAATCAACCCCTTTGCCTACACACAGGCTTCTGGGGACTTTTGATTGGCATTGACTCCCCCCTTTCAACATGGCTACTATTGCTGGATATACAGTACAGTCATGAAAAAAGTAAGTATACTCAATGAGATTGTTCATTTTTTCAAAATATTCGAACAGCCAAGCATTAGCTCTTGATTCAAATAGTGCCTACAGATAAAGATGATATACATGAACAAGGGACACGTGAAGTTAACATGGTGTAATCATTTCATCTTATACTGTAAATTAATGAAAATACTGATTTGTTACATGGAAAAAGTAAGTGCATTTACCACCAGATCAAGGTAATCTGATTTGGGTGTTCAAGATTAGGTACCAATGAACAGAAGCTCTTTTTTTTTTTTTTTTTTTTAATTTACTTTATATTTTGGTTTTCATCAGTACAGCATTTTCAACTAACATTTATACAGCATATGCAAATAATGATTCAATAGTCAAGACCCCTCACAATAAAAGACAGCCATAACAACCAACACTCAAACCAATAATAAAAAAATAAAATATATATATTTTTAAGTATCCTAAAGTTTCATATTACATATAAACTCTATACTCCCAATGTGTCATACTCAACTTATTGTAGGTTCTCCACTAAAGCTAAACCTGCCTCTAATTCATAAGTATAATCTATATTATCATACCCTAGAAATATTCACTTTTCTTTACAAACTATCTCTATTATTACCAAGAACGTGATAGTGATAATAAGGGGGGGTGAGGCCAGACTCGGCGTTGATATCCATGGTTCCCATAATCTGCAAAACACCCTCAGTGATCCCCTATTTCTATGAATCTGTTGTTCCATCATAAGAGTATTGTTTACCAGTATTCTCCACACTTCCAATGAGAGTGTACAAGAAGACAACCATTTTATAGCAATCAATTTACGAGCTACAAACAGCAGTCTGCTTATAACTGTTAATGTTTCACTTGAACCTAAATCTTCCTTTAACCACTTCAGCTCTGGAAGGTTTTACCCCCTTAATGACAAGGCCATTTTTTGTGATTCGGCACTGTGTTACTTTAACTAACAATTGCGTGGTCGTGCGACGCTGTACCCAAATACAATTAATGTTCTTTTTTTCCCACAAAGAGGGAGCTTTCTTTTGGTGGTATTTGATCACTTCTGTGATTTTTAGATGTTGAGCTATAAACAAAAAAAAGACAATTTTGAAAACACAATATTTTTTATTTTCTGTAAGAAAAAATATACCGAGGTATATTCCTCGCGCCCAGGAGTATTCTAATATTAATGTATTTTATCTATTGTATGTTGTGGAATGAGAAGCTGCTGTAGAGAAATTGAGTATATAGATGGTCTTTATAAAGGCCAACTACAGCGCTTGCTGTAGCAGTACAATTGACTAAAAAGGTGATATGTGATGAACATAAAAACTGTCAATAAATAAATAAATAAATAGATGGTGATATTAATTGTAATTAAAGTGACTTGTGAACAACTTCAAATAAATAGCAATAGCAAGATGATTCAAATTAATTGCGTGCCACAATATACAGCAGTGAATAATAAATCAATAAATAAGTTCAATGGATCAATAATAAAGTCCAAAAAAGTGACTGTAGTGCTCAGAAATGTATTATCAACAAAAGTCCTCAGTGATTGTGAATTTTCCAGCGAATTCAAAAGTGCAAGTGCTCAAACGTGATTTTCCATGACATCGATTCCTTTCACCGTGTGTATGGATAGAATGAATCACTTACCGAATCTAGTGGGACCTATATGCCGTATGGCATTAGGTCCCCTCAAGCTTCATTGGCATTGCCCCCTGGGCTGGGATAGCTTCCCCTTTAGGTTCAATGGGCTGGTGCCGGCTCCTTTAAGCTCCAGGACATACGGCCAGTAAATATGGGGAAGGAGAAAGAAGCTCCAAATAGTGTAGTAGTTCAAATGATAATAATGTTTATTACCCACAGTTTGGGTTTAAAATGCAGTAAATACAAAAAAGAATCACTGGTGGTCAGCGGTGTAGGCTGCGCATCCTCCCTGCAGAGTGGCGAGCGGTACTTCCGGCTTGCGTTCCACCTTCAGTGACTTAATGACGCCATGCTTTCCAATCTAACGTGTTTCGTCACTTCCTGTGACATCCTCAGAGATCTAGACAGATTTATTTTCTGCTTTAAAACATTCCCAATAAAAAAATCTAAAAAATCTAATTTTTTTTATCAGTTTAGGCCAATTTGTATTCTGCTAAATATTTTTGCTAAAATAAATCCCAAAAAGCATATATTAATTGGTTTGCACAAAAGTTATAGCGTTTACACACTATGGGATAGTTTTTTTTTCTTGTTTTGTTTTTATTGGTAATGGCGGTGATCAGCAATTTTTAGTGGGACTGCGACATTGCGGCGGACAAATCTGACACTAAGTGACACTTTTAGGAGACCAGTGACACCAATACAGTGATCAGTGCTAAATAATATGCACTGTTAGTGTATGAATGACACTGGCAGGGAAGGGGTTAATACTGGGGGTGATCAAGGGGTTAAGTGTAAGCCTAATTATGCTTACTAACTGTGGGGGGGGCTCTGTGAAAGCCACACAGAGATCTATGTTTCAGCTTAGCTGAGACACACAATCTCACTGTGCCTGTCTGACAGGAGAGCCGCCTGCTTTGTTTACATAGGCAGGCGGCTGTCCTGTCAGTTTATATTTCTCATTTCCTGCCAAACTGTGTTGAAGAGTATCAATAATGTTGGGCTTTGTTTGGAACATGCAAAACCACCCGACTCTAGCGGAGCCATAAGGTTGTATCGAGAACAGTGGCACAAAAGCAGAAGCTCTTTAACATCTTATCTAACAGGGTACTGTCAAAAAAGGTGTAGTATATGAGGGGTTAAAGCAGGCTCATGGCTGTTGCTGCAATCGGGAGCTTGCTATTAGTTTTTAGAGCCAGCAAAGGGTTCTTTGATAAAAGTGAATACTTTACTAGGGCTCTAAAGGCGTGATATAGCTTTCTAATTCCTCTGGGAAGCCTGAGACTATGAAAATTTAAAAAGTGTAAAAAATAATAATAATAATATACATACATTTTTTTAAGCACTCCTGTACCCCCCCTCCCCAATTCAAAAGTACCATGTAGGATGAGCACATGTATGTAAACATAAATTGTATCACACATGTGAAGTATCACCATAAACATTGGAATGAAAGCAAACATTCTAAGGCCTTAATTTGCAGACTTTTAAAGCATTGCCTACGGACAATTTTGAATACCATAGTTTTTTGTGATTTAATGGGCCTGCATAATTTTATATGACATGTTTGGTATCTATTTATTCAAACCAAACCCATATTTTAGATTTTTATCAACAAATTAAGTATAATATTGTGTTTGTCTGCATTAAAATCAATTTTAGTGTATTTTGTTGTGAAATTATGCATTTGATAAACAGCTGCAAAAATATTGTATGACATAAAAAATTGCAACTACCACCTGAACAAAACCTGAATGTCAATCACTCAGTCATGCAACACTGTACCCTAATTAATTTTCTATCATTTTTTTGAGTCAGTGATAGGGAAATTGTATTTTTCATGTTTCCTTATTATTAGTTGTCTAGTTGCCTCACAAATGTCTAATAAAGCTTCTAATATTTTGGTTAGTCTTGTCTCCAGAGCTGCATCATGCAACATGCATGCAGCTGGTCTGATTACCTGGCCACGTCCTTATGGGGGGGGGACTCTGTGGCAAAATAGCATCTTTAGTTAAGCATTCTTGTCATATTTTCTTTATCTTTTCCTGTATATGTCATTACATTTAAGAAATTTTATTTTTTTTAAGTATTTGTGTGATCTCTCTTTGCACATATCAAATACAACCACAAAACGTGACAAAACAGATGGATAGAGCATTCTTTTCATGGTATTTAGTTTCAATATATCTTTATTTGGTTTAACAATAAGAAACAAGCATATTCAGTAAGTTGTTGTACAATAGTTTAATAAGTGGAAACCGTAACGTATGTAATCTTAGTAGAGATAGGTGAGAAAGATTAGAAAGGGCAGAGGCCCAGGAAGAGGGGGTCAGGGGAGGGGGGGGGGTTGACACCATAAGATAGGTAAGCTAGTGGGTAAGCTAGCACATGGTCACATGTTAAGCACAATAGTAAAACACTTCATAGGTTTTTTGAGCAGATAGGAGTCCAAGGTTTGTTGTAGCAGATCAGAAGGTGCTAGGATTGAGTCAATTTGCGGTAGGGATGAGATATCCATGGGAACCATAGGGAATCTAATTTTTCAAGAAGAAGGTTGGTGTAACGACACGCCGGGTATGAAAGGGGTTACAGTCGTTTAGGGCATTTCATTCCCAAACACAAAGGCAGCTACCGGACACTCCATACGAATAATCCCCCCCCCCCCAAAGTACGAGACGCGGTTCTGTATTGAGGGTCGAGCAAGAATTTAGACTGTTTATTGAAAAGGAATACACGCTTTATATACACGTTAGAAGTAATGCAGTCACTACATGAACAATTACCCAAATCTAGCCCCCAACATCACACAATGGTTACATAAAGAGCCCCCAATACACATTACTCTGAGTGTCAATACATCCCTTAGCAAACAACAGGTGAGTTCATTAGCACACTTAACAATAGGTGAATGGAAAGCCACCTCAGACAAGAATATCACAATTTACTTTACTTGACAAAAGCAACATTGTTAAGCAATACACAGTCGGTCTCCACATTAAACTTCCTGGAATGCCCATATTAGGAGTTGTACTTCCTGGTCATAGACCTCACAATGTACAGGGAATAAATTCTTCATATTTCAAGAGAGACATCATTCCTGAATATCACTGTCCCATTTGGGGCAATCCAAACCATATCCCCAGTGCCCCCCAGTTTTCTGGTCACCCCGCTCCCAAAGTGACTCCCGTCACAGTTGGCTTTGGCGAGCATAAACTCAAGTTGAACATGTTCGTTCAGAATTTGGATGGTTATAGCTACATCGGGAGGTGTCGCTTGCTTATAACTCCTGGTTATTGTGAGTCATGCTGCTATGAATATATGAGTTAGGAGGGCTCAGAATTTTAGAGTCCAGGAATCAAGTCCTAGTCTGAATAGAGCTAGTTTCGGGTTCAGTTTGAGTGTTAAGTTAGTGATGGAATTGGGATATAGGGATATTGAGCCAAAATGGTCCAGGAGGGCACATCATGGTGGAAGTGACTTTTCTGGGTTCCTAAGGAGGATAAGGATGTCATCCCTGTATAGACCAACTTTGTGTTTCATTGTGTCTATAGGTAAACCTGATATTGAGGAGTGAGATTTGATATGTTCTGCAAGGGGTTCCATCAATATGGAAAAAAATTAGGGGGGAGAGCGGGCACACCTGGCTTGTTCCATTTGTGATGGAAAAAGGGGACAACATAAATCCCGAGGTCCAGACTTTGGCAGATGATTTTGAGTACAATGCTGTTATGGCTGAGAGTATGCGCCCTGAGAATCCAAACTTAGAGAGTACAGCCTGCATATAGGACCAGTGTACCCGATCGAATGCTTTCTCCGCGTTGAGCGAGAGGAGACAAGAGAGGGTTTTTTGATGTTCAGCCCACTATATTAAACTAATAAAGTGTCTGGTACTGTCCAATGTTTGGCAACCATACACGACCCCCACTTGATCTGGGTGAATTAGATGGGGAGTAATGTTAGCAAGGCGGAGCGCTAGAAGCTTGTCATATACTTTAGTATCTGTGTTTACCAGAGAAATGGGGTGGTAATTGGTTGGATCATCCATGGTTTTCCCAGGTTTGGGGATTGTGACAATATTGGACTCTGGGAACTCAGGAGGGCAAAGTCCCTTGTTAGCAATGTTGTTGAGGGCATTAGTGAGTAGGGGATTAGATGCATCAAGAAGACTTTGTAGAAGTCATTGGAGAAGCCATCTGGACCAGGGGATTTATGGAGGGGGAGCGGTTTGACAACACTGGCAACTTCCTCGTCAGTGAATGGGGCAGAGAGAGTAAGGAGTTATTCATATCATAAAACGAAGGTGCTGTTATACCCTATCAGCCGGGAATTTATATCTTTCCCCTCAAAAAATGGGTGTAATAAAGGGTCTGAACCATATAATGAATAGTACTAAAAATATTTTACTTGTATAAAATTATCTATAAAAATTTTTTATAAAAAATGACTTCTATATAAAATTAATAGTACTTTTGCACCAATAGTATTATATATTCTTTGGTCCTGCACATTTACCCACAAGTGCATATGCATATAAATCCTTGACTATATAACATCAACATAAACCATGTAATGTATACATCATTCATAAAAATCACATGAAAGAATACTTTTCTGTACCCATAGTAAAGTGATGTTTCAAAACAACAAAAGTGAATATCTAGTGAATGTGGTGACTGCCAAATGTCACCAATCAATGGTAAAAAAAAAAAAGACCAAAAATTTGTGACATATCAAAAATGATTTATACCCAATATATTATCAGCGCAATATAAAAAATAAATACTAAGTGAAAAGTCTGTATACAAGCTAATACAAATTACTAACAAGTGAATATGTGATCAACACAATAAATACTTATACACAAACATAAACCAACTCATTAGTCCCAAAAAATATATGTTAATGATTGCTGCCAACACTTATCAAAGTGTGTCCACCTGTTACTTTAAATCAACAATAATATAAAAAATCAAGTGTAGCGCAATCCAACAAAAAGTCCACTGCTGTGCATTATTGTGTAATGTTCAAAGGAATCCTACAATCCAGTGACTTCAGTGACCACCACCTCTGGCTGGACATCTGCTCACCTCCAAGCAATGACCCCACTGCAAAGTCCCAATCGCCTGTATATATGTCTCTCTGGTTCCCACTGGGATATTCTTCCTCAAGATGTTCCTGGACCAGACTGGACTCCTCCAGGTATATGAATCATTCATATATGGTCAAAAGAAACCATCAGCATTGTGAAATTGCAGTGATTTTTTCCTTACTGGTGATACTTGGCTCGGTTAGGCAAAGGGTGACGATTCTGCTCTTTTATTCCTGTCTTTGCTTGTTGTGGCTGTGGGGCTGGAGCACTCCATCTGAGGCTGTTCAGGCTGTGCAGAGCTTGGCAGGGAGGCATGTGTGTTTATCCTGTGTCTGTTCCCAGCATCATCTTGGGCCCTCTGTGGCCACGACATGCTGAAGAAGGCTGTCAGCCTGCGGGGTTCCGGCCTCTTGTTCTGCTTTCTGGACATGCCTGTGGGTTCTCTGTTTAGTGCAGTGTGAGCTGTGGTGCCTGGGTCAGCTCCTAGGCGCTTTTGTGTCCACTGTGCTGGCAGGGAGCTTGGGTCAAGTGTCCAAACTCTGTCCCCCTTTTGGTGGTATTTAATCAACACTGTTTTTTTTTTATTTTTTTCTAAAAAATAAAATATACATGAAAAAATACCAAACACGTTTTTCTTCACTTCACTTTTTTAAAATTTTGCAAAAAAATAAAATATTTCTTCATAAATTTAATCCAAAATGTATTCTGCTACATTTCTTTGATATAAATAACCCAAATCAGTGTATATTAGTGTCTATAAATGAGTGTTTTTTTTTTGTAAAGTTATAGAGACTACAAACTATAATATATACAGTACCTCACAAACGTGAGTACACTCCTCACATTTTTGTAAATATTTTATTATACCTTTTCATGTGACAACACTCAAGAAGTGACACTTTGCTACAATGTAAATTAGTGAGTGTACAGCTTACATAACAGTGTAAATTTGCTGATCCCTCAAAATTACTCAACACACAGCCATTAATGTCTAAACTGCTGGCAACAAAAGTGAGTACACCCTTAGGTTAAATGTCCAAATTGGGCCCAAAGTGTCATAATTTTGTGTGGCCAACATTTTTTCCAGCACTGCCTTAATCCTCATAGTCATGGAGTTCACCAGAGCTTCACAGGTTGCCACTAAAGTCCTCTTCCACTCCTCCATGACAACATCACGGAGCTGGTGGATGTTAGAGAGTCCTCCACTAGGGATGATCGAACGGTTCGAGTCGACCATCGGTTCGACCCGAACATTGGCTGTTCGAGGTTCGGCCGAATTTAGAACTTTTTGCTGAAAATGTTCGGAATTCGGCAACCAGAACCGACCAAAATGCAATGGTTCAGGAAATGGGCTTTAAAAGCCAGTGATTGGACCAGAACCATCAGTAAAAGCCAATTGATGGGGCAGGAGAATGCTAGGAATGTGATTGGAGTGACTAGGGGGTCCATAGGCCAATCATTAGTGAATACGCCCCCCAGTATATAAAATAGCCCCCGCCAAATTCCTAGCTTTGTTATACAGGGACATGGAAGAGAGTGGAAGCAGTTCTGTGACTTCTGTTACAAAGTGTTATTTAGCAATTTTTAGTGTGAGGAAAGGGATATCTAGTGTAGTTAGGGTGCTATTTTCCACTATAGTTAGCTTTAATTATTCAGATTCTGTAGGGAAATTGTTAAGTGTAAGGGGACCGTAGTGTAGTGTAGGGTTAACTGACTGTGACTGCTATGGCAGGGTGACAAAACCCTTCCATATCAGGGTGACCGCTATAGAGAAAAGATCGTTTCTCTTGTGTCACATTAAGTGCACTAATATGGCTTCTCACCTGTGAGCATTCTTTTTGCTGCAGGCGTTTATAGGGCTTTTTTGAGGAGATGTTTGGATTCAGGCATGACATCTGAACATCTGTGTAGGTGTATATATACATACACCCATGTCTGTATATATACACATACACATATATAGGTGTGAAAGTAGCAGAAACATATGCTTGCGCTAATTAAATAATTAACAGACATATGGCTCCGCTCCTATAACACCTATATGTGTGTATGTGTATAAATACATACAAGTGTCTGTGTATATATATATATAACCCTATACAGAAGTTCAGATGTTTTGCCTTCCTCCAAAGACCCCCAAAAAATGCTTGCGCCAAAAAAAATGCCCAGGTGTGTTGTTGCAGGCGTTTTTTTTGGGCACTTCTCTATAGGGTTATATATATACACACACACTTGTATGTATTTATACACATACACACATATAGGTGTTATAGGAGCGGAGCCATATTAGTGTGAATTAGCGCAAGCATAAATTTCTGCTACTTTCACACCTATATATGTGTATGTGTATACATACATACATGGGTGTATATACCCCTACACAGAAGTTCAGATGTTTTGCCTGCCTCCAAAGACCCCAAAAAAATGCCCAAAACGCCAGCTGCAAAAACACACCTGGGCGTTTTTGTAGCTGGCATTTTTTTTGGGCATTTTTTGGGCGTCTTTGGAGGCAGGCATAACATCTGAACTTCTGTGTAAATTTTTTCAATAATTGGCTCTCTATCAAAAATGACAATTTTTAAGAACTTTTTTTGTGTGATTAATAGTCCCTGGGGCATGACCCAGAACCCTAGGCACTTTTTAGGGGCATTTATTGGGTTTAAGGGCTTCAAAATTGTGTTTTTTGATTACCGAAGTTCGGGTCCCATTGATTTCAATGGGGTTCTGAAATCCGGGCCGAACTTTCGGGAAGTTCGGATGTTCTGGCCGAACCGAACTTTTGAAAAGTTCGATCATCCCTATCCTCTACCTTCTGTTTGAGGATGCCCCACAGATGTTCAATAGGGTTTAGGTCTGGAGACATGCTTGGCCAGTCCATCACCTTTACCCTCAGCTTCTTTAGTAAGGCGGTGGTCATCTTGGAGGTGTGTTTGGGGTTGTTATGTTGGAATAATGCCCTGCGGCCCAGTTTCCAAAAGGAGGGGATCATGCTCTGCTTCAGTATGTCACAGTACATGTTGGCATTCATGGTTCCCTCAATGAACTGTAGCTCCCCAGTGCCAGCAGCACTCATGCAGCCCCAGACCATGACACTTCAACCTCCATGCTTGAATGTAGGCAAGACACACTTATCTTTCTACTCCTCACCTGGTTGCCGCCACACACCCTTGACACCATCTGAACCAAATAAGTTTATCTTGGTCTAATCAGACCACAGGACATAGTTCCAGTAGTCTGCTTGTCTTCAACAAACAGTTTGCGGGCTTTCTTGTGCATCATCTTTAGAAGAGGCTTCCTTCTGGGATGACAGCCATGAGGAGCAATTTGATGCAGTGTGCAGCGTTTGGTCTGAGCACTGACAGGCTGACACCCCCACCCCTTCATCCTCTGCAGCAATGCTGGCAGCACTCATATGTTTATTTCCCAAAGACAACCTCTGGATATGACACTGAGTATGTGCACTCAACTTATTTGGTCGACCATGGCGAGGCATGTTCTGAGTGGAATCTGTCCAGTTAAACTGCTGTATGGTCTTGGCCATCGTGCTGCAGCTCAGTTTCAGGGTCTTGGCAATCTTCTTACAGCCTAGGCCATCTTTATGTAGAACAACAATTTTTTTTTAGAGTTCTTTGCCATGAGGTGCCATGTTGAACTTCCAGTGACCAATATGAGTGAGTGAGAGCGATAACACAAAATTTAACACACCTACTCCCCATTCACACCTGAGACCTTGTAACACTAATGAGGCACATGACATCGGGGAGGGAAAATGGCTAATTGGGCCCAATTTGGACATTTTTACTTAGAGGTGTACTCACTTTTGTTGCCAGTGGTTTAGACATTAATGGCTGTATTTTGAGTTATTTTGAGGGGAAGAAAGTAAAAAAAACATTTTTTTTTTTACATACTTTCACCAGAACAGTATGGCATCATCATATCACTGGTGTGGCGGTGATCAGGGACAGTGGTGACAGTATATTTAAAAAACTGCAATTTTTTTTAAAATATTTTTTAACTTTTTTTTCCTTTTTTTTAATATTGTTTTCTTTTTTTTTTACATACTGTGACCAGAGCAATAAAGTGTCACCAAAGTGTGTACTGCTCTGGGGAGGTGTTCAGGATTTTTTTTTTTCGCTATAATTGCTTATTACAGTGATGATCTGATCACTGTTATAAGCAATTGTTTTTTTGAATGGCATCTAATTATGTGCCATTGTGTACTATTGTGATAGCTGTGATTGGCCACAGCTATCACATGGTGCAGGTCCGCTTTAATTGGCCCCTGCATCATGTGATCACTGTGACCAATCACAGAGATCACAATATTACACAATGAATGGCTATGAATGAATGAATGAAAGCCATTGTGTACTACTCACATATGATCGCTGGGGTTGGTTGCAGCCATTACTTGGTACCAGGGCCTAGCCAATATGACAATCGGTCTGGTGAACACAGCGGGCAACAAATCTTTATAAAAAGTTTATATCATGTGTGAAAAATTACCCTGGAAGACAAGTGGTTAAGGAGTATGCAGGTAAAACTTGTCTTATTTAAGCACTTGAGCTCCAGAACAACCTTCATGACCAGACCATTTTTTGCTATTCAGCACTGTGGTAATTTAACTGGTAATTAAGCAGTCTTGCAACACAGTATGCAAATTAAATTTATATTATTTTTTCACACCAAAAGAGGTTTCTTTTGCTGTTTTTTTTTCACCACATTTTTTATTTTATTTTCTGCTATATAATTGAAAAAAAAAAGAAAATTTAGAAAAAAAAAAAAACATTTTCTACTGTTATAAAACAGATCCAGTCAAATTTCTTCAAAAAATGTAGGCCAATATGTATTATGCTACATGCCTTTGTTAGAAAAAAATCCTAATAAGTGTATATTATTTGGTTTGTGTAAAAGTTAGTGTCTACAAACTATGGTATTTACCCTATATTGTCAAAAGTATTGGGACACCTGCTTTTACACGCACATGAACTTTAATAGCATTCCAGTCTTAGTCCGTAGGGTTCAATATTGAGTTGGCCCACCCTTTCCAGCTATAACAGCTTCAACTCTTCTGGAAAGGCAGTCCACAAGGTTTAGGAGTGTGTCTATGGGAATGTTTAACCATTCTTCCAGAAGTGCATTTGTGAGGTCAGCACTGATGTTTGACGAGAAGGCCTGGTCTCCCCTCGAATTCATCCCAAAGGTGTTCTATCGGGTTGAGGTCAGGACTCTGTGGAGGCCAGTCAAGTTCCTCCACAACAAAGCTGAGGATGCCTGTAAATCTGGGATTTAAAATCCCATTTAAAAAACATTGCCAAATGATATGAAATCAATATTTTCACTGTAAGGAAAATAATCTATAAGTGGTGTAGATTTCAAATGGTAGGACTAACCAACCCAGTAAATTCAGCCCAAGAGCTGACTGTTTACTGCTACAAGAAGTCTTTAATCACACCAACATTTATTTTCAGGGTGTTCAGGCAAATCTTGCAACAGTCCAGATCAAAATACATGTATCTACAATCAGAAAGAGTTTGCACTAGTTTAACCTGCATTAGAGCTGTTTTAATAAAAAACAGCTATCCAAAATGAACATGTTTACAGTTTGCCATTGAACACACAGACCTTATAGAACAATGTGCAGAATACTTGGGGGTGCTTTGCTGCTTTAGGGCCTGAGGAGCTTGCAGCAATGAAGTCAACTCTACATTCTGCATCAACGTGTGTTTGATGAGAATGTTAGGCCATCTGTCCACAAGTTGAAGCTGAACAATCCAAAGCACACTAGCAAATCCGTGAAAAATGCCTCAAAAAGAAAAAATTGAGAGTTATGGACTGGCATAGTCAAAACTCTGTTTTGGTTCCCATTGAAAAATAGGGAGGGGGATTTGAAATGGGAAGTTCTTGCAATTCTGGCAACTAGATAAATTTTTATATTGAGAGGTGGTCAAAATGCCATTGTTAATGGCAGAGACCGGTTGGCAATTATACAAATGCCTACAAAAAGTAATTTCTTCTAAATTGGGAATATATCGGATACTGATTCCAAGGGTGTACTTACTCTTTCCACAGCACACAATACAAGTATTTTTTTTTTTTTTTAATAGGCACATTTTTTTGTGATTTTATTTACGTATGTTACCCTTATCTGTAAGCATTGTTTTGAAAAATGTGAATGTTTATCTATTGTCCGAACAACAAGCGTCTTCGAAAATAGATATTAGACATAAAATAGACATGGCTAGATTGACTTTAAATTTAGGCCTTACCATTTAGGCGGAAAAGCGATATGTTGGTCACGACAAATACTATACTATGGGGGATAAATCCACTACCTTATTAGCCAGAAAACTGGTTCCCCGTCCTTACACCCTCGGCCTTACCTAAACTCAGACTAAATAACGGACACTTGATTCCGCATAATATAATAATCCAGTGCAGCTCCGTCAGGGCATAGAGGATGATTTTTTCAATTATATTGCTTTGCCTAAATTGACAAAAGCTCACTCAGTTCTCATGGATGAGGAATTTTCAGATTTGGAAATCAGACAGCCTATTAAAAGTTTGAATCCCTCCAGATGGGTTTTCAGGCCAATAATTTTTTTTTGCAGATGAACACATTTTGACCAAAACTGTTTCATGAGTTACCTGAACACTCCACTATAAAGTGGTGGGGATTTTGGAGACCTTTTTTAGCATCAAATGGTCAGCTTATATTTTTTTAATTAATGATGACAGAAATGAATGCCATTGCTTTCTGCTTCTTCATTTCTTTGTGTTACAGGTTTATTGGCATAATGTTAATATATCTTTAGGTTTTCTATTCTTTTCTTGGTTACTTTTGACCAAGAGAACCCATTCGATTTTTATCCATATGATAGCGGTAACAGCTAAATGAGCTCTGTAGCCTATATTAATCTGTTATCTGATCATTTAGATTATTTGTGCTCTTTTTAATACTGTTGACGCTTACAACCTATATATACACTACATTTGGATGTCAGTCTTTTGACCATAAAGCAATGTAGCTTTTGCTGTATATTAGTAGGGCTTGGACTATATGTCTATTCTAAATATGAATTGCTGGTTGTTTGAAACTTTTGTTATTCTCAGTACAATTTAAGCACTTACCCACTGTGCACTTAAACCCCCTTTCTAACTAGGCCAATTTTTAGCTTCCAGTGCTCTCAAAATTTGAATGACAATTACTCAGTCATGCAACACTGTACCCATATTAAATTTGTGTCCTTTTTTTTCACACTAATAGAGCTTTCTTTTGGTGGTAATTATTCACCACTGAGTTTTTATTTTTTGCGCTATAAATTAAAAAAAGAATGAAAATTTTGTAAAGAAAATGCACTTTTCTGTTATAATTTTACAAATTAGTAATTTTTCTTCAGAAATTTTGGGCAAACTTTATACTGCTACATTTCTTTGGTAAAAATAACACAAATAAGTATATATTATTTGATCTTTGTGAAGGTTATAGAGTCTACAAGCTATGCAATAAATATGAATCACACCTGATGTACTGAAGGCCTATTTCATTTCATTAGACACTAACAAGCCAGGAAAGTACAAATACCCCTACAAATAACCCCTTTTTGGAAAGTAGACATTCCAAGGTATTTAGTAAGAGGCATGATGAGTTTTTTGAAGTTGTAATTTTTTCCACAATTCTTTGCAAAATTTTCACAAAATTGACATATTATTTCTCTCACATTGCAAGTGCATACTACAAATTACACCCCAAAATAAATTCTGCTACTCCTCCTGAGTATGAGGATACCACATATGTGAGACTTTTATATGGCCTGGCCGCATACAAAGGCCCAACATGCAAGTAGCACCTCCAGGCGTTCTAGGAGCATAAATTACACATATAATTTCCTGACAACCTATCACACTTTTGAAGGCCCTGGAGCACCAGGACAATGGAAACACCTACAAAATGACCCCATTTTGGAAAGCTAACACCCCAACATATATATTCTATGAGACATTTTTAGTCTTTTGAGCATGTCCTTTTTTCCACAAGTTTTTGGAAAATGTGGAAATAAAATAAAAACACATTTTTTTACATAAAGTTGTCCATTTATCAGATTTTCAAAGACACAGCATGTGCATACCACAAATTAAACCCCATAATACATTCTGCTACTCCTCCTGAGTATAGCGATACCACATGTGTGAGATTTTTACACAGCCTGGCCACATACAGAGGCCCAACATTCAAGTAGTACCTCCAGACGTTCTAGGAAGATAAATTACACATATAATTTCCTGACAACCCATCACATTTTTGAAGGCCCTGGAGCACCAGGACAATGGAAATGCCCACAAAATGACCCCATTTTTGAAAGCTAACACCCCAACGTATATTCTATGAGGCATTATGAGTCATTTGAGCATGTCATTTTTTCCCACAGGTTTTTGGAAAATATGGAAAGAAAATGACAACACATTTTTTTACACAAAGACAAAAAAAAAAAAAAAATTGTCCATTTATAAGATTTTTCAAAAACACAGCATGTGCATACCACAAATTACAACCCAAAATACATTCTGCTACTCCTCTTTAGTATATTGATACCACAAGCATGAGACTTTTACACAGCCTGGCAACATACAGAGGCCCAACACGCAAGTTGCACCTCCAGGCTTTCTAGGAGCACAAATTACACATATAATGTCCTAACAACCTATCACACTTTTGAAGGTCCTTCATATTTCTAACACATAGCATGCACATACCAATAATTACACTCCAAAATACATTCTGCTGAGCAAAAGGTAAACAAAAGATTACATGTGGTTTTAGTAGTGCAGTTCTCCACAGGAGAGCATTGATCCAGGCAGCAGGCAGGGACGTGGTCAGCCACAGCGAATGGAATTGCCCAGGCAGCAGGCAGGAATATTATCCATAGTCAGTACAGGCAGGGATACTGTCCATATACAGTCCGGGGTCGGTGCGGGTAGAGATATTGCCAGCAGTGCCAATATATTAGTCCTGGTAGTAGGAAGGAGCATTGTCCATGGTACAGGTAGCAGGCCAAGAAAGAATGGGGACAGAAGTAGAGGCTTTTCCCACCCAAATCTCTTTAAAGCCTTCGGTCTCCAGACCCTAATCTGGGAATGGGAAAACCAGAAAATGTGTTTTCTTCATCCAGAAAAACAATTCTGAAGACCCTCACATATGTGGGACCCCTGTGTTATGAATTCCAGTAGCAGGGTAAAAGATCAGTCCAAAGGGCAAGCAAAAAGTGTGGTCAATAAACAGTCCAGGGTCAGTTCCAGAGCAGCCAGAGGTATGTACAGTTTAGCATTAGGCAGAAACCTGGTCGCATAACAGGCCAGGGTCAGTTCCAGAGCGGGCAGAGTTATGCACAGTTTAGCGTTAGGCAGAAGCGTGGTCAAATAACAAGCCAGGGTCAGTACTGGAGAAGGCAGAGGTAAGGTACTATTCAGTGCAGTTGCATAGGGTGTGGATGTAAATGACAGGAATTGAGAATTAAGTTTACCATACTTCACTAATAATGTAGAGAAGTATGGTAACGGCGAAAAAAGTCATCTATGTGGAGGCCTGGTTGGGAAAGACACCGGGGGCAATAATACGCGGTGTCACTTCTAACTCCTCCTCTGGAGCGCACCCGGCATTTCTTTTGACGTCTTTGGCCTGTTTCACAAAGGGTGGGGGGGGGAGGGGTTCTCAGGAAAATGGCATTCGTGGAGTCTGCTCACTGAATCTGAGTAAATGCTTTCTGCTGGGCTTTCGAGGTACAAAAGGGCGGTGATAATTTCTTCTTGGTAATAAAGATAGGATACAAGGGTCTCGGTAGATTTACGGTAAATAATATAGGTATTATACATGGCCAAACTGAAAAAATAAATGGAGAATTCTTTATACCGATGGCAGCTTTTTCTTGTGGGAAGGGAGGGTTTGATCATTTGATCATTGAAGTCGACTCCCCCCATGAACAAATTATAGTTGTGGACACATGCTAGTTTCTTGACTGGGCTGTTCCTTCTGGGGATTTCCACATAGGTGTAATTATAAATGGATGAGAGCATATAGACATTTCGTCTCTCCCTCCACCTGGTAGCCTATATCTCATCATTCCACAAACTCGCCGTCTCCCCTCATCGTAGTCTATCATTAACAAGCCTTGCGGGAAGCCCTTCCTTTTGGCTCTCACTGTCCCACATGCTGGAGTCTCCTTCCGGTGAAAATTGCGGAAGAGGGGCAAGCTTGTGTAGTAGTTATCCACATATAGATGGTAACCTTTTTCCAGGAGTGGATATACAAGCTCCCAAACAACTTTTCGACTGGCTCCAATGTACTCTGGGCAGTCAGGGGATGCAGCTGGGCATCCTTCTCTTTGTACACCAGGAAGGAGTAAATGCAACCCATGTCATAGAAATATAGTGCAGCGCAAAAATTAATAACATGTATAAGAAACATCCAAAGTGTGTAATATCATAAACAGTAGTCCATAAATGATGTAATATATAACTGGCTAAGGGAGGGAAGGAAGCTTCGTGTGGAAAGAAATTAAATCAAACTCCATGCATTGGATCCCGTGAGGAAACAGCCATCCACCAAACACTGCCTCTCTCCTCAACAACTCGACCACTAGGGGTCACAACGCCTGTATATACATCCAAGGACCGATCCAATCCCAGAGAAAGATCCCAGTCTTAAACTCCACAGATGTGGAGATAACATGTAAATTAAGAAAAAGGATATAGTGCTCTCTTGTTGATATCACAAAATTTATTGTCATAAAAGTGAAGCACTCTCAGTGCAAAATGCAGGCAGGGTAATACAAACAGATCAGCGTGGCAGCCGCAGGTGACATCAAAACTCCCCCCCTCGTAAGCGTTACATCCATGGGCGGGACTGATGATATATATATATTTTTTTTTTTTACAGTAGAATGAATAATAGCAAATGTTTTTAAATCTCTTTTCAGACTCAAAGACATCCACAACTTTCTCTATGGGTCTTGGCATGATGACATCATGTATGTCAATAGCAAAGAAAACACCAGACCCTTGATATATAAGGTTTAAATAAGAAAACTTCTACTTGCATACACCCTGAAGGTTCTAATCATTGACACCTACTCTGGATCACCCAATTCTAATTTAATGGATTTGAAGTGGTGTTAACTGTATAGGCGTACTCACTTTTTTCATTTAACAAATCTGCTAATTTTTTATTTAGATCATGACAATGAATACACTATGTCAAATTTATTGATCACCAAAAATGTGTGCACACAGTGACCAATGTTCACCTTTACTGAATAGGCCTGATTTTCTGCAAGTTCCTGTGACAAAAAAAAAAAAATTTACTACTCATCAATGGAGACAGAAAAACATAGGAATTCTAGTGGCCAGACATTGTAGATAATATTCTTTATGAATTCACCTATGGTTATGGGTTAATGACAGAAAACATTAGCTCAAACTTACAAAAATTCATTCTTCCCATTGAAATTCAATGCCATCCTATAAATTACACAAAATAGTTTTCAACTTTCAAAACAATTAAATTGCATTGTAAATTATTCCCCTTTCAAGTGAGTGGATGCTGTTTTACATGCTGTGTCACACAATCTTTTAAAGCTCTTGATGCACAGTAAGCTACAGAAAATACACTTATCATGTAAGAGAATAATTAAACTGAAGACATGCCCAGATTAATCATACGCTAGCAATTTTTATTGTGGTAATGCATTAAAGCACAACAATTGTTTCCCTTTATTGATATCAGTACAATTGATTTTAAAAAGTATAGTTTATTAAAAATCCTTTATTAAATATTACATTTCATTGTAACTTACAAATTGAAAAATATCACCCAAAAGTTGGATTGTTAGCATTTACCACATCTAAGTGATATCAATGAAACCAAAATGTGATCTGTATGAGATTGTTAAATATGCCATCTGTAGCCCTATTCTGGGAGAGAGGGCTATATGCGGTAACCCTCTCTAGGCAGGTCACTTTTTACCTGGTAAATTGGAGACTGAGCACCCGTATTAGAGATGAGGCTCTGGTTTGCTGTCACTATGGGTTTGAGGGAAAACCTGCATGTTCAAGGATCATGGCCCGTGCAAACTAATACAGGAATCCTCCAAACTGAATTCTTTCAGCTGGCTTAGAAGAGTTAATAAGGGGACTTCTGTATTAGTCAGCCCCCTCACTTTAAAAAAGGTGAAGTCACAGAAGCAATATTAATAAAGTGCTGTCGCTGTGAGAGGGAAAGCAAAGGTAGTACAACTAACAAACTGCATAGGGAGGTATTAGTGTAGGGTATAGGCACTGGCAGGTTTTTTTAAAGTAGATGAAAACTACTGAATGTCATGTAGATGATGCTGTGTGTGGGTTGTGGGGGAAGAAAATAATTTGTATCCTTTTTCATCCCTTGTTTCATATTAATGCTCATTCCTGTCCATATGCACTACAGTATTAGCAGGCTGCATGTGTTTTTTCACAAGGAATATTTAATAATTTGCCTACTGTTGGCTACAATTATTTTTTCACAGAGCTGTTTTTCAAACGGTGACAACACTGGAATATGTCTGGACAATATGTATCTGAACAACATCAGATCACTAGCGTGAGGACCAGCAACACAGCTCCATGTCCTGGGCAGAGAAAGTTTACTCTTCACAAGCTTGAACAAACTCCCTGCCGTAAGGTAAGAGGAGATCCAACCTTTCTGGTGAGCCTTCTGACACACCTTCCCTGAGCACTGTGGTGACCCTTACAAAAAAATCCCCATCACCGATTTACCATCCTGCCTGGAATATTTGTCTTGGAATCCTGGATTTCCACCCATATATGGTGTAACCCTTACACCCCACATAGACTGATATATTGTGGACATTATCTATTTCACAGGATTTTGTGTCTAATATATTTTTTTTACAGCTGGATGGAGTTTATATGGTTTATTAGCACTATTGCACATATAAGCTGTTTGCACATTTAAGGGTGTAATACTGTATAAATATATACAATTTTGTTATACACAAGTTGCAAGCGCACTAAGCGTGGGGGGGGGGGGTTCTTTCATATCCCCCTTTCTTTCTACATTTACTTTACCTAACCTTGTGGCAGGAGGAGTTTGCTGCAGCTGCACTTTAGAGACCTAATTTATATACCTTTTTACTTTATTTATTCACCACTTAATTATTTATTTATAGTAATTACTTATGGTGCACACATTTAATATTTAATATTCAATTTATTAAATTATTTGAGGTACCCATAGGCGCAGGTGTACACCCCTCATTAACTCTTGATGAGTGCCTGTGACAGCTCTCTAGTTCAGCACAAGGAACACATCTCACTGAAGGTGAGTAATGTTACTTGTGCTTATTCATTATTTTTTGTTAACTAAACTTAACAGTTTACAAATTTTTCCCCTTTAACCCTTTTAGAACCACCACCACATCCCTTACAGTGCTGGCAACAGGGGGTTCCACATATGCTCACAGCGGCTGAAGTCACCAGGAATTTGTGCACCCTTCACAAGCCAACTTTCAGGTTTCTAATGAAAGCAATCCGTCAGCTATACAGAAGCCAGATTGCTTACTCTGACCCCTTAATGCTTCCCCATGCCACAACCTACATAATGCTTTCCAGGCTCTGCTGTCCCATTTTTAGGCATGAGACTTGTAAAGTGCTGCCAAATGGAGGGGTGGGAGACCAGTGAACATTTGTTCACTGATCTCTAGAGTTGAGCGGACACCTGGATGTCCGTGTTCAGCGGGTTCGGCCGAACTTGAAAAAAAAGTCCGGGTCCGTGTCCCAGACTTTTTCCAAACTTTACCCGGACACCGAACCCCATTGAAGTCAATGGGGACCCGAACTTTCAGGCACTAAAATGGCTCTAAAACACCAATGGAAAGGGCTAGAGTGCTGCAAATGGCAGCAAAATGTAGTTAAGAGCATGGCAAGTGCTCTTAAAAAAAATTCCCCTTTAAATTAATTTTTTAATAGCAGATTAGAACAGCAATCTGTAGTGAAAAATAGCTGAATGCTGCACACAACAGACTGATAAAAATTGATTTTTTTCTCCCTCCTCCTCCTCCTCAGTGGGCTCAAGTGAGGGCAAAAAGATTGTTCACTGCACCACCCCCCACACAGCAAAATCGATGTAGAAGACTGACCCTGCCTAATCTCCAGCCTCGCCCTAAAATGCTCTAATAACTTTCCCTGCCTGCACTCCGACCTGTCCCTGCATTCTTTTCGGACACAATTTTTTACAGAATCACTGTCTGTCCCTAATCAGCAGCCAGTACGTATGATGTGTGCTCTGTCCCTAAACTACAGCAGAATGACGCGGCGCGCTGGGGCTCTCGAACTTATAAAGACATGGTCACATGCTTCAGATGGCCAATCACAGCTACTAATACTTTAGTAGGCATGGCTGTGATGGCGCACACCAGTTAAACGCTTGTTGATTGGCTGTTGAAAGCCTGCCATTAAAAGCACACCATTACATACAAAACAGGAAATAAAATGACCGAACACGGATTTTAAACCCGAACATACAGTAAAGTTTTCGGGTCCGCGTTCGGTAACAAAAATCCAATTATTCGGTACGAACACGAATAATACAGTCCGTGTTCGCTCAACACTACTAATCTCCCCTAGCTAAAATAAAACTGGAAGTGATGTGTAAATCGTCAATTCCAGTTTCAGGTGCACACCGTTAGCTTTAATGGAAGGCAGATGAGACATCAAGAATCACAATACCGCTGATGTCTCATTAAAGAGAACCTGTCTTAAAGATATCATATCACATAGGGGACTTTTATCCCATGCGTACGAAAATGTTGCTTGCAATACACATTACCAATCATTGTGCATGCCGGAATTAGAGCAATATTTCTAAACCACCAACTGTAACTAACTTTAAACTGATGACCTGTACACAAATTTAAAGTGTCACTTATGGAAAATGTGGGGTGCCAAAGTCCATTGTCATTTTGCGGGTATGCTCAAATGTAAAGTTTGAGATGTTGGGTATCTATTTATGCAGCCACATCTTTTATATTTTACCAAAAAAAATGGGTAATCTAATGTGTTTTTGTGCCCTAAAATTAACTTTAGTGTATTTTTTATTGTAATTTTGAGCTTCATAAACGATGTGACATAAAACATTGGAACTACCTAATTTTATTTACCAAGGTGTCTGCTTTCTGGAATATATATAATATTGGGGGATTTTAACTAATTGTCAGGCCTAGACTTATTCTTTAAGCATGTGTGGTCATTGAACTATGGACCTTATCATCGTACTTTCCTTTTTTGTGTCCTTAGCTGCAAAGCGTTATGGTTTGTGAAAATGTTACAACCTCTTACTTGGTGTATTTATGTCACATACACTGTGAATGTATATTTACTTATACAGACAGGTAGGAGAACATCTCTTTTTTGCTGATTTTCTAAACTCTTTTAAAAACAGCAAAATGCGAGAATATCCACTGAAACTGCTTAACCTGTAACCTATGATGTTTACATTTTTATTTGAATTGAATGAAAATAATAAAAGAAGGCATTGAAAAGGTGAATATTATCCATGTGGAAAGGACAAAGGTGACCAGCGCTATGGAGTTTTATAAATAATGTGTATAAAGTAAAATATATAAAGGTGTAAGCTGCCAACAACCAAACCCCTAGGGGTTAGACGTGAAATAAAGTGCAAAGGGTTGATAAAGACGCTACCTGTGAGTAACAAACTGTTGGGTAAAGTGGTGTACCAAATCAAATGGTGAAACCCAAAAACAATAATATATAAATATAAGGTGCACAAGTGTTGTTGTTGTCCCAATTGTCTGGGGAAAATATCCAATTATTGTCCTAGATCTGACAATGTGCAGTGAACAGAAAGTGCAATGTGCAATAAATAGACAGAAAATGGAGAAACAGTGAGAAATTTATTCCAAATAAAAGACACTATACAGTGCAAATACCAGTAAGAATATGGTGCTTACCGGAGCTGAAATAAGTATATAAAAAAATTGTGGTAAATAAATAAAGGAGTTTTTCCTAAAAAGCGCTAATGTGCAAATATAGTGAAGGAATTGGTGAAAATGTGGAAAACGAATATTCCAATAAAAATTCCAATAAAAAATAAAATATAAAATATAAATAAAGAAGGTTGCATCCACCTGTGTGGCCACTAGGTGTCGCACCTTACATATGACCTGTTTGATGCAATAAAGTGGTGAAACAGGTAAAATTCCCGGGGGTTCCTCCAGTTAAACGAACGGATTCAGACTCTCTAAATGCTCAAAGAGAAGAGAGGAAGCCCCATGATGCCGTATACAAATGCAATCAAACTGGCAAAAAACTTAGTGACTCACGGTGTAGGCTGTTCAAGATCAGTGTGCTTAGCCGGGAAGCTTCCTCATTCCACGTCCCGAGCTCCAAAGACCGGAAGTGACGTATGACGTAATAGACTCAACCCTACACGTTTCGTCAGAGGACGTCTGCTGGAGCTATATTATATATCACTATATTTGCACATTAGCACTTTTTAGGAAAAACTCCTTTATTTATTTACCACAATTTTTTTATATACTTATTTCAGCTCCGGTAAGCACCATATTCTTACTGGTATTTGCACTGTATAGTGTCTTGGATTTGGAATAAATTTGTCACTGTTTCTCCATTTTCTGTCTATTTATTGCACATTGCACTTTCTGTTCACTGCACATTTCTCGGATCTAGGACAATAATTGGATATTTTTCCCAGACAATTGGGACAACAACAACACTTGTGCACCTTATATTTATATATTATTGTTTTTGGGTTTCACCATTTGATTTGGTACACCACTTTACCCAGCAGTTTGTTACTCACAGGTAGCGCCTTTATCAACCCTTTGCACTTTATTTCATTGTCCATGTGGTCCCTGTGTGCTGCACTTTTCTTTGGTCTTGTATGAATGTAAATGCCTGGCTCTGTTGCAGGTGGGACACCACCACGTGGCTAACTGTGATAGAACTAGAATTATAATGTTGGCTACCGTAACAAATGTAGTTTTTCCCTGAGAATAGCCAATGTTGAAAAGACAAGATTCACATTTTCAAAACATAATTTATTACTTTTTATCCATAGTGTCAAAAAGAGAACTATGCCTTTGCAAATTGAGCTATCATGCTTTGTATTAACATGACAATACATCTTCCACTATAAAACCATCCTGAGCAGGTATTTTTGCTTGCATAAGTAAGAGAAGACCATTCGCCTAGACCAGGGATCTCCAAACTACGGCCCTCCAGGTGTTATAAAACTACACATCCCATGAGGCATTGTAATACTCTTACATTCACAGACATGACTAGGCATGATGGGAATTGTAGTTCCTGAACAACTGGAGGGCCATAGCTTGTAGACCCCTGGCCTAGACAATTAGAGTTAGATACTGTATGTAAGATGAAGTATCGAAGGTACATAGGAAAATGGACATTAGTGGCACAACACAACCTCACAAAAGGCTAAATTTGTCTAAAATTTTACATTTTATTACAATTTCTATAAAAACAGACAATACAATAAGACGAAATTAAACTCAAAATAATTATTCCAATATAGACCGACATTTCCAGTATTGGATACATATGCCCAAAAGTAATTGTAAACCTAGATCCCCTGAGCAGGGAATTATGGTAATCCGACAGAAGTGGGCGACCAACAAAGTTGTATCATGTCTGATATTTGGGGTACAGTCAGCCATAAGATGAAGGTGTATTAAAATGCATTGTAGCCTTTTGGTAGTATATATCAATATTCACTTACAGTATCTTACATAGATAATTTACTTTTGCATAAGTAACAAAAAATTATTTGTCTGGACCATTAGATTGGGGTATTTTGGATGTACATGTATGTTTTAAAAAAATGCCTTATGGCAGCTGATATCAAAATGAGCTAATTTACTTTTGCATTAGTAACAAAAATGATTTGCCTGGACCATTAGATTAGGGTATTTTGGATGTACATGTACATTTAAAAAAAAATGCCCTATGGCAGCTTATATCAAAATGTGCCTCTGCCATGTTTAAAAAACATACTTTTTAATAGCAAACAACCTCCTGCAAAGTCAACTCCTTTCCTGAAAGTCATAGCTATTTTATAATCTCTGAGTCATTAGATAACAGATAGAACTCCACACTTAGTGGTTTCAAATGTTTATGGTCTGCAATTCATTCTTAATGAGCTCTCTCCATGTCTTTATTCTTCTTCACACCCTCCTGCTGGGAAATGTCTTACTCTGCCTTGGCTTTTGTTAATGATTCCACAATCATTTCAGAGTCATTTCTTCTGCCTCATGTGATTCTGACACTGCAGAAGAGCCAGGCTCTGCAGCCTCACAGTTGGAAATATAACCTTTAATGTATTAATTTCTCTTGCTCAAAACAATTTAACCTCTGTCTTGGTTTTGTGATTGCTAAGTGTTCCAATTAAATGCCTCTTTCATTTTTTGTCCTGGAGGGCCTGATCTTACCACTATTATGTTTAACATATCCTACCTAGTAAATGATGAGCACTCCAGGACCCCTCAAGTATTCTTCTACCATATCAATCTATTATCTATCTCAGGAGTGTCTGTCATGCTTCCGAAACAAAAACAGGCTTAATTAAAGCATTCTAAACACTGCATCGTAAGTGAGGAAGTATACAATTATGAACAAGGAAATGGCATGGCAGGGAAGTGATTGCTTTTCATTTTCAATGGCAGTAAGCAGTTTCTTATTTGAAATGTTAAAGCTTCCACATCAGAGTGAGAACGATGTCAAGAGTGTGAAAATTCATCATGCAGACATAATATTATGCTGTTGTCATATGTTCTTTGCTGACAGCTCCTGCATTGTACTGTAAACTTTTCTAATAAGCCCTAAATATTTTGAAAAATTGGTTATGAATTATGAACATACTTGCTAATCCTCTGTCAAGATGGCATGACTAGGAGAGAGAATATCCTGTTTATTTTTAGCCATATATTTGAGATAAATTCAGACATACTAAAAGCAAATCAAGTATTCACATGTTCTGTCATTGCATGCAATAAACCAGATCAGCCTAAGTCTTCCATATTTATCAGTAAATACTACATTTTAATTACATTATAGCAAGCAGGAGCTGGTTGTACAATAGTAGCACATGATTTCAGGGCACCTAAGGCTAAAAAAAGTAAAAATGTTTCTTTGCCTAAATGCATCCTTCGGGGACAGAAAAATATAAAAATAAGCAATGTGATCTATTTGTGGTTTCAGCAGATCTATACTGCATTTGGAAATATTATTTTTTTTTAATAAAACGAATGAATGTTATATAAAACAATAATACTAAACAGGAACTTAACCTAAAAGCTTTGAGTGAAAATGAGTTATCTGACTGTATTGCTCTGGCTGGTCCTCTCTATTTCATTATAATCCACAAGTTTTAGACCTCTTTGGGAGGGGCTTCTAATACCCTGCTGATGTATGCTCTCTACATTATGAGTCTGTGTCTGGCCAGCCCTGATTGGTGCTGTGCCAGTCACATGACAAAAAAAAAACAGTTTCAGAAGAGTAATTCTAATTAAAATATAAATATTAAAAACTGTTTTATAGGGGGCGGAGCCTGGCCGCCAACCAAGATGGCAGTGTGAACTCCCCTCTATGCAGCCACAGGGGAACAAGCAGCTTGCATAGCCCTTCTCTGCCGCCTCAGTACTACTTCTAGTAAGGCGCCAACCCTTAGAAACATTACATGCCATGTTCCAAAAGAAAAATCTGCCTGCTGGGCCCCGCAAGCTCACAGCCCCGAGACTCCCAAAATAGCGCCAGCTTAGCAGCCAGAGTGGCATCTCTGGCTTCTCGCCACACCTCTCCTCATGTAGCAGCCCACACTGCAGTAGCACCCATGAACTGCACCATCCCAACATGGAACCGCACCACGGACCGATCTAAAAGAGCTGTATCCGAATCTTAGAATGAAGTAGTAACGAATTTCGTTAAAATCCGTCAAAATTAATTTTGTTTATTTATTTTTTAATGAATTTCATCTTTTCAGAATGCCTAGAATTCGGATCGGTCGAAAAATGATTGACCAATTTTTAACATTTATCTATTGCCGGGCATATACATTTATTTATTGCCGGGCATCTGTTGCCATTCTGTGGAAAGAAATAGCTGTTTATTAACCAATGGGCCGGGAAGCCAGCCGTCCACGTCCTTAACAACCATGAGTCATTATCCATCAGCAGGCTTCCCTACTGACAGATGAATGTAGAGATAAAGAATGCTGTTAAAAAAATAAAGAATGCAGAAAATTGCCCAGCAATAGAAAAATGTTTAAAAAAATGGCATGGGGTCCCCCCCCCCGTGCCCAAAGGCCGGCGTGGGGTCACGTGGTGTCATGTGACGTCAGAAGGGGCGGTGCCACTGGGTGATGTAACTGCGTGGCTCCATCCCTTGCCTTTAAAAGAACTGTCAAAGCCGAAGAGAGGGCATGAGGCAGGTAGCACTTTTTCTATTTTTTGGGTTGGCTTCATGATAAAAGATGGATTTACATTGAGGGACGTTATTGTTTTTTTAATAAAGGACTTGTCAAAAACTGTTTCCTGTGGTTTTTACTTTTTTACACTTTTTTGGTGAATGAATACAGGTATGATGTACCCGATACCCATTCTCATAGGGCGGGGCAATGATCTGAGGGCTCCCTTGTTAAAGGGGGCTTCCAGATTCAAATAAGCCCCCCACCTGCAGACTCTGACAACCACAGCCCAAGGTTGTTGGGAAGAGGCCCTTTTCCCCATCAACATGGGGACAAGGTGCTTTGGGGTGGGAGGCCCCTGCTCCAAAGCATCCACCCCCCATGTTGAGGGCATGGGGCCTGGTATGGTTCAGGAGGGAGGTGGATGAGTGAGCACCAGGTTGCATGCCCAGATAAGGGCCTGGTATGGATGGGGGGCCTTACACCATTTTTTTTTAACATTTATCTATTGCCGGGTAATTGCCAGCATTCTTTATTTTTCTTTAACAGCATTCTTTATCTCTACATCCATTTGTCAGTGGGGAAGCCCACTGACAGCTGACGATTCATGGTTGTTAAGGACTCAGGTGGCCGGCTTCCCGGCCCTCTGCTTAACAATCAGCTATTTCTTCACACAGCATTTGAATCGGTCGATAGTTTTTCGAATTACCTGAATTCTAATCATTCTAAAAATTTGTAATTTGTTAGAAAATTATTAAATGAAACTAATTTGAATAAAAACTAAACTAAATGTAACGAAAACGAAACTAAACTAAACAAATTCCGAAACCAAACTAAACTAGTTCCATAATGAAATAAGATTAGTACCATAATGAATCTATTTGAAACAAAGTAAAATATTTTTTTCTGTTCTGCACATGTCTACTAACAATCGAGTGTCTGAAACTACTTTGAAACAAATGCTTTTTTCACTACAAAAAGATCTTAGGAAAGACCTCCATGGATCCATCTCCCATATGCAATCACAAATAGATGACCCGGGAGACCGCACTGATACTACGGAGAAACAACTTCATTCCTATGTCAGTGCTTATAATGAATAAGTGGAAGCACACTAAGTTTAAACAGAGGAACTCCCATAGAAAAAACCTCAAAATCAGAGGTAATCCAGAAAGTGTTCTTTCTGTGGAACTTGCTTTCTACCTTCAGCAACTCTTCTCTGCCCTGGATCTCACAATTGATCGGGCACAAAGAATCGCTAAACAGGCGCAGGCTCCAGAAGACAAATCACGAGATGTCCTCACTTGCTTTCACTTCTACCAGTCCAAAGAGTGCATCCTGCGGGCAAAAAGGAACCTGTCTGTCCTCCCAGAGCCTTAAAAAAACCTAATCATCTATGCAGAGGCCTGGAATAGATTTTTGAGGGGGGCAACACAATTTTTAGAAAAAAATTCTGTCATATGGTTCCCTTTAACCACTTAAATACAGGGCATTTTCACCCCCTTCCTGCCCAGACCAATTTTCAACCTTCAGTCTATGGGAAATCTTGGTCAGTTTGGCATGGCACTGCTCCCTGTCTTTAATATTGGTGTCTATAGGAAATCTTGGTCAGCTTGACATGGCACTGCTCCCAAACTATAAGTGACAGGGACACAAAACTTGAAAAGCACCGAGAGGGGACCCAGGACTACAACATATCCATACATTTTAAAAGTGGGATATGCCTGTACACTACACTGACTGCACTAAACTGACTGAACTCACTATCCACTAACTACCAGCCTAATCTCTTTTGTCACACACTATACACGGCTGCCATGTAAGCAGCAGCCTTATATAGTGTGGGGTGTGGACTTAGTGCCTGAGCCATGATTGGCCAAAGGCACCCTGCCTTTAGCCAATCATGGCTCTGAGAGGACATTGTGCTGTGATTGGGCAAAGCATACAGGTCAGGTGCATGCTTTGGCCAATCATCAGCAATCAATGCACTGCAACAGCGCAGTGCATTATGGGGTGCTCAGCCGCGAACAGCTGACGCTCGAGTCTAACTTAATCTCGACTTGAACACAGAGCCCATCCCTACTAATCTCTCTTGATGCTAAAAAAGTCTTTGATGGGGTGTGCTGGACTTATTTGATAGAAGTTCTTTGAAGGTTCAGCTTCACCGGGCGAATTCTCTCCGCAATAACCACCCTCTACTTCTGTCCCAGCACTAGAGTCTGGACTTCAGGTTTCCTCTCAAAATCATTTGAAACCATGAATGGCACAAGACAGGGCTGCCCATTATCCCCCATTATATTTTCTTTAGTAATAGAAACCCTAGCTGAATGTATCCAATCCAACCCAAATAATGGGTATACCTGTAGTAGACACACAAAAGAAAAATGAGCTATATGCAGACGACATGATCCTTTCCTTAAACAACCCTTTGCAATCCTTATCCCATCTATGTCATCAGTTAGGACACTTCGGATCTCTTTCCCTATATAAACTAAATGACTCTAAATGCCAAATATAATTCATCGGCCTTGACCCATCCATTAAATCACAAAGTTGCTCCTTTCTCTTGGGCTTCTCTTTCATCCTTGTAATACCTAGGTATTCAATTATCTGTCCCCAGCAACAAAATCTTTCAAAAAATTTTCCATCTCTCATCCCCAAACGTACCCATTTAATCACCTGTCTGCAGTCACTCACACCCTCTTGGGCTGGTTGCATTGCCCTTACCAAAATGTTTTTATTCCTACATATTCTTTATATGTTTAGATCCCTAGCAGTGCCTTTTTTCTCGACTCATCTTAAGAAAATTCAGTCTCTTATTAACTCCCTAATCTGGTGTGGTAAACAACCTCAAATAAAATCTAGCATTCTTCTACAACCCACAAAGCACTCTGGACTGGGAGTTCCTTAGAATATCTTATACCCAAATTAAATCTTCTCTCCTGGAAATCTGCAGGTATTCACCCAATCTCTCAACTTTATGCCAATACAACTTATCGCTCCTTCCAAGACCTAAGCTCGACATCCTATTCCAAGATCTTCTTCCTTTAAATACTTGCAAATACATCATGCCTTACACCACATTCATATTGGAGAATCCTCACATCTGGACCACCTCCTGGAACTTTTGATTCTTCCAAAACTGGATCCAAGGGACTCTCACCAATATATTCCCTCCTATCTACCCCTCCTCCTACTGAAAAACCTTCAACATTATGTGCCTGGAAACATACATTTTCCTTCACAGCTACTTCACTATCATGGTAATCTGCATCAACCCTAACTTTGAAATACTCTTGCTGCATTTCACATTGGGAGTCTTCTCATAAACTTCTGCATGAATGGTATTTTATCCCTTCCAAACTAGCAAGGATTTTCTCAGATTATCCCCCACTATGTTGGAGACAATGCGGCATATCAGGCACTCTGTCTCATGTTTGGTGGCACTGCTCCAACATCCAGATCTTCTGGTCCAGGATATTTTTACTAATTACTTATATTATGGGACCTCAATATCCACCTAACCCTAAACACGCCCTACTAGGCTTAGACATGAACTCCTGGCCTACAAATTTCCACCCTATAATTACCCATATTTTCATAGCAGCTGAATTAACTATTACCCATAACTGGAAACTCTTAACACCCCCTGATTATCCTACATTTATACAAATTCTCAATGAGCAAGCCTATTATGAATACCCCTTTACTAGAGCTCAACTCTTACAATCCAAATGTATCTGACAATGGGATACAAGGCTTCAACACCCCAACTGCTCCCTTAAACTTTAACTTAGAAATATTCTATCATTTTGATCTGCCTAAAACTACACCCAAAGCTCATGTCTATGCCTAGAGGCTTAAATGTGACATTCACTTACAATTGATCCTCTTCTAACCCTCCTTTGTATATTATAATGCCTACTCTAGTCACAATATCATCTTTAGGCTCTCTGTGTAATTTATCCAAACAGACAGCTGTAACCAACCTGTCTTACTTCTTTATACCCATCCCTTTTTCCCCTCCACCTCCCTTTTGATACATGTAATACTGATTTATATTGAAACTAAGCTTGTTGTGAGTTTCTTAGTGAATGTAATCAATCAACATATTATATCCCTCCCTTATAGTGTTTAGCAATAGGAGGACATTGAGAAGGAGGGAGAGAGGGAAGTGTCAGTTACCACTGTGTAAACACCCACATGTGTGACTCTATAGTCACATGGGCTTTGCAGATAAGAAAAAGCTTAGAAGGGAACTGAAATATCAGCATGCCCAGCTGGGCAGTACAATCTCAGGCTGCAGTGGGGACACAGAGAAGATGGGAGGAATAGCTGAAGCCTGGATCAACCAGGTATATTTGCTCTACACAAAACAAATGCTTTAGCGGCTTTGTGAGTATGCACACTCTGTTATGTAGCATTTAATGCAGGTTTTTCATAGCCTGGGTTTATTGACACTTTAAAGAACCACTAAGTCATATGGCTTGCAGATGTAAAACTGTTGTGTGGCTGAAATCCATTCTTTTCTGTTCATGGTATAACCTCAAAAAACAAGTTCATCCAAATAGTTTTATTTTGTGTTGGATAGCACAGAGATAGATTTGTATTGCTGCCCATGTCTTTATGTCTTTATTTGGGCAAATTCCCCTCACTTTCTTTTAGGACAGGTGACACACAATATCTACAACATAAACATAGACAAAAATGGCATGGAAGGGTCAGAACTTGTGACAAATTTTTTATTGCAGTCTGTGCCCTTCTAGTACTGTGACAACTGCTATTACTGGGCTTTATGAAAGATTATGAAGAAAAATCTCCCCAGTGGTGTCACAGACAGAAATATAGATGTAACAGAAATTGCAACTCTATTCCAATTTATCTAGAATAAAAAAAAAAAAATACTATATAGCTATAACTATAATTTGATGTCCAAGGGAAACCCTTTAGCATGGCTTAACGTTGATCCAGTTCTTGTAGAACTTTACCTTGGTACCTTCATTTTTGGTATCTGGAGCCTGGTATTTATTTATTTGGGGACCCTTAAAGCCAAAATAAGTGAAAATAAAAGCATGCATTAGTATTTCATTGGCATTTTTTACACTCCATTATCGGAATGTTGGTGGAGGTATATTTGGCATAACAATTAACTTGGTGATGATAATGACTTTGCCTATCTGTCCATTGCTGACTGAGAAATATTTATCAGCTTCCAGCTCACGGCACTGACCTTGTGTGCCCAAATTCATTTTGTTTCTGAATAAACCATGAGAGTTACCAGTAAATAAATATTATATACAGGATTGTTAGCTATGAATAATCCGATTATTTTCTATTCATCCCAATAATCAGACTTACTGTGCTGGAAATGTTGTATGGGAGGAAAACTTCCAGCATGGCTTGATCATGGCATGCTACATGTACAAGTATCAGACCTGCCCTTGCTCTGTCTTCTACCCCAGCCCCAATCTCAGGCCCATGGATTTTAAAAATCTCCTAGATTTGCACATATAACATTATCATGCTTAGTGCACTGCTACCATATCAACTTCTACACTAATCCTTAAATCAATGAAGCAGCAAGGTAGAACAAGAAGGAATTAGGAACCTCCACCACCTTGTAAGAAAATTTACCAAAAAGAGCACTCTATATCTTATGTCAAGGTCACACAAATTATTACACATGTTTTCAGGATTCCATGTCATTTAGCTGAAGACTTCCTGTTTTTGGTATTTCAGAGGGCAAATTCTGCAGATATTCCATGCATTGAAAGTGAATCATAGTAATCATCTGAATTTACCATCTTTAATAAATTGTATTATGAATAATTATTTGTAATGGTAAGGCTAGAGACTTGGGGTTATGCTTAAGGGTCAGGATAATGATTACATTTAGAAGAAGGAATGAAGTTCAGTTTTATGAATGTTCTACTAATGCATTTAAAATTTTAAGTTAAGATTTAGAAGTTAAAATTAGGGGTTAGTGCCGGTTCACACTGATCCGACTTGTCAGGCGACTTGGTCGCCTGACAAGTAGCTTCCAATGCTGTGCAATGGAACCGTTCTAATCAGAACGACTCAAGTTGCTCCGACTTAGAAAAAGGTTCCTGCACTATTTTTTTGCAAAGTCGGAGCAACTTGCATTGACTTCCATTATGAGAAGTTTTTGCAAGCCACGCCGAAGTCGCGGTGCACGGGCGACTTCATTAGTCGCCCGAAGTCGGGGCGACTTCGAGTCGGAGCAGTGTGAACCGACACTTAGGGTAAGGTAAGGGCATTTTTTTAAAATGTTTCCTCAAGGTTTCCAAATATCAAAAGCATAAACAATAAACAAGGTAGTGGTGGAGTCACAGGTAAATATATTGTTTAATCCACCAAGAAAAATATAAACCTGCTAGAGACTCAAACTACCACCTTATATTCCATACTTTAGCCTCATAGCATTTGTCCTATATCAACAAGTGCAAATGTCAGTCTCAAACGATGTCAGCATTAATAAGATGCTAAAAAAAAAAAAAATTGTTATTAATACATATAAATAATACTATACCACAGAAACTATTGTCATGATTAAATGCCCGGTCAAGAAAAAAATATTAAACATGTGTTTAACTGCCATGTGTTTGAAATACTGCAATTGTTTTCACCGTTCAATGTGCATGTTAAGCGGCAAGCATTTGTGTTGAAGGTCTAAGTGCTGTTCTTATTGTCCAGAACTCTGAGTGCTGATATTAACATCCAAAAAGAACCTGGTGCATGGACTCATTGGATTGCCAGTACATATAAGATACAATTACATTATTTCAAACACATGGTGGTGACCAGAATCTAGGATCCTAGTTTTGTTTCAATTTTCAATATACAAACTGATTGATACAGACGAAGTACATTTTTTAAGATTGACCTAAAGGTTTTTGATAGAAGAAATAGTCATACTTGGAAGACACTTATCCATATATCCTGTAGTTAAAAGGGAGCAAGATGAGATATACAGGGAAGGAGGAGTGGCCTTGTTTTTTAATTTCATACTTTATATTTTCCTTAGTCAAGCATTTTAATCATGACAATAGTTTCTGTGAAATAACGTTAATTATATGTAATAATAAAAATTGTTATTATATGTTATCATAGATTATACTGTATATATATATATATATATATATATATATATATATATATATATATATATATATATACTGTATGTGTATATATATATATATATATATATATATATATATATATATATCATATCATATATTTTATCATATACTGACATCTTTTGCATCTGACGTGCACCTGTTTATACACAGTATAAGACAAATACTGTAAAGCTAAAGTAATGAATATAAGGCAGTACAGTATTTTCGAGTCTTAGACAGGTTTTTTTTATTTTTCTTGCTACATTCAAGATTTAATTTTTACAGTCAGGTAAATGATTTGTTTTTAATGTTGAGGGAATTTAGGTGTAAAGAGCAATTTTTGAAGTTATGGAAACATTTACATGTAATAGTGGGTTAAAGATAAGTGTGTGGCTAGATGATGGCTAGTTAAGTGTTTTGTAATTATTTATTATATTTTTTCCATGTCAGAGTTGAAAAGTCAGGCTGTAAAGCTATCTCACAGCTGGGCTTAGGGTTGTTAACAGACACGCAAAATCGCCATGTAACAAAGGTGCTGCAAGGAATAAATAATAAAAACAAATAAGAACATTATTAATTGGTCGTTGTAATCGACTCTTTCAGAAATCTAAAATTATTGGCCCAGACCTCCAACAAGAAATAAGTCAAACTTCATAGGGACCTTATAGCCTGACACTGGACTGACATTTTAGTTCTGGCAAAAAGAGAATACAGCTAAATAAATGCACACAGCTCGGTTTCTACAGTGAAGACTCCACTGTTATAACACTTTAAAATGAACCTAGACGGGGGGGAGGGGAGGCGTAGTGACCGCACTCAGTCATGACCGCACTCTGAAGGAGCTCTGCTCATTGGCTGGACTACTCGCCCAGTTCAGGTCTCGCAGCTCCGCTCCGGAGCCTCGGAAGCATGACTAGATGCCAGAGAGACGGTCACCTGCCGGAAACTGGATGGCTCCTTTCCAGCTATGACGCCAAGGCTTTAATAGAGACCTGCGGCTTGGAGGCCTCTTCAGGTTTAAATCTGGGACTGGACTATTATGACCTGAATCTCCTCCCGCTCCTGCCTAGGCTTCAGCGCCTGGTGCAGGTGTGGAGGAGGATTCCGCTTTCCCTAATGGGAAGAATAGCCCTCCTTAAAATGAAGTTTCTCCCTGTGGTTCTATATTTCCTGTGCCACTCCCCGCTGTGGGTTCCAAAGACGTTTTTTAGCAGATTGGATAGTATTATTAGCTCCTTCCTCTGGTCCCCCGGGGTTCCCAGGATTGGCCTTCGGGCCCTCCAGGAGCCTTGGGGTAGCGGGGGTCTG
The DNA here is from genome assembly GCF_965119305.1 of Pelophylax lessonae. NCBI lineage: Eukaryota > Metazoa > Chordata > Amphibia > Anura > Ranidae > Pelophylax > Pelophylax lessonae. The sequence goes on from NC_138772.1 coordinate 364,040,317, forward strand.
GCTCTCCCTGATTGGCGGAAATACTATCTAGCTGGGCAAATGGTTTTTGCGAGGCGATGGCTGCGGGCGGATGAGGAGGACTCGGCTACGGTCCTGGAGGCGGCGCACCTGGGATCCTATGAAAGTCTCCGTCTGGCTCTCCACAGGGGGGTGGGTTCCGACCTCCCGTTGACAGCGTCAATGAAGGCTACCATTAGGGCGTGGAGCCAGACTGTACGACTGGCCTGCCCCAGCTACGTTGGACTTTCCCCGTCTACCCCTCTCTGGATGAATCCAAAGCTCCCTCATTTTTACCGCTTACCTGACCCTATGGTGTGGGCTACTGTGGGGGTGAAGACGTTAGGGGACATAACGACAGAGGGAGAATTACTATCATTTGACAACCTACGTACAAGACATGACTTACCCTCAACTCATTTTTTCAGATACCTACAGCTGCGTCACGCCTTTCAATGCCAATTTACTGACACCAAGATCGAACCGGTACCATCTGACCTAGAATTAATGCTAACTAATCCTGACCTTACCAAAACCTTATCTTCAGTTTACAAGGATTTATTCAGACTGACTCCACCAAGTATTGTGAAGTGTAGGGAGCGTTGGACCGCTGAAATTCCTGAACTCCAGGGGGAGGACTGGGATGACATGTGGGTTGAACCATTCAAACACCTCGTTGCTGCTAGAGACAAACTTATTCAGTTCAAGTTTCTCCATAGAATATACTACACTCCTGCTAGACTAGCTAACATTTACCCCACATCCTCCGCTGAATGCTGGCGATGCTCTGCCTCTCCGGCGGATGCGTCCCATATTTTCTGGGATTGCCCGCTGATTCAGCGCTACTGGTCGGAAGTTACCACCTGCTTAGGGGAGGTGCTGATGACTGCGGTCCCGCTGACTCCAAGTGTTTGTCTGCTGGGTTTGGTGGAGGAGGTGGTTCCCTCGGTGGCACATAGAACCCTTCTAACTATATTGCTATTTTATGCCAAAAAGGCCATATTGTTACAATGGAAGAAGGTGGCCCCGCCTTCCCTGCTGTACTGGAAGGGTCTGGTGAATGCCGTGTTGCCCCTTTATAAAGAAACATATTTGTCCCGAGGGTGCCCCAAGAAGTTTGAGAAAGTGTGGAGGGCATGGGTGGAGTCTCCTGTTACGGTACGGTAGATAGCGTTTGTAATTTGTTGTGATAATGTTCACCTAACTGAGTGATGCTTCCTTTATGTGTGGGCTGGGAGCGGGGACGGCTGGGCACTGGTGCGCCGGGGCTCAGTCGTTCCGGGTCCCATTATCCTGCTTTTCTCGGAGGGAATCCGGCTGTGTTTGGGGGTTGGGTTGCCAGGGTGGGGGGTGGGGGGGGGACTTTACTGTTTTGATGCTGCTGTTTGTGTGACTCCCCCATGTTGGGGTGAGCTGGTCTATTGTTTTTGTATGTTTTGTTTGTGTGAAAACTTCAATAAAAAGAATTTTACAAAAAAAAAAATCTGGGACTGGGAGAGAAGGTAATTCTGCATCCAGTGCCATCTGCCTGTTCTGGAGCCTCTACACCATCCACCAGCAGTCCCACCAAGTCCAGAGCCCGCTTAGAAGAAGAAGATGACCCTTTGACACAAGATGGCAGGGAGGTAAGCAATTTAGAAAGCTTCTCAAAATACTCAAGGGCATGCTGATGCTATCACATCATTTTCCACCTCTGGCCAGCCTGTCTCCGATTCTACATCAAAAGACTAGCTCTCCCCATCCCTCCTTGCATCGCTACAAGAGGATTTGTTATCCTGAATCCACAGGTTTTAAAAAGATCTCAAAGTGCTGGGGGTGACAAAGAGTTGGTCAGATCGAGGACAGGATGGAGGAGTATGCCTCCTCCCTTAACTCCATCATTGATTCACATGAAGCCCAAAGGGATGATCTGCACTGGCCTAGAGAAAAAGTGGCAGATATGGAGGACCGGTCTCACCGCAACAGCATCAAAATATGGGATATCCCTGAGTCAGTCTCCCAGGTCCAGCTCTCTCATTACGCATAAGACCTGGTTAAATGTTTTGCACCCAACTTAACACAGGAAGACCTTACTATCGATAGGATCCATTGACTCCCTAAACCAGCTTACCTTCCCCAATCAGTTCCATGGGATGTGATACTCCGAATAAGAAGAATTGATAAGGGCTAAACCTATGCGCTACCAATAGAGAGAAGGAGATGGAAAAAAGGAGCAAAAAAGATGATAAGATGGAGCACCAGAAATCTGCAGCTAATTCTGTAGTGTCACCACATACAAAATAGTTTAAAAGGAATATAAGAATCGGCGCAAATTTTCTAAAATCGGTGAACCATAAATATTGATGTATAAAAATATAAATATAGAATCTTCATCAATCCTCTAAAATAAGATGAAATATAAAAGTGCCAAAGTGCTCATGTGCCAAATAAATATCAATACATATGATGAATAATAGTGCTATTAAGTGGTGGTCAAAAGTGATCAATATAAAAAAATATAACAAAAATTAAATTAATATGCAACTGAGTGAATATCCTGTGAAGAGTGAACCACTATGACCTTTCAGTTGCACAGGTGAATGAGTACAATACATTCAATAATGTGTTGATAACAAATGGTGATAATAAAATAAATCTTTCTCACATTCAATACATGCCTTATGAAGAGTGAACCACTGTGACTCTTCAGTTGCACAACGGATGAAATAAATCAAATAACGGTGATAAATAAAAAACAAGTGATGATACTGGATACAACTTCAAGTGTTGAATAAATACACCGTGATCAGTGCAATAAAATTAATAAATTAATAAATAGCAGTCCCAGAATAAAGTGCAAAAAGTGCACAAAAACGCTAAAAAGTGAAATGATGAAACAAAGTTCATATGTGGCCAGGACACTTCCGGTGTCCACACCCCCAGTGCGGACTTTGGTGAGCTAGGAATCCACAATTAAGTGCAATGGCCGCTCACCTCCATTAACACTCATAAGAGCGTTTCAGGTATCAATGGTCAACCTGAAGACTTTACAGATCTCTCATCTGCTGTATTCCTCAGATATAAGGGTACACTGAATACATCAAGTAGTGGTCTTCTATAGTGGCCTCCGGTATGTGGCAACCACTGTAAGATTCTTAGGGTACTTCCTTGCTAGATAGACAGTAAGCAGTAAGAGCAGAAGGCACCAACTCCACATGGACAGCAATCAGCATTTCCGTACAATGACATAACCACACCCACATAGGTGATATGTTCATCATATGTATTCATATTTATTCGGCACTTGGCACTTTTACAGTGGGTACAGAAAGTATTCAGACCCCCTTAAATTTTTCACTCTTTGTTATATTGCAGCCATTTGCTAAAATCATTTAAGTTCATTCTTCTTCCTCATGAATGTACACATAGCACCCTATACTGACAGAAAAACACAGAATTGTTGACATTGTTGCAGATTTATTAAAAAAGAAAAACTGAAATATCACATGGTCCTAAGTATTCAGACCCTTTGCTGTGACACTCCATTTCTTCTGATCATCCTTGAGATGGTTCTACACCTTCATTTGAGTCCAGCTGTGTTTGATTATACTGATTGGACTTGATTAGGAAAGCCACACACCTGTCGATATAAGACCTTCCAGATCACAATGCATGTCAGAGCAAATGAGAATCATGAGGTCAAAGGAACTGCCTGAAGAGCTCAGAGACAGAATTGTGGCAAGGCACAGATCTGGCCAAGGTTATAAAAAGATTTCTGCTGCACTTAAGGTTCCTAAGAGCACAGTGGCCTCCATAATCCTCAAATGGAAGACGTTTGGGACGACCAGAACCCTTCCTAGAGCTGGCCGTCCGGCCAAACTGAGCTATCGGGGGAGAACCCAAAGATCACTGTGGCTGAGCTCCAGAGATGCAGTCAGGAGATGGGATAAAGCTGTAGAAAGTCAACCATCACTGCAGCCCTCCACCAGTCGGGGCTTTATGGCAGAGTGGCCCGACGGAAGCCTCTCCTCAGTGTAAGACACATGAAAGCCCGCATGGAGTTTGCTAAAAAAACACCTGAAGGACTCCAAGATGGTGAGAAATAAGATTCTCTGGTCTGATGAGACCAAAATAGAACTTTTTGGCCTTAATTCTAAGCGGTATGTGTGGAGAAAACCAGGCACTGCTCTTCACCTGTCCAATACAGTCCCAACAGTGAAGCATGGTGGTGGCAGCATCATGCTGTGGGGGTGTTTTTCAGCTGCAGGGACAGGACGACTGGTTGCAATCGAGGGAAAGATGAATGCGGCCAAGTACAGGGATATCCTGGACAAAAACCTTCTCCAGAGTGCTCTGGACCTTAGACTGGGCCGAAGGTTTGCCTTCCAACAAGACAATGACCCTAAGCACACAGCTAAAATAACGAAGCAGTGGCTTCACAACAACTCCGTGACTGTTCTTGAATGGCCCAGCCAGAGCCCTGACTTAAACCCAATTGAGCATCTCTGGAGAGACCTAAAAATGGCTGTCCACCAACGTTTACCATCCAACCTGACAGAACTGGAGAGGATCTGCAAGGAGGAATGGCAGAGGATCCCCAAATCCAGGTGTGAAAGACTTGTTGCATCTTTCCCAAAAAGACTCCTGGCTGTATTAGATCAAAAGGGGGCTTCTACTAAATACTGAGCAAAGGGTCTGAATACTTAGGACCATGTGATAGTTCAGTTTTTCTTTTTTAATAAATCTGCAACAATGTCAACAATTCTGTGTTTTTCTGTCAGTATGGGGTGCTATGTGTACATTCATGAGGAAGAAGAATGAACTTAAATGATCTTAGCAAATGGCTGCAATATAACAAAGAGTGAAAAATTTAAGGGGGTCTGAATACTTTCCGTACCCACTGTATATTTCATCTTATTTTAGAGGATTGATGAAGATTCTATATTTATATTTTTATACATCAATATTTATGGTTCACCGATTTTAGAAAATTTGCGCTGATTCTTATATTCCTTTTGATACTCCGAATACATTTCTACCAGTTGATGGAAAAAACTGTCTGCCTTCTGCTATATGAACCCTCTTCTGGAGCAGTACTCCAGGTTACTGCTCCTTCCAGATATATCCCAGCATACCCTCCAGAAGCACAAGCCTGGAAATTAGGTATCATTCTTACTCCATGCATATCACAATGAGCTTCCTGGAACTTTGACAACCTCCGCAAAAAAAATGGACCCAAGAATTTGCTCATCTATCTAAATTTTAGGTGTCTTGGTCCAGACTTCTGGTGTCCTTTAAGATGCTCCAACTCCCCCAGATGTTCTATCTATTTAGTAAACTAGCTGTCCCTTTCTCCTCGAAGCACTTACACATACTGAATGCTCTGCTAAAAAATTTTATTTGGCAAGGTAAAAAAGCAGGATGCTCCCCTTCCCTCTAGATTAAATAAAGGAGTGCTAGAGGTATGGGCCTAGTAGACATAAAAGATTACTATCTGGTGGCCCTCTTGGACCAAATGAATCCTCTTTCCTACTGACTATAGGCCTTGGCTTTTGATGGGGCTCTATTCTTTGGGAGGTGTGCGCCTGGGGACCTTTGGAGTAGTTTTGCATTGGATTCGGGTCTATGTCTTCCCAAATTACACAGACTCTGGGGACCTAGGTCCTGTATGCAGACTTGGGACCCCCGTGTTTTGTTGGATTATGAAATCAGCAGCCCAAGCCAGTCTTGGCTGCTTCAACAACAGAGGGTTGTAGTCAATGGAGAACATTCAGGACAAGGTCATGTTACCAGTGGGGTACCTCAGGGATCTGTACTGGGACCAATTTTGTTTAATATCTTCATAAGTGATATTGCAAAAGGCCTCGATGGTAAGGTTTGTCTTTTTGCTGATGACACAAAGATATGTAACAGGGTTGATGTTCCTGGAGGGAAACGCCAAATGGAAAAGGATTTAGGAAAACTAGAAGAATGGTCAGAACTCTGGCAACTGAAATTTAATGTGGATAAGTGCAAGATAATGCACCTGGGGCGTAAAAACCCAAGGGCACAATATAGAATATTTGACACAGTCCTGACCTCAGTATCTGAGGAAAGGGATTTAGGAGTAATTATTTCAGAAGATTTAAAGGTGGGAAGACAATGTAATAGAGCAGCACGAAATGCCAGCAGAATGCTTGGATGTATAGGGAGAGGTATAAGCAGTAGAAAGAGAGAAGTGCTTATGCCGCTGTACAGAACACTGGTGAGACCTCACTTGGAGTATTGTGCGCAGTACTGGAGGCCATATCTCCAGAAGGATATAGATACTCTAGAGAGAGTTCAGAGAAGAGCTACTAAACTAGTACATGGATTGCAGGAAAAAACTTACCAGGAAAGGTTAAAGGACCTTAACATGTATAGCTTGGAAGAAAGAAGAGACAGAGGGGATATGATAGAAACTTTTAAATACATAAAGGGAATCAACTTGGTAAAGGAGGAGAGCATATTTAAAAGAAGAAAAACTACCACAAGAGGACACAGTTTTAAATTAGAGGGGCAAAGGTTTAAAAGTAATATGAGGAAGTATTACTTTACTGAGAGAGTAGTGGATGCATGGAATAACCTTCCTGCAGAAGTGGTAGCTGCAAATACAGTGAAGGAGTTTAAGCATGCATGGGATAGGCATAAGGCTATCCTTCATATAAGATAGGGCCAGAGACTATTCATGGGATTCAGATATATTGGGCAGACTAGATGGGCCAAATGGTTCTTATCTGCCGACACATTCTATGTTTCTATGTTTCTAACCCCCTCCTAGACTCAGCAGCAGAAGATTATAATCAGTTCAAACAGATTGATGCTGGTGTCTTCTGCTGCTTTGTGTAAAACTGTTTATTAAGGTGTCTTTCTCACATTGTATAATTCCCTCATTGTGTGATTTCTGGGTGTTAATTCCCATTGTTAATTGAGTCACCATTTTTTTCTGCCTGTCTGCCAATCCTCTTGGGGATGTGTTTAGTATTGTGTCCACTTTACCTTGCTACCGAACCATTGCTGGTATGTTTTTTGACTTGTGAAGGTTACTTTCATCTGGAGAAATCCTCGGTCTGGGGCCCTTTCATGACACCATACCTATGTGGGAGGTTTTCACGAATGTTCTCTGCACCATTGTTCATAAAGTTTTTAATGCATTTATGATTGATTCATGTCATGTGACATAATTGTAATGTTTTTAATAAATATACTTTGTTACACTTTAATAAGTTGAATGCTCTCATATCTATGACAGGATGGAGTCCTGTTTCCTTCTTTTTTTGTATATATATTAGGTTGTGGCATAAAAGGTGGTCAATATACACTTTTTCGTTTATGTGTTTATGTTAGCTGTTCATTAGATGTACTGTTAAATGTATTGATGATATTACTGTTTAAAGTTTGCATTGTTTAGGATAATGTGATCAAGCTCTTATCTGATTTTGTGTGGTATAAATTCTGGGTGTGCTTTCAATAATGAAATCAATTTAGCACTTAAAGCGGTAGTATATTCAAAAAAAACCCCCTGCAAGACAAAGGTATAATGAGCTAGTATGCATCGCATACTAGCTCATTATGAAATACTTACCTTAAAACGAAGCCCCGACACGGACCCCCAGACACTGCTGTGGGAGCAGACATGATCCCTTGGCTTCTCTTCCAGGTTCGGCGGCTCCGGTGCTGTAAGTGGCCGGAGGCGCGATGACATCACTCTGCGCATGCGCACAGGGTTTTAACTTTCCGGCAACTTCCCAGCAAGGAACTCTGAAGGTCCGCCAGACCTTCAGAGTGCATGTGCCGCTAGCGTCAGCGGCTGAATACAGTGTAAATATCTCCTAAACCATGCAGGTTTAGGAGATATTAATTGTACCTACAGGTAAGCCTTATTATAGGCTTACCTGTAGGTTAAAGTCACAAAAATTGGTATACTACCACTTTAAGCTAGGGTGCAATTTTCAGCTATAGTACCAGGTTCCTAGTTCCAGAGTGGAGGAAGCTGTATCTTGGCGGAGGCACCCAGGCAGGATGCCATGCAGTCTTTCGCAAGTAGAGGGCCAAGGACTATCTACCATAATTGCCTGAAGGCTCCCTGCAGCTGATCCCTTCCCTATGCAACTTATTTCTTAAAAGAAAAAAACATTTTTCCAGGAACCAATACCTATCATTGTCTATCAGTATAATGCTAACAGTTTAAAGGGATTGAGCATAAATATTTTGAGCACATAATTGTTTTTTACCTATTTTATATTATAATCTTTTGGTAAACTAAACATTTAAAATACGTTTGAATGTAAACCATTGTTTCCTAATATTGCCTGTTATGAAAGGGTAATGGTAACGTATTAATACAAAGTAATTTAATTTTTCTTGATAGAAGTATATATTTATAAGACCATAGTTTTTTTCCTGCCTTCAATTTTCAGTACAGTTTTTTTTGGATGTGGGTTTCTCCTTTCACCTGTGTCTTAGCACTGCAAAAAGAATAGAATTATGTCCTAAATAACACTGTGATATTACTCTGTTTGCTAAACAAAACATGGAATGGAGGTCGTCTTTGCATCATTAATCTTTCAGAAAAAAAAAATAGTGAAGGAAGTTTTTCAAGATCATCTCATCCTTCACAATTGAAAAGATGTCTTGTCCTAATCCCTTAATCAATCTAATGGTATGACAGGAGGTCGTATAGTCACATCTAAAATACAGTAGAAAACACATTTATCTGCCTAATCACTTTATAGTGTGTAAAACATTATAATTACCTTGCAGTCCCACTAAAACTGTTCAATGCAAATTTAAAATGTAAATGGTTTCAATGTGATAAATAGCAACACTGAATTTGGAATATTTTTTTTTTTTTTTTTGGGCTCTGCAGTTGTATCTAATCCAGCTTCAGATGGTGTTGTGGTTGTGGTGAAGAGGCTGGAGTAATTAGTGAGTAATACCTAACAGTCACTGCTGTGATTAATGAAACTTTTGATATCACTAGGGGTATTCCTACTACTTGCTTTTCAGGAACCCACTATCAGTCAGCTGTGGATAATTGGTGCAAAGTGAGAATTCAGATTCAGATTTTAATTCAGAATGCTTTAATATTTCTAAAGGGAAATTACTATGATACAATTGCATTCAACAAGACTACACAAAAAACACAATAACAAGGCGATACAATTACCAAAACAACAATAAAATTACCAAGAACAGCAATCGTTACAACATAAAACTAAATTAAAACTATATTGTAATCAACCATACCATACTAATATATTACTACATAGAATAAATAACACAGATTAAAAAAAATAACAGAAAATCAAACTATCAACAGGTAAAGTACACCACTTTCTCTAATATTACCTAAAAATGATATAGATAAGAAAGTCACTGCACTATCACAATAAAAAATAGCTGCTGACGCAACTGACAAAATTGTCCATTATAAACCACAATAAAAGTGCAGCGCTTAAATGAAATCAATGAAATAGTGCATGTGAATAACAAAAGTCTGTATAGTAGAGAATCACAGAAATTCCTGTAGAACAACACATGCATACATACTGTATATGTTTCTTGAGAACTTTTTTGGTTCATTTACTTACTGATATCGTTTTTTACATGTTATATGCATACTTGGGTATGCTTAATTAATTATGGTGGTTATATACTCCACCTATGATTGACCGGCCATGACTATTATTTTTGTCTTAATATATTCAGGTAGTTATCTAGCAATCCTTCTATGTTTGGTCTATGAAGTTTAATATTGAGGCCTGGTCCAACGCCATAATGATATATATATTTAAAGTAAACGTGTAGCGCTTAAATAATGTGTATAAAGTGGATCCTAACTCAATAAAACATGATTCTAAATAAGAAATATGTGAGAAAGTCCATAAAAGTCCATATAGAAGAAAAAAAGATGAATCCAAAATAACTTGTGTGAGGAGAACCAAAAGTCCCAGCATACAGATGAAAGTTATAATCCTCTCACGACAGACGAGAAGAAGCTACCAGTGGAGTACAAAAAAGAGCAATTGGCTGCTTACCAGAGGCCGTTGGCCACCCAAATCAATGCAGAAGACAAATTGCGCTTATGAGGGGTTGTAGACCACCGGGTACAGATCATCGGACACGGCTATTCAGGTATGCTCACAGAGAGGGCACATAGGAACCACATGTATAAAGGAGTAACAATAGTACATAGCATAATACCGTTTAAAATATATTGCATTTATTAAAAAATAGTGCACTCACATCAAAGCGAAGATAATCAAGCATGTCAATATCTCCAGAAAGCAGTAAAAACCATAGGCTGCAGCGTTCGTATGGACAGGCCGGCTTGGAGGCGTGGGGACATTGTGTCTGGTCCTACCCCAACGTCACCACATCTCCAAGCCGGCTTTACCATACGAACGCTGCAGCCTATGGTTTTTTGTGACATGCTTGACTGTGAGCATACCTGAATAGCCATGTCCGATGATCTGTACCTGGTGGTCTACAACCCCTCATAAGCACAATTTGGCTTCTCCATTGATTTGGGTGGCCTCTGGTAAGCAGCCAATTGCTCTTTTTTGTACTCCACTGGTGGCTTCGTCTCATCTGTCGTGAGAGGATTATAACTTTCATCTGCATGCTGGGACTTGTGGTTCTCCTCCAAACACAAGTTTTTTTAGAGTCATCTTTTTTTCTTCTATATGGACTTTTATGTACTTTCTCATATATTTCTCATTTAGAATCTTGTTTTATTGAGTTAGAATCCACTTTATACACATTATTTAAGCGCTACACGATTACTTTCTATATTTTTTGGACTTTTTTTCTATAGGTCTGTGTGAGCTGCTTACCTATTCACATTTTGTTCATAATATCATGGAAATGTAACACATTTAGCGCAGAAATTGCTTGTTTTTTTTATAATTATATATAACATCGGAGAGAGCCTATCTGTTGGCAAAACCCTATGAATAAGTTATGTATGACAAAACGGGCCAGGGCCATTATATTTGTCATCTTTAATCATTCCATAATTTGCATGCTGATTTCCTATGGATGTCTGTAAGTGTTTTTGACCCGTTTTTAACAAACTCCATCCCAAGCAGTTTTACACTATGTGTTTGCCATTTGGTTTATTTCTACATATGGATGCACCCCTGGGGAAATAAGCCATCTTAGTCCATGAATTCCTCGACACCCCTGGATTGACTACTCCTTCACATTTCATGAGGATTATCAAGCCTTGTTGACTCAATTGCTATACAGCACTTGGGTCCATACTTTGTGGTGAGCGCATATATATATTTTTTTTTCACGCTGGTGTTAGGTCTTTTTCCACTGATCACCTTGGACAATCGATATCACAGCTTCATGTGTTGTTCTCCAGGAATTTCTGTGATTCACTACTATACAGACTTTTATAATTCACATGCACTATTTTATTGATTACCTAAAAATTGTTACACATAATTAACCCAATACCAACATAATATAAACACTGCATAGAAATCTAGATCATAAAACCATATTAAATCCTCACATCCAACACTCACAGAGAAGAATTATATAATGTGATAGCCACAGAAAAACTATTTCGTGTGTTGTTCTCTGTTGTATCGTGGTTGTAACAATCTATCACTGAAAGTACTCCTTAGACTGACCAGCGAATTGTGGAGTAGGTTGGAGGAGTTGTCCAAGATTCAACGTACCTTTGGCAATATTCTCTTTGTTTGTTGTTAAAGACTCCAACTCCAATCCAACAACATCACTGGCCTTTGCGAATCAGTTCAATGAGTATCTTGATGTTGGCTACCCTAAGTCTGCTTCTCCAGCATGCAACCACGTAAAGTAGAGCACTGGCCACCAGAAACTCAAAAAAAACATCTTCAGCATCACTCAGCAGATGTTAAAAGACCTCATCACCCTCAAAAAATAGAGACGGCTCTGACTCTTCATATAGGGCACTTCAGTGTTCTTGCTCCAGTCCAGCTTATTATCTCTGTTCACCCCCAAATACTTGTAATTCTCTACTAGATCTACATCCACTCCTCAGGTGGAGACTGGGGGTCATCGATGCCTTCTTCCTTCTCAAATCCAAAAGCTCCTTTGTCTTAGTCACATTTAAATAGAGACAATTATCCTCACACCATGTGACATAGTTTTCCACCACAGTCCTATACTCAGCTCTATCCCTGATACATCCCCCTACTGCAGAGTCATCAGAAAACTTCTGAAGATTGCAAGACCCTGTCTGGTAGTGGAAATCAGTGGTATAGACAGAAAAAGGAAGCGAGAGAGAACTGTCCCCTGTGGAACCCCAATATTGCTTACCACCCTATTCGACACACATCTTGCAAACATACATACTGCAATTGGCCAGTCAGGTAATCTGCAATCCATGACACAAGGGAGAAATCAACCTGTATTGCTGTTAGCTTATCGTCCAGGAGAGCAGGCCTGCTAGTATCAAAAGCACTGGGGAATTTAAACCCTCAGTACTTGCTGGCTTATACAGGTGTGCATGCATGTGATTTTTTATGACGATGATAGCATTCTCAACTCCCAGTCTCGGATGGTAGGGAAACTGCAAAGAGTCTAGATATTTACTAACCATGGACAGTAACTGTTGTAAAACAAGTCTCTCCAAGAAGTTGGAGGTCAAAGCTACTGGTCTGTAATACTTAAAGCCACAAGGACACGGTATCTTCGGCACAGGAACAAGGCTAGATGTCTTCCACAATACAGGGACCTTTCGTAGGATTATGCTCAGTTAAAAGACGCAATGACGGAAACCCCCCCCTCTGGTCTGCAAACTCCCTAAGCACCCTTAGGCTAATACCATTAGGGCCTGCTGATTTTTCTGCCTTAAGTCTCCTCAACTGTCTACTCACCTGATGAGCTGTAAAATACATTGATATACTTTCCCCTGAGAGAGGGGTAGAGTTGTTCTTATAAAAAGAACAACTGGTGAAAGTATCCAAGGGGGGGGGGGGGGATGCACCCTAAAGGAGGAAGGACATCTAGTATGAGAAGTGGAGGAGTGGGTTCTTGCCTCAATTCTGTTTGTCTACAATGTTGCATTAAATCAAAGCCTGGATCTCTAAATCAAACCTGCTACAAAAAATCGATCCAGTTCACTTGCCCTCTCCACACTGTCCCCACTCCATCCACAAGCTGGCTTGACACCTGTAATGGTTCGCATGCCACTCCAGACCTCTCTCATGTTTTTTTGCTGGAGTTTTCACAGCTTTCTACTATATTTCTCTTTAGCCTCACTAATCTTCATCTTCAGGTCCCTCTGAATCATTTTTAGTTTCACCCTCTTACACACTCTAAAAGTCATCTCCATTAACAACACAAACAATGAACAATTTTTGTTGGAACAATAGAATATACACAGAAATTAATATAATGTGTTATGCATCCAGTAAGCCCATGGATGTCCCTTCCATGTGGCTCACAGAGTGCATTCCAATCTGTCCCCTCAAAACATTCCTGCAATAATTCAAGGACTCCTCAGACCAGCTTTCTACTGATCTGGTGGTCACAGGTTGTCTCTTAACCAGGGGCGCATAACAAGGATTGAGGTACAGCAAATTATGATCTGATCTGCCCAAAGGTGGAAGAGGAGAAGACCTGTATGCATTCATTACATTGACATACAGCAGATCTAGGGACATATTCTCTCTTGTTGGGAACCTCACAAAATGTGCAAAGTTACTCAAAGTTTTCTCCATGGTGATATGATTAAAATATATCATATAAGGGCATTGGGATGTTTAGTTTGAAGTTGTCATTGCATAGTCCTGTAAGGTCTGAAAAGCAGTCACACCAAAGGTGACAATATGATGAAGTCGTAAAGCATTGTGCACCAGAACAGCACTTGGTAATATGCTTCCCTGAGGCAGGGAGAGCTCTTTGTCTTTCTCTGTCTCTGTCTTTGTTCTGTTGTGGTGACAGATAACAGAGGCTGATACAAGGACAAATTAATTTACTTGTTAGAAGTATGTCAAAATTCAGTTAAAGTGGTTGTAAAGTCACTTTCTCTACTAACTAGAATCCCCTCTGTTATATCAACTTATATCGCTCAGTGCCTTTGTTTTTTAAAAATTATGCGGGGCAATACCTCATTTTGCAGGGCTGCTGTCAGTCAGCTGATGTTGCGGCACTCTCCTGCCCTGCTCCGAGGACTGCAGAGGGAGGAGCTGAGGTTCCCTCTGACGCCACCGGGAGGAGGGTAGGAGAGGAGGAGAGCCAGCGGCGGTCCTCATTAAGGTATTGCACCGCATAATTTTTATAAAACAAAGGCACTGAGCGATATAACCTGATTTAACAGAGAGGATTCTAGTTAGTAGAGAAAGGTACTGTACATAGTATGGCAGCAGCAGGGGAGGGTCGGGGAGGATACGGTTCACACACAGGAGCTGACATGCAGGGAGGGGAGGGTGGAGAGGACAGTGCAGGGCTGAATATGAAGGAGGCACGTAAACTGACCACGGAGTCAGGGCTCAGCAGACATGATATACCATGGTCAGTTTAAAAAGGGGAGGTCAGAGCCAGGCAGGATCAGCCAGGTTTTTTAGGTGACAGAAGGGGCCAAATTATACAGCACCAGCACTGTGCTGTATAACATGTTTTCAAGGAACAGAATCATATATATATATATATATTTTTAAGGCAACAAACGCTTTAAAGCCCAAAACAACCCTTTTACTTCATGCAGCCTTGGCACACAGGAAATGTTGCATAGAATGGTGATCCCGTTCTGTGAATGCCATTCTTCATAGCATTGAGGATCTCTAGGAGTAGGAGGAAAGAAAAATAGAGTTGTGCTTTAATAACTGTTTAAGAAAATTGCCTAGCTGCATTAAATGGTGTCTTTATAGTTAAGTACAAATTAAAACTGGATGAAATCCCTTTTAATGAATATATTTCATGTAAAGGATTACCAGTTTCTGGATATTGTGTATTTACCATTACCTTTTTATTGACATGCTTCAGCAGTTTGGGCATGAGGAGCTTTAAATACAAGAAAAAAGGTCAAAACAGGGAACTATTTTATTTGATGTTTTCATTAATATTTTTCTGGGAAAGTTTAATAACTGAGTCATTATGTGTCAAATTAAAGTTGTCTTTAAAAAATCAATTTGTAAGTGATTGATACTGCGGGTATAAAAATCCCACATATCTCTTTTTTTAGGTAATATACAATTATGTTTCTCAAAATTATTACTGAGCACACTTTGGTCATTTTAGATAATTACCAGGAACTTGACATCTATCACATATAATATGAGCAATGATTGTGCTGATTAAAAGTAAGCAGAACCTCAAATACAACTAGTGTTTGCAAATGCTTAATTTCAGTTTTTGAGTAGATTTTATGTGGACTGAAATTAGCAGTAATCAGTAATGAAACAAGTATATCATGTAAATCATAATCTGTTCAATGCACTGGGCAAGACTAACACATGTAAAAGAATTGAAAATGATAGGTTTTTTGGTTGCCTGCATTATTGTTACACTGCAGTTAGCACAATATTTTCTAATATTGCATTAGATAGTGAACTTATTATCATGTCAGTTAGTTCACAGTTAAGCAATCAGATACAGGTTTTGAATTTTTTTTTTTTTAACATTCTTTTTAACATTAATGTCATCATAAATACTCACTATTTATCGCAGCTGTCATCAGCATGTAGGGTTTAAACTGATTATTTTTTTGTATGCTATTTCTGAACAGGAATAAGAACTATTTGTACCTAAATTGATAGAATACAAAATTACAAAGTCAGCTACCAAAATGAAAAGGCCCAACAATATACAATTAAAATTTTAGAATCCACATGCCGCATACAGCCATAAACACATGGGTGAGTTTGTATTATTGAGACTCCTCAGCATTAGTTAGCTCATATGTGTTCGATACATTGTAAAAGATAACATCTTCTGATGTACACCATCCCTTGTGGTCCTTTAGAATCGCATGGATGTGTCAGAATAGCACATCTTTCCAGAAAATTATGCATAAGAGGGCCACTAATGATGTCAATTGTAAAATTTCAATGTTTGTTATTCTCACTCATGCCTTCTTGAGTTTCTCTCATTCATCATATTATATAATCTGGGTGATAGAGACACTAAAGGGTCAATGCACTAAGTTGAGTTTTTTTTTTATTTATTAATTATTTTTAATCTCAATGTTTCTAATGAATCAATGTCATATTTTTTGCAGAAAATATATTAATGTTATTTAACAATTGAATGTCTTTCTTTGAATTTCTATTTCTATTTCATCTATATTTATTATATATTCAATATTCCATATTATATTCACCTGAAATGAATACTTTTTCTGCATTCTTACATAGACAAGTAGTAAAATCACACTTTAGGTAAACCTTTCATGAGACAAAAATATTGGGGGCAGCTATTTGTAACATCATTCTGATAATAATAGTTACTATGTCTGCATGTCATGGAGTAATGACACTACTGGAACAGTAAGAATGGGACATTTATAAACCTATTACAAGGCAATTTATGGTGCAGTTTGCAGAAGTCCCAACTAGAAATGATGCTTTGCTGGACCTATTAATCTCAAACATTGCAGTGCTTATTATTAATGATCATACCAAAACATATCTGGGTAGCAGGGACCATAACATGACTTGATTTAATGTTAGCTGTATACAACAAGCATATACTTGAAAGAAAAAAAAGGTTATTTTTAGGAGAGCTCACTAAGAAATAGACTGAGAGGCAATGTTGTTATTAAAGAATACAGAACAGAAATGGAAATGGTTCAAACCAAATGTATGTAAACACACTGCAAAGAATCAAACCTACGTAGCTCACATTCAAAGTTGAAAAAGCCATTAATAATAGGAAAATAACATTTAAAAATATAAAAACGAAGGAACATTATCATCATTTAAAGAGAATTTAAAAGAATATGTAAAAGGAAATCAAGGCCCAAAAATTACAAATGAACTACAGGTTCCAAAAGAAAATAGAACAAATCTCCAAAGATTCTTCAAGTGTATTAAGAGTAAAAAAGTATGTGTGACCATGTAGGCCCTTTATAAGATAATTTTGAGTTGATGACTGGGGACAATGATGGCAAATTTACTTCAACTCTGTGTATACAAAGGAAAATGTGGCAGCTCAAGTGGCGTATTGGCATTGCCCCTAATGGTCTACAATGGCTTAAAACTGACATGGTCTAAAAAGATTTAGACAAACAAAACTGAATAAAGCACCTAGACCAGATATCTTACACCCACCTGTCCACAAAGAGTTGAGCTCTGTTATTTCAAAACCATTGTTTATACATTTTAGAGACTTTTTAATGACTTGCGAGTACTACCGGATTGACATAAGATCAGTGTGGTGCCTAGATTTAAAAAGGTATCAAAAGGATAAAAGAGATTTAACAATCAACTACAGACCAGTTACGTTTAATGTCTATAGTCAGGAAGATACTCCAGAGTAAAAAAACACATAGAAGTGTCTTTGCTAGAAAACAATATTTTAAGCAATAGTCAGCATTGATTCACAAAAGGCCAGAGCTATCAAACAAATATGGTTTCTTTTTTATGATAAAGGGTACCCTGTTAGAGGAGGGTAAGGAGGGATGTGGGTGTCTATACGGGGGAGTTATCATAATCTGGAACCCCCCTTAAGTCAAAGAGAGGCTTAGATATCCAACCACTCACCATGCAATTTATTTTTGTGAGGAAGTAAAAATTTAGACAAAGGAGTGGCTGTGGACATAGTAAACTTGGATTTTACAAAAGTGATTGACACAGTTCCCCACTCATTGCTAATGTGTATGTTAAAGTCTACAGCCTTAGAAAATTCAGTTTGTAAATGGATAGAAAACTGACTATAAAACATATACATTTTAATAATTATTAAATAAAAAAAAGTATTTTAATATTAAAAATATTCAGAGAGTAGTGGATAATGATTCATACTCTAAGTGGTCTAAAGTTATTAGTGGTGTATCCCACGGTTCAGTGTTGGGACCCTTACTTTTTAACCATTTATAAAAAATATAGGATCTGGGATAAAAAGTACAATTTCAGTGTTTATAGATTACACCAAGCTATGCAGTATACTAATGTCTTTACAGGATGTCTTTAATTTACAAGCCAACCTCAATGTACTATTTAATTTGGCAATTATGGTAAATTAGGTTTATTGTTGATTTATGTAACGTTATTCACTTGTGGGCTAAAATCATTCCCTTGCTTACCTAGACCTCATCTTGAATATGCAGTTTAGTTTTGAGGACCTGTTCACAAAAAGGATATCAGAAAACTGGACAGAAAACAACAACAAAACTCGCTAAACTTAGTAGCACACCGACACTACAGAGTGTTGTAGGAGATATTGAGAAAAAAAATGGGGAAACTGTACCACAGACACTGGTCGGGTGTAACCTATATAAAAGTTTCAACAACTACCATACAAAAGTACCAGTTAGGGGGACAGCCACAAAGTGAATTGGCAGTGTAAATGAGAGGGGTAAACTTCATCCACAGTAATGTTAATGAGAACGTAGAACTTACAGGGCCACTGGGAAGAAAAAAGAAGTCAGCAGCGGTAATTTCAGTTCTGGAGGTGCACTGTTAATGCAGAGTGGCAGAGCGGCTGTGTATCAGCACGTGTGCTGTATCTAAGACCAGAGAAGCATCATCCAGGCAGTCAGAAGGTGGGAAGGCACCTCTGGTTCCTATGACCACATATTTCAGAGGTCAAAGGAGAAACCGTTCCTTTGAAAAATACTTACATTAACCCTGTACATATAGTACATACATTAAATGTTGCTCTGGTAGCCTCCAGCGCTTTTGTCTTCTTCATGATGCTCTGGGTTGCAGGGGGTACCTTGAAATCATCATGTACATTGAAGGGCTTTTAACCCTGCGTTATATGTAGATGACATACTGTAGGTCTGTGATTGAAGTCAGGAGCGCCTTGGAGAGGAAGCTTTGAAAGAATGGTTGCACAAATTGAGGCAACTTACAGAAAAGAGAAGTAGAGTAAGTATAACTACTTATCCTTGTAGTGCCTGGAGTTGGGCTTTAATGCATTTGTGTTATCACAGCATTTTAGTACACAGATACACTATTAATGGCGGAGGAGGACTTCTAGCTTTGTGAATTCCAAATCATAAGAAATGCAATGATTTAAATTGTGTTGTAGACTCTTGTTCTGTTGGGTTTTCTTCTTAGCATAAAACTATTTAGAGAGGGTGAGTTGAGTGTTATAGTATTCTCCGCCTGATGTACACCAAAAATTTTCACTGTAAATAGATTAGCTACCATAAAATGATATCCTGCTTCAATGTAAAAAAAACCTCAATATTGAATGTAAAATGCTATTTGAAACAATTTAAGTTTGCATCATTTATGTTTTCAGTGTTTAATAAATCTGTGGCATGAACAATGCAAGAAACAAAAGAGAAACCATTTCAGAAGTGTTAAGACCATTAACCTTTAAACAGATGGATAACTCCAAACAGCCCTGTAAAATTAATAGAGCATAGAGTACAGGTCTCTAAACTTCATTGGATACATGTTTCATTGTACATTTTAAAGCCTTTTCCTCTGTTTCAGACGTCCAGTAAACATGTATATGATACATTATCTTAGTCAATAAACTTTATACAGTTTCTGGCTTTTGTGTTGTACTTTTTTAACTGTTTTATATCCATTTGAGTTTCCCTGAAAAAAAGTAGATAATTTTTCTAATAGACAGTTCAAAGATAACTGTAAAATGTATATTTCCTACTCTAATGTAGCCCTCATTTTGGAGTGGGGGTATAAGAAGTGGGCCTCCCCAAACATGATATTGCACTTTACATTTTAGTAAACAAGAAAACTAGAACCTTCGCTGAGTGAAAGTGTGTTTGATAATAAAGCTGGCAGCGCTTCCTTGCAGAACACGGCCCCTGTGAACAGAGGGAAATCCCTTCCTTGAAAATGAAGTAGTGTAAACAAAGTAATTGGGACCAGAAGAATTACTGCAACTAGCACATAACATGGACCATAAGTATACATATGCACACCAGTATAAAAATAATACAAGCTTTATACAGGAAGAGGCTAATAACAGTGCTTACATTCAATGTACAAACAGGTATTATCAGCAAACTGCCCAGTAGAAGCCCTGTTGGAATTGTATGTACCCAGGTATATATAGTTATTAATAGAGATACTGTACCTCCAGATGAATGTTGCAGTAAAGTCCAGCTGCAGGGGTCCTTGAGGATGATGTGGCACCTGTCTTTGTGTTGGAGACTGAAGGCAAGATCAGCACAGTCACAGATGGATCTACCAACTGTTGTCCAACCATCCTGGAATGGAGCTTCTCACCGGCAGGAACCACGTTGTGACATTGGAACTCAGAGTCAGCCTCTCTATTCTGCATTTTACTCCCTCCCTAGTAGTTTCTAGTTTGACATGCAACTGGACCTCTAATTACCAGAAGTGGCTATCAGATGCCTAACCTGGCTCTAGTCTATACTGGTTATTGAGCTCTGAGCTAAAACTAGCTATAGAATCCCAATCTAGAAGGCACAGGGTTACTAGAATAATAGGAGCTGCATGTAGGGCTACTCCCTGTAAGGGCCACTGGTTTGTGTTTCCGGGTCTTTTCTCTCTGTATAGACGCAGCAAGGCACACAGCAACTTACACACTACTGACTCAAGAAAAAGTCTATGGGCTGCCTTTTAAACAGTTAATTGCAGATCAACTTTGATGGGGATTAGGGAGCTGTAGGATACTCCAGAACACTAAGCAAATATTTCAGGACACTTATCAGCATCTTAACACATTCCTCCAAATGTTGGGACACTGGTAGTTTGATTGAAATGTCCAAGGCCAGGCAACCCTTAAACGGATTGTAAAGGCAGAAGGTTTTTTATCTTAATGCATATTATGCATTAAGATAAAAAAACCTTCTGTGTGTAGCAGCCCCCCTCAGCCCCCCTAATACTTACTTGAGCCCATCTTTATCCTGCAATGTTGAAGGAGTGTCTTAGCTGCCTGGAACTCCCCTCCCCATTGACTGAGACAGCAGCACAACGTGATTGGCTCTCACTGCTGTAAATCAAAGTCAGTTAGGGATTTAGGAGAGAGAGGGGATGGGGCTGGGTCGGGGCTCAGTGTCTGAATAGAGTGTCTGCAGTGGCACCCCTCTTTTGGTTCTCAAAGGTTTTAAAGCAGGATAGGCCCCCCAGCTAAGCACAGCTGGGACAACAATGAGCTAGACAGGATCCTAAGTCAGATGGCCAGGAAGGGGGTGGCAGCTATTCTGGCTGGGAACCTCTCCTCCTGGAAAAGGACACCGCTCTCTGAGGCTTCAAACTATTTATGCAGTTCAAGCAAGAAAATGAAAGCAAAGTTGGGACTTTGAATGAGGTGGGACCAGACCATAATAGATGTATATGTAATGAAAGGGACACAGGATAATGTAAAATCGTATGTTTATTGGCAGTCTATAGACCAGATACTAATATAGCCAAATGTTCACTGAAACCGTGTAGCCCATGGTAATGGGGTACACCTAAATGAAACAGAGGTAAGTATACAAGGTCCAAGACAGAGGTGCATGGTAATACATTATTATCCTGGTACATACAAATAGGTACATAGAGCATAAACAAGGGGTCATTAATACACAGTATAACAACAATAACTTTTAAAAGCTGACATAGCCTGTGTTGAACTCAACGCGTTTCGTGAAAAAATATCACTTCGTCAGGAGTAGGCATGTTGCAAGGTCTAAAAAGAATATACATAAATAAGTAAAATGAAATGAAATAGAAATAAAAATAATAAACGAGTAGAACCACATAACCCTGTTAGGGGGGTAGAGCTTACACTGGGGTGGCATGAATTCCAGGGGATTGGTCTCACCCGGGAACTGAGGGGGCAAAGCCTGCGTGCGCCGCACAGTCATACCAATAAGTGCTAAGTGAAGTGAGATCCTCCAGAAGGGGTCGTAATATAGCCTCCACTGATGGTAAAGTATCCATCTGTAGGATGAATAGGGGTAATATAGATGTATGAAAGTAATACTAATAATAATAATAATAGTTGTACAAGGGAGCTGTTAATGAGATCCAGAGGAGCCAAGAGAACAAGGAAAGTGTAGCCAGTGATGATTATAAAGTAATGCAGAGAGCCACCAAGTAATAAGGGAATATATAAGTAAACCACCTATGGTGTTAAGAATAGTATATATCAAAGTGGACCACCAGATAATAAAGGGTGTCATAAAGAAAAAGTAGGAGCAAATGAAATAATAATGAAAGGGAGATATCCAATATAAGATCCCCAAAGAGTAACCATGTGAGATTGTAGATGGGCAAAAACTAATTTTAAGTCCCAACCCCCTTCCCCCATAACAATTGATTTAGGGATGGAGGTGTGGTTTACCAGCGCTATCTTTATGTTTTATTACAACAATTTTTGTTAGCTGCATGCATACCTTCAATATCTGGTCTTATAATTTGGTCCTATATACACATGTTTTGTTAATTTATTTATTTTTTCCTTACGAAAGTACCAATATTACTATGACTATGTTATGTACAAGCCCTCTGGAATTATGGTGTGTTCCGGGGCTGTGTCTTCCCCGGGAACTGCGATGGGCCCCGTCCGCTTCCTGTCCTGCCTCCTTTCCTTCCCTCCCCCCTACCTTGTTGGGCGGGGTCTAGGCTGGGAGGCCGGGTGGCGGCCGCAGCTCATCGGCGCCACGCATTCCCGTGCGGGATATGACGTCACAATGTGGCGCCCAGGTCCTGTCACGTGGCTGTCCATCTTGCGCATAAATGCGGAGGCTCCACTGACGTCTCTGTCGGTTTGGCGGCTTCAAACAATTGTGCAGCAGTGTGACGCTGTATCACGTACCTGGTGGAGACCAAGCTGTAGAGGGGGCTTCTCTTGCTCCTCCTGTCCAACACCCCTGATAGAGATGACAGGCGGTGTAGGACACAGAGTGGCACGAGGGCCGGAATAGCAGGAGATGTCTTGGCAGAAGACTGATGGCTGTGGATCACCGGATGAACACCTGAAACTGGAACTCGGTGATGCTGGATGAGAAGGCAGGAGCGAAATCGGAACACAAGCCAAGGGGTTGTCAACAGCCGGACAGCACGGGTACAGGAACGTGAGGCAGAAGCGGAGTCAGGATACAAGCCGAAGTCGGTACACAGTCTGGCAGCAAGGTACAAGGGCATAAGGCAAGGCAGGGTCAAACACAGGCTGAGGTCACAAGGCAGGCAGGAATCCAAGGAGAGTCAAAAGGCAAGCCGGGTCGGTATAACGGGAAATCCACAAGCAGGTCAGGGCACAGGTAAACAGGAACACAAGCTGAAAGACCACTCAGCAATGTGCTCCTGTCACCGCCTGGTATAAATAGGCCGTTTGGCGCCATCTGCGTGCGCACGTTGCATACGCACGTTCGCGCGTTCGCGCATTGGCGCATGCGCATTCGCACATTGCTTCCCGTGTGCCTGGGCACGCGCACTGAGCGTCTCTTACATTGCCCCCCCCCAATGGGCGGCCTCCGGATGCCCATCTGCAACATCTTCTCAGGATGAAGCTGAAAAAAGGTTTGAATTAGATCCGTAGCATGGAGGTTGGCTTCTGGTTCCCAAGAATTTTCTTCCGGGCCATAGCCCTTCCATTTAATTAGGTACTGGGCAGTACCTCCTCTTTTCCTACAGTCTAATATTGCTTCAACCTCGTATTCTTCGTTGCCATCAATAGTTTCAGGCGGAGGTGGATCCGACTCTCGGTCAGGAAATGGATTGGGTCTGGTAGGCTTCAGTAGGGATACATGGAAAACAGGGTGAATTCTGTATGTTTCCGGGAGTGAAAGTTCATAGGCAGCAGGATTGATTTGTCTCTTAAGAATGGACCGATATATCTAGGCCCCAGTTTCTTAGACGGACATGACAGTTTTAGATTGATAGAGGATAACCAAACCTTGTCTCCCGGTCTGAGGTTTAGATCTCCCCTCCTCTTCCTATCAAAAAATTTTTTGTTGTCTTGCTGCGCTCTGACAATGGCATCTTGCAATAATTTGTTGTTGGTTTGCAGAAATGTAGCTTTTTCCTGGACTGCGGGAACCAAGGAATCAGGTATTACGTCAGGCATAAAGGCTGGGAAGTACCCATAGTTTGCAAAAAACGGGGCTTGACCCGTGGCTGAATGCACTGCGTTATTATATGCAAACTCTGCTAGGGGTAAAAGTGATGCCCAGTCGTCTTGTGAGAAAGATGAAAAACACCGGAGGTACTGCTCCAGGGTCTGGTTTGTACGCTCCGTTTGCCCGTTTGTTTGCGGGTGATAAGCTGAGGAAAAGTACGTGTCAATTTTTAATGTTTTGCAAAAGCCTCTCCAGAATCTCGAAGTAAATTGCACCCCTCGGTCTGAAGTGATATTACTAGGAACCCCGTGGAGCCGAACCACTTCCTTGATGAAGGTTTGGGCAGTTTCCATTGCTGAGGGAGTTCCCAACATAGGGATAAAGTGGGCCATCTTTGTTAGTCTGTCGACCACCACAAAGATGGTCGTGAATCCTTCAGACGGAGGGAGCTCAACGATAAAGTCCATGTTTATCATTTCCCAAGGCCTCTTGGGAATGGGCAAAGGTCTTAGCAAACCCCAGGCTTTGGCCTTGTCATTCTTCAGGTAAACAGGAACACAAGCTGAAAGACCACTCAGCAATGTGCTCCTGTCACCGCCTGGTATAAATAGGCCGTTTGGCGCCAATTGCGTGCGCACGTTGCGTACGCACGTTCGCGCTTTCGCGCATTGGCGCATGCGCATTCGCACATTGCTTCCCGTGTGCCTGGGCACGCGCACTGAGCGTCTCTTACACGCTGGGTGCAATCCCTGCCTTTGCGCCTGCCCAGGTACCTATCACTCTATTTTGGTTTCCTACACTTATCTCTCTGTACACCCTTCTGGCATACTTCTTTTGTTTTTGCCCATCTACAATCTCACATGGTTACTCTTTGGGGATCTTATATTGGATATCTCCCTTTCATTATTATTTCATTTGCTCCTACTTTTTCTTTATGACACCCTTTATTATCTGGTGGTCCACTATGATATATACTATTCTTAATACCATAGGTGGTTTACTTATATATTCCCTTATTACTTGGTGGCTCTCTGCATTACTTTATAATCATCACTGGCTACACTTTCCTTGTTCTCTTGGCTCCTCTGGATCTCATTAACAGCTCCCTTGTACAACTATTATTATTATTATTAGTATTACTTTCATACATCTATATTACCCCTATTCATCCTACAGATGGATACTTTACCATCAGTGGAGGCTATATTACGACCCCTTCTGGAGGATCTCACTTCACTTAGCACTTATTGGTATGACTGTGCGGCGCACGCAGGCTTTGCCCCCTCAGTTCCCGGGTGAGACCAATCCCCTGGACTTCACGCCACCCCAGTGTAAGCTCTACCCCCCTAACAGGGTTATGTGGTTCTACTCGTTTATTATTTTTATTTCTATTTCATTTCATTTTACTTATTTATGTATATTCTTTTTAGACCTTGCAACATGCCTACTCCTGACGAAGTGATATTTTTTCACGAAACGCGTTGAGTTCAACACAGGCTATGTCAGCTTTTAAAAGTTATTGTTGTGATACTGTGTATTAATGACCCCTTGTTTATGCTCTATGTACCTATTTGTATGTACCAGGATAATAATGTATTACCATGTACCTCTGTCTTGGACCTTGTATACTTACCTCTGTTTCATTTAGGTGTACCCCATTACCATGGGCTACACGGTTTCAGTGAACATTTGGCTATATTAGTATCTGGTCTATAGACTGCCAATAAACATACGATTTTACATTATCCTGTGTCCCTTTCATTACATATACATCTATTATGGTCTGGTCCCACCTCATTCAAAGTCCCAACTTTGCTTTCATTTTCTTGCTTTCATGCAAACAGGGATGGAGACTCCGGTGGTCAGGAGTCTCATTTAAAGTCCCAACCCCTTTCCCCCATAACAATTGATTTAGGGATGGAGGTGTGGTTTACCAGCGCTATCTTTATGTTTTATTACAACAATTTTTGTTAGCTGCATGCATACCTTCAATATCTGGTCTTATAATTTGGTCCTATATACACATGTTTTGTTAATTTATTTATTTTTTCCTTACGAAATTACCAATATTACTATGACTATGTTATGTACAAGCCCTCTGGAATTATGGTGTGTTCCGGGGCTGTGTCTTCCCCGGGAACTGCGATGGGCCCCGTCCGCTTCCTGTCCTGCCTCCTTTCCTTCCCTCCCCCCGACCTTGTTGGGCGGGGTCTAGGCTGGGAGGCCGGGTGGCGGCCGCAGCTCATCGGCGCCACGCATTCCCGTGCGGGATATGACGTCACAATGTGGCGCCCAGGTCCTGTCACGTGGCTGTCCATCTTGCGCATAAATGTGGAGGCTCCACTGACGTCTCTGTCGGTTTGGCGGCTTCATACAATTGTGCAGCAGTGTGACGCTGGGTGCAATCCCTGCCTTTGCGCCTGCCCAGGTACCTATCACTCTATTTTGGTTTCCTACACTTATCTCTCTGTACACCCTTCTGGCATACTTCTTTTGTTTTTGCCCATCTACAATCTCACATGGTTACTCTTTGGGGATCTTATATTGGATATCTCCCTTTCATTATTATTTCATTTGCTCCTACATTTTCTTTATGACACCCTTTATTATCTGGTGGTCCACTATGATATATACTATTCTTAACACCATAGGTGGTTTACTTATATATTCCCTTATTACTTGGTGGCTCTCTGCATTACTTTATAATCATCACTGGCTACACTTTCCTTGTTCTCTTGGCTCCTCTGGATCTCATTAACAGCTCCCTTGTACAACTATTATTATTATTAGTATTACTTTCATACATCTATATTACCCCTATTCATCCTACAGATGGATACTTTACCCTCAGTGGAGGCTATATTACGACCCCTTCTGGAGGATCTCACTTCACTTAGCACTTATTGGTATGACTGTGCGGCGCACGCAGGCTTTGCCCCCTCAGTTCCCGGGTGAGACCAATCCCCTGGACTTCACGCCACCCCAGTGTAAGCTCTACCCCCCTAACAGGGTTATGTGGTTCTACTCGTTTATTATTTTTTATTTCTATTTCATTTCATTTTACTTATTTATGTATATTCTTTTTAGACCTTGCAACATGCCTACTCCTGACGAAGTGATATTTTTTCACGAAACGCGTTGAGTTCAACACAGGCTATGTCAGCTTTTAAAAGTTATTGTTGTTATACTGTGTATTAATGACCCCTTGTTTATGCTCTATGTACCTATTTGTATGTACCAGGATAATAATGTATTACCATGTACCTCTGTCTTGGACCTTTTATACTTACCTCTGTTTCATTTAGGTGTACCCCATTACCATGGGCTACACGGTTTCAGTGAACATTTGGCTATATTAGTATCTGGTCTATAGACTGCCAATAAACATACGATTTTACATTATCCTGTGTCCCTTTCATTACATATACATCTATTATGGTCTGGTCCCACCTCATTCAAAGTCCCAACTTTGCTTTCATTTTCTTGCTTTCATGCAAACAGGGATGGAGACTCCGGTGGTCAGGAGTCTCATTTAAAGTCCCAACCCCCTTCCCCCATAACAATTGATTTAGGGATGGAGGTGTGGTTTACCAGCGCTATCTTTATGTTTTATTACAACAATTTTTGTTAGCTGCATGCATACCTTCAATATCTGGTCTTATAATTTGGTCCTATATACACATGTTTTGTTAATTTATTTATTTTTTCCTTACGAAATTACCAATATTACTATGACTATGTTATGTACAAGCCCTCTGGAATTATGGTGTGTTCCGGGGCTGTGTCTTCCCCGGGAACTGCGATGGGCCCCGTCCGCTTCCTGTCCTGCCTCCTTTCCTTCCCTCCCCCCGACCTTGTTGGGCGGGGTCTAGGCTGGGAGGCCGGGTGGCGGCCGCAGCTCATCGGCGCCACGCATTCCCGTGTGGGATATGACGTCACAATGTGGCGCCCAGGTCCTGTCACGTGGCTGTCCATCTTGCGCATAAATGCGGAGGCTCCACTGATGTCTCTGTCGGTTTGGCGGCTTCATACAATTGTGCAGCAGTGTGATGCTGGGTGCAATCCCTGCCTTTGCGCCTGCCCAGGTACCTATCACTCTATTTTGGTTTCCTACACTTATCTCTCTGTACACCCTTCTGGCATACTTCTTTTGTTTTTGCCCATCTACAATCTCACATGGTTACTCTTTGGGGATCTTATATTGGATATCTCCCTTTCATTATTATTTCATTTGCTCCTACTTTTTCTTTATGACACCCTTTATTATCTGGTGGTCCACTATGATATATACTATTCTTAACACCATAGGTGGTTTACTTATATATTCCCTTATTACTTGGTGGCTCTCTGCATTACTTTATAATCATCACTGGCTACACTTTCCTTGTTCTCTTGGCTCCTCTGAATCTCATTAACAGCTCCCTTGTACAACTATTATTATTATTAGTATTACTTTCATACATCTATATTACCCCTATTCATCCTACAGATGGATACTTTACCATCAGTGGAGGCTATATTACGACCCCTTCTGGAGGATCTCACTTCACTTAGCACTTATTGGTATGACTGTGCGGCGCACGCAGGCTTTGCCCCCTCAGTTCCCGGGTGAGACCAATCCCCTGGACTTCACGCCACCCCAGTGTAAGCTCTACCCCCCTAACAGGGTTATGTGGTTCTACTCGTTTATTATTTTTATTTCTATTTCATTTCATTTTACTTATTTATGTATATTCTTTTTAGACCTTGCAACATGCCTACTCCTGACGAAGTGATATTTTTTCACGAAACGCATTGAGTTCAACACAGGCTATGTCAGCTTTTAAAAGTTATTGTTGTTATACTGTGTATTAATGACCCCTTGTTTATGCTCTATGTACCTATTTGTATGTACCAGGATAATAATGTATTACCATGTACCTCTGTCTTGGACCTTGTATACTTACCTCTGTTTCATTTAGGTGTACCCCATTACCATGGGCTACACGGTTTCAGTGAACATTTGGCTATATTAGTATCTGGTCTATAGACTGCCAATAAACATACGATTTTACATTATCCTGTGTCCCTTTCATTACATATACATCTATTATGGTCTGGTCCCACCTCATTCAAAGTCCCAACTTTGCTTTCATTTTCTTGCTTTCATGCAAACAGGGATGGAGACTCCGGTGGTCAGGAGTCTCATTTAAAGTCCCAACCCCCTTCCCCCATAACAATTGATTTAGGGATGGAGGTGTGGTTTACCAGCGCTATCTTTATGTTTTATTACAACAATTTTTGTTAGCTGCATGCATACCTTCAATATCTGGTCTTATAATTTGGTCCTATATACACATGTTTTGTTAATTTATTTATTTTTTCCTTACGAAATTACCAATATTACTATGACTATGTTATGTACAAGCCCTCTGGAATTATGGTGTGTTCCGGGGCTGTGTCTTCCCCGGGAACTGCGATGGGCCCCGTCCGCTTCCTGTCCTGCCTCCTTTCCTTCCCTCCCCCCGACCTTGTTGGGCGGGGTCTAGGCTGGGAGGCCGGGTGGCGGCCGCAGCTCATCGGCGCCACGCATTCCCGTGCTGGATATGACGTCACAATGTGGCGCCCAGGTCCTGTCACGTGGCTGTCCATCTTGCGCATAAATGCGGAGGCTCCACTGACGTCTCTGTCGGTTTGGCGGCTTCATACAATTGTGCAGCAGTGTGACGCTGGGTGCAATCCCTGCCTTTGCGCCTGCCCAGGTACCTATCACTCTATTTTGGTTTCCTACACTTATCTCTCTGTACACCCTTCTGGCATACTCCTTTTGTTTTTGCCCATCTACAATCTCACATGGTTACTCTTTGGGGATCTTACATTGGATATCTCCCTTTCATTATTATTTCATTTGCTCCTACTTTTTCTTTATGACACCCTTTATTATCTGGTGGTCCACTATGATATATACTATTCTTAACACCATAGGTGGTTTACTTATATATTCCCTTATTACTTGGTGGCTCTCTGCATTACTTTATAATCATCACTGGCTACACTTTCCTTGTTCTCTTGGCTCCTCTGGATCTCATTAACAGCTCCCTTGTACAACTATTATTATTATTATTAGTATTACTTTCATACATCTATATTACCCCTATTCATCCTACAGATGGATACTTTACCATCAGTGGAGGCTATATTACGACTCCTTCTGGAGGATCTCACTTCACTTAGCACTTATTGGTATGACTGTGCGGCGCACGCAGGCTTTGCCCCCTCAGTTCCCGGGTGAGACCAATCCCCTGGACTTCACGCCACCCCAGTGTAAGTTCTACCCCCCTAACAGGGTTATGTGGTTCTACTCGTTTATTATTTTTTATTTCTATTTCATTTCATTTTACTTATTTATGTATATTCTTTTTAGACCTTGCAACATGCCTACTCCTGACGAAGTGATATTTTTTCACGAAACGCGTTGAGTTCAACACAGGCTATGTCAGCTTTTAAAAGTTATTGTTGTTATACTGTGTATTAATGACCCCTTGTTTATGCTCTATGTACCTATTTGTATGTACCAGGATAATAATGTATTACCATGTACCTCTGTCTTGGACCTTGTATACTTACCTCTGTTTCATTTAGGTGTACCCCATTACCATGGGCTACACGGTTTCAGTGAACATTTGGCTATATTAGTATCTGGTCTATAGACTGCCAATAAACATACGATTTTACATTATCCTGTGTCCCTTTCATTACATATACATCTATTATGGTCTGGTCCCACCTCATTCAAAGTCCCAACTTTGCTTTCATTTTCTTGCTTTCATGCAAACAGGGATGGAGACTCCGGTGGTCAGGAGTCTCATTTAAAGTCATAACCCCCTTCCCCCATAACTATTTATGCAGTTCGCCATCTCCATCTGGGTACACCTCCACAGGGATTAACTGGGGTTGCAAAAATATTCAGACTGCCAATCTGACTCTCCCACCCACTGTGTTCTAGAAACCTCTAGAAAACAGGGGGGAACAGTCAAACCAGCAGTCTGCAGAGCCCAGAGCAGCCCAAAGCAATCACACCTAGCTCCACTGATTATAGATAAACCACAAGATTAAGTTTGCCTAACCAATCCTAGCAGCCTATCTATAAACAGATTCATCTACTAACATACGAGAAGGTGACCACTGCACACAATGTAGCGCAGACCTAGCTATTTTGCACTGTGCATGTGAGATAATAACAATAGGACAGAGACTCTTCTGTCACTAAGATTCAGAAATACACTCAAGAAGCTATAGGCAGCTGCAGTTAAACTATTGGAACATAGGAATACTTGCATAATAGCCTCTATTTCAGATTTGGGTGAAAATACAGTAGCAGTAGCTACCCCTCTGTGTATAAGGCCAT
Source organism: Pelophylax lessonae (assembly GCF_965119305.1). Lineage (NCBI taxonomy): Eukaryota > Metazoa > Chordata > Amphibia > Anura > Ranidae > Pelophylax > Pelophylax lessonae. Next base: position 364,071,852 of record NC_138772.1, read on the forward strand.
GTGGCTCAGTTCTCCGTTTCTCTTCTTACTTCCTCAGTCTTCATTAGTCTGAGGTTTTCAAAACCCCTCCCCAAGAAAAGAAGTGTTAATGCATATTTATACATAGGATTGAACCCAAAATTAAGTTGTGCAAAAAGTGCCACCAAAAAAGTAGACAAATAAATATCTCAGTGATAGCTGCATTCACAGTATGTCCACCTAAACAATACACAAAGCGAATCGATCTGAATATGTGTTGTGGTATCCGTAAAATGTACATACATTTATAACCAATATACAATCAAGTGAAAAATCAAAAAATATCAAAAAATCATATGTGCAAATACAAATACATTAAAGAAAGCTCATATATGGTCCAGTGAAGTCCATCAGAAGAATAAAAGTGCTCTTGTGCAGAAAGTTCATCAATACACATATGTGTTAGTAAATTCCATGCTCCAGCGTGAATAAAGGTTCCTTCACACCCAAACGTGCACACCCCACTCACAAGCCGCTTACCAGCTACTATGACTCCAAGATGGGAGTCTGGCTGCACCTTATCCCAGTATCCCCATGGGATGAATGGATATCAAGAGCCAAGATTCCAAGGTGGATTATCACATAACCAGGATAGTCATTATTAGGCTCAGTGAGAAAAAGAGACAAAGGAGGGACTCATAGTGTAGTAATTTGAAGCTCAAGCTTTTTTAATTAAGGTTAAAACTACCTACAAACAGGCAGAGATAGAATTGTGGATAATGCAGTCAATCACATACAGGCATACCAGGTAGCTACAATAAGGTCACCATTGTAGCTCCCCATAGCTATTGATGCGTTTCATTCAAACGAACATTATCAAGGGATGAACAGGGCCGTGCTTCCACTAGGCAAACTAGGCAGCTGCCTAGGGCGCATTGCCACCTAGGGGCGCAGCCACGAGTCAGCACTCACTCTCCATCATGAATGATCCTTGTGAGCTGAGGAAAGGGGCAGCAGTGGGGGAGGAAGAAGGGGCAGAGGAAGATGCCAGGTGTCTAGGGCAGTGGCAGAACTACCAGGCCCTGGCTTTCCACCATTGTTGGGGGAGCCCCAAGGGGCAGGAAAAGAGTGCTAGCTGCATAATGATCCTCTTTGTCTGGAGCTGAGCGGCCTAATCCTTGGGCGGGAAGTGACTCTCTAATCTGAGCTAGTGGGCAGCCGTTCATTTCCCTGGGTGGGTATTAACCAGGGAGCGGAGGAGAGCTGAACCTGAGCCGGAGCTCGTCACTGGAGAAGCAGAAGCGACGAGGCAATGGAATGGTCTGAGGATGTTGGTGATGAAGGAGGTGCGGAGCTCTCTGACTGCTGCTTCTCCCTCCACCAGGAGCTGGTTGGAGCTGTGGTGAGCACTGTGGTCCAGTAGAGGAGCGTCCTGGGAGAAGGAATAGGCAGGATCATGGTGAAGGAGGGCAGAGTGCAGGCCACTCTCTTCATACTGCCCAGTAAGTGTCCCCAGAACAGGGAATCAGGGTCCCTGGGTGTGACATGGAGTATCCCTGGTGTGAAAGAGAATTGCGGTCACCAGGTATGCCATGGGGAATCGGAGTCACCAGGTGTGACATGGGGGAGAGGGGTCACAAGTGTAACAGGGGTTTGGGGTCACCAGGTGTGCCATGAGTAATTGGGATCTCTGGGTGTGCCATGGGGAATTGAGGTCCCCAGGTGTGACATGGAGGAACATCAGGGTCTCCAGGTGTGACATGGAGGAACATCAGGGTCCCCAGGTGTGACATAGAAAAACATCAGGTTCTCCGGGTATGACATGGAGGAACATCAGGGACCCCTGATGTGACAGAGGAACATTGGGATCACTGGGTATGACAGCATTAAATGTAGGAACCATCAGATCAGGGTCACTGGATCTGACATAGAGCAGTTTTTAACCCCTTCCCTTTCTATTTTTTTTTTTTTTTTTGGGGGGGGGCACAAGTAGCTGATCTTGCCTAGGGCGTAAAACAGTCTAGCACCGGCCCTGGGGATGAAGGAGTATGTATATTTACACATAACACCATAGCAGCCAAAAGTAGAGGGCAGTGGATCACTACAATAATTTTTCACAATTTGTATGTCATTCTACTTGAAGTGTGAGATATCAATTATCGCATCATTTTGGGGGGTTAAATCTCTAAGAGTATTCTTCTCAAGAGTATGCTCCTCTAGCCATGAACTCTCTTTACAGGAGCCCTCCTTTTAGGCCTCCTGTCAATAGGACATATTCCACAAAATCATCAAAATGGTAACAAGTGGCAGCGAACAGGAGTGGTTTATTAAAAGCAGATTCAATTGTTGAGACATAACCAAAGTCATAACCAATGTCATTGGACATAATAAAAAAAAAAAAAAACAGATACAGATTAGGGATGATCGAACGTTTCGGGTCGACCATCGGTTCGACCTGAACATTGGCTGTTCGAGGTTTGGCGAATTTAGAACTTTTTGCTGAAAAAGTTCGGAATTCGGCAACCAGAACCGACCAAAATGCAATAGTTCAGGAAATGGGCTTTAAAAGCCAGTGATTGGACCAGAACCATCAGTAAAAGCCAATTGAGGGGGCAGGAGAATGCTAGGAATGTGATTGGAGTGACTAGGGGGTCCATAGTCCAATCATTAGTGAATACGCCCCCCAGTATATAAGATAGCCCCCGCCAAATTCCTAGCATTGTTATACAGGGACATGGAAGAGAGTGGAAGCAGTTCTATGACTTTTACTACAAAGTGTCATTTAGCAATTTTTAGTGTGAGCAAAGGGATATCTAGTGTAGTTAGGGTGCTATTTTCCACTATAGTTAGCTTTAATTATTCAGTTTCTGTAGGGAAAGTGTTAAGTGTAAGGGGACTGTAGTGTAGTGTAGGGTTAACTGACTCTGACTGCTATGGCAGGGTGACAAAACCCTTCCATATCAGGGTGACCGCTATAGAGAAAAGATAGTTTCTCTTGTGTCACATTCAGAGCAGGGATATGGCTTTTCACCGGTCAGCTTGCTTTTTGGCTGCAGGCGTTCATAGGGCTTATTTTGAGGAGATGTTTGGAGTCAGGCATGACATCTGAACATCTGTGTAGGTGTATATATACATACACCCATGTCTGTATATATACACATACACATATATAGGTGTGAAAGTAGCAGAAACATATGCTTGCGCTAATTAAATAATTAACAGGCATATTGCTCCGCTCCTATAACACCTATATGTGTGTATGTGTGTGTATATATATATAACCTTATACAGAAGTTCAGACGTTTTGCCTGCCTCCAAAGACCCCAAAAAAATGCCCAAAAAATGCCTGCGCCAAAAAAAAAAATGCCCAGGTGTGTTCTTGCAGGCGTTTTTTTTTTGGCATTTTTTGGGGGTCTTTGGAGGGAGGCTAAACATCTGAACTTCTTTATAGGGTTTTATATATACACACACACTTGTATATATTTATACACATACACACATATAGGTGTTATAGGAGCGGAGCCATATTAGTGTGAATTAGCGCAAGCATAGATTTCTGCTATTTTCACAGCTATATATGTGTATGTATATATATATATATATATATATATACCCCTACATTAAATAATTAACAGGCATATTGCTCCGCTCCTATAACACCTATATTTGTGTATGTGTGTGTATATATATAACCTTATACAGAAGTTCAGACGTTTTGCCTGCCTCCAAGGGCCCCAAAAAAATGCCCAAAAAATGCCTGCGCCAAAAAAAATGCCCAGGTGTGTTCTTGCAGGCGTTTTTTTGGGCATTTTTTTGGGGTCTTTGGAGGCAGGCAAAACATCTGAACTTCTGTATAGGGTTATATATACACACACACTTATATGTATTTTACACATACATATATATATAGGTGTTATAGGAGAGAAGCCATATTAGTGTGAATTAGCGCAAGCATAGATTTCTGCTATTTTCACACCTATATATGTGGATGTGTATATATATACAGACATGGGTGTATGTATATATACCCCTACACAGAAGTTCAGATGTTTTGCCTGCCTCCAAAGTCCCCAAAAAAATGCCCAAAAAAACGCTTGCTACTAAACCGGCAAGGTGTGAAAATAGCGGAGCCATATCCCTGTTCTATAAGTGACATAATACAAACAATCTTTTTTTTTTTATGGTTCTGGACATGCTACAGAGCTGAAACTTCACAGGTACACTTTTTAGACCCCCCAGACACTCAAAATCCAAAAATCTTTCTTTTGTTTTTTTTTTTAATTTTCTCAATAATCGTCTCTCTATCAAAAATGACAATTTTTAAGAACTTATTTTGTGTGATTAATAGTCCCTGTGGCATGACCCAGAACCCTAGGCACTTTTTAGGGGCATTTATTGGGTTTTAGGGCTTCAAAATGGTGTTTTTTGATTACCGAAGTTCGGGTCCCATTGATTTCAATGGGGTTCTGAAATCCGGGCCGAACTTTCGGGAAGTTCGGATGTTCTGGCCGAACCGAAATTTTGAAAAGTTCGATCATCCTTAATACAGATAAAATAAAGCCAAAGCACTGACAATAAGCAACATAAACCTTTCCTCAGGCACTGGACCAAAACCCTGAAAATGTTTTTCTTTTAACCTTTTTTTCCTGAGCACTGATATGACAGTTGGTGATGTCACTACTACCCTGCTTATTGTTCTATTAAAGACTTGCTAAAAAGGAAACTGTATCTGATGACACGTAGTACAATAATCTCTTTGCCCAAACTTTATTCCCTCTGTGCATCTATACATCTATGCTTCCCCCACCTCTACTGCTGTTGCTTTTTTTGATACCTTCCTCATTTTCTGCAACTGCAGTCTGTGAATCTATGGTCCCCCTATAACATCTACTGAGTTTTAAACATTGCATGATCCTTTCCCCCCACCTCATAAGTGTGCAGGACTTTACCAAGTTGGTTGCCTCCACACAGAGACACAGTGGGAAATAAGAAATGGTAAATTGATCCACACAGAGACACAGCAGGGACTAAGCAGTGGTAGTGTTTTGGATTGGGACCAGAACAGTCCGAGATTATATCTGCCCCTTCCTAATCTTAGATTAATGTGTGTGCACAGACAATAAATCATACTCTGACACAGTCGTCAAAATAGTTTGTTCTAATTTATTAGTTCCTCTTTTTAAGCCTTATAAAGCATTACGAAATTCATTCCAGGAAATAGTCATATATAATACGTATAAGGTGGTGATAGGATGATTGGAGTATCTATGTGTCTATGTTTTTCTTCCAGGACATGACGAGGTCTTATTTTGGGTGTAGTGTCCCTGTTCAGGTGCCATCTTGCTTCTACGAAGGGAGGGGTGATCTAGCTGCATTTTGAGTAAGGTAGTAAATCTCAGCAGTAACATATGTATATAAGGCATGCATCATAAGGTGAAATAGGCATTTCACTATAACCATTATTAACCATTATTACATCCATTACAGTAGGTTGGTTGATCCTGGCAAACACATCTGAAGGGTGACTAAAAACAATACCAGTGGCTAATCCTTGCCTTTCTGCTTTTTTTTTTTTTTTTTTGCATAAGATTTTCTAATACACATCCATTGTTGCTTATAATACTTTATTTTGACATTTCCCAGAAGATATAGATAGAAGCTATAGATAGAGTCCAATAGGAAGCCTTTTTAAATTTAGTTTAGGCCCTGATGAAGGAGGATTGTTTGGCTTATGAAATGCATTGGCTTTATTTTAGCTTCCTTTTATTTCTACATTATCAGCAATAAATGGTTATGGACTCTTAAGACAAACAGCTAGGGTTTTTTTGTTGTTTTTCCTCAATTTCTGGACATGGCTTCCATGCTGTTGTTTTGAATATCTGCCAACTGAAGGTGTGGGCACAATATGAATGCTCCAACCAGGAAGATTCTAGCAGAAGGAAGAGGTGAGTGAGAAATCTACTGCCATTCTTCTGAAGTTAAACAGCAACTTATGTTGCTGGTATTTTAAATATAATATACTTCACCATAGTAACCTGTAACAGGAAGGTGCTGTGAGCTGTCTTGTACTGCCTTAGGGCTCAGGGAATGGCAGGCATCTTCTTTCCCTGGGAGGACTGCCTGAATATGCTGACTGCTGAAAGACAGAGTGTCTGGCCAGGAGGTGGCAACTACAACTGCCTCCACAAGATGAACACCAGGTTTAAGATAACACTAGAATATATCCTCATACATTTTTCAGTAAGTCAAAGTCCTATTCCAGACAACCTGTGAGAGCAAGGAGACTTAGAGACTTTCTGAGCTTGTGAAGAGAGCAGAAGATTAGAGCTTAGTCTGCTTAAAATAACTATCTGCTATTTAGGGTATACTGGTTTGGTGGTTCTTCAACCTCCTTCCCTCATGTGCTAAAGTTGAAAAGCAACTATACTTGCCTCCACTCCAGCAATGCGGGCTGCGCCATCCACCTCACTATCCCTATACCAATTTATGGAATATAGTCCTTACAGGCTGTATTTTGAGGTAGGCTGCAGCCATAAACTATTTCCATAAGCGTGGAATTCCCAACCCCACAACTTCAGCAACGTGGTTTCTAGTAGTTCTCTACCAGCCACTGACATCTTTTTTCCAAGGCTTTTTCCAGGTTCAGATCTTTGGGCATTTTGATTGACTGGACCAAAATTATGTCACTTCACTTCAATGCGTGTCAAAAGTACATTTACCTTGGCAGGTGCCAAAATTGACTGAGCTTTATGTATGCAGCTTAGTCCACAATGCGGATAAGCATGTAGGAAACCTTAATGTAGAAAATACATAGTGGGGTAATTTACTAAAGGCAAAAAGACACACTGTTCACTTTATAAATGCCGCTGCATTCTGCAAGGGAATTATCTCCAGAGTGTAATAAATGAGGTGAAGCTCTGCTGACTTCCATCATCCAAACGTATGCAAGCAAAAATGCTGTTTTTTTTTTTTTTTTTGCATGAGATTGAGTTTTCTTAAATACTCAATAAACTTAACCTTCGCCACATTCACTAAGTTCTTAGGGTGTGTCCATTGCAGAGTGCAACTGCACTTGCAAAATAAACAGTGTCTTTAGTAAATCAACTCCAGTATGTGTCTTCTGTATTAAAAAGCTTGCCTGTACATCATTTTATTTTTTTTGGGGGGGGGGGGGGTGTTAAAACTCGCTTTAAACTAGTTTATTTTAACCTAAATGGCTGGTGTCCCTATTTAAAAGACAACCTAAAGAAGAACCAGACCTAAGACCTATGTATACACATAATGCATGGATAAATAGGATGTCCCCTACTAAAATATTGCATAGTGAGCCATATGACCTAAGCCCTAGTTCCAATACTGTACAATTAATTAATACTATTTTTTTTAGGTAGCATAAACGTATAGGGATGTACTAGATACAACACTACCTGTTTCAGTAGACCTAACAACCACATTTCCATACTGCAGTCACACAATTTCATGCAAACTAGAGCCAATTTAGCCAGGAGCCACTTGTCACCTGCCAGTCATCGGCTTCTTTGCTGTTCTTCCATTTTTTTTAAAACTGCTCTCACATATTTGTGTAGTTTGTTTTTATTTGGCAGGTGGGCTAAAATGAGAATAATGTGGATGTACATGCATTTTTACTGTTTATTAAAAAAAACTCTTAGTACGCTGAACAGATCAGTTAAGCTTGGTCTGCAAAGCTGCCAACAATATTTTACATATCAAAAGCATTGTTGTATTTATGTTTATTTTTTGTCTGGAATGCATTTGATCTTAACCCGTTATTGCCATAGGTTAAATCATTTTGCTGCCAAAACAAACTACACATATTATTACTACTTCATGCTATTTAAATTCAGATGTTTGGCATTAATGGGGGAAATTGAATTGTCTGTACAAAGGATTTCTTCCTAGAATGTAAATGAGGTATGCAACAAAGGGCTATTGTGCATACATAATTATAATTTTAGTGAACTTGCTACTAAATCACAAAAATAATGGTTGGTAATTGGTAATATATTTTACCTAGCACAAAATAATATTGCACATTTAACAACACTTGATATATGCAGGTTATAGCACCTGATCAGTTACAAGTCTGGTTTATTTCACAAGTAAAGAGGCAAGGATATTGTTTAGAAAAAAAAAAGACAGATTAATTTGACTGAAAGTATTATAAAAAAAAAAATTATTTCTATCTTGTTTAAATCTTTGATGAAGAGCAAGTCATTTCCAATCCAGATCATGTTATGTTAACTTTTTTTTTTTTTACAATGATAATTTCACTGAACCCTTTAAACTGAAGGGCCATACACACTATAAGATTTTCTGAAGACTTTTTCCTTCAGATTTACCTTTTCTATGTAGTGCAAGGGCCTGCCAGATTGCATACAAATTGAAAGTGTTTAGGTTTGACCTCATATTATATGGTTTTGGTAAGTCTAAAGGAAAAAGTCTTCAGAAAATCTTATAGTGTGTATGGCCCATAAGACTGCATTAAGAAAATAGGTGTTGCACCAAAACTTGCCACTAGTTTTCTGCTTTACTCCATTTGTCAATAACTGATCATTAGCTCTTTCTGTATCAATTAAATCTTTTGCTAGGCACATTTTGTTCTCAGCTTTATTGCTTTGATGACACATAAAACTATTTTTTCTGTGTAAACAGAAATAATGTAAATATGACAAAACTGATGAATTTTTTTTAAAGTGGATTCAATGATTAGGTCCTAAAAAATGGTATGTAAAAGACAGGAATATTTGAACCTGAAGAAAAAAGAACCACTCACATGCATATATTTTGTAGAAATAGGAATCCCTGTTGCAGATCTGATTTATGTTCCCCGCTTGCTGGTTTGGTACATTCACTTGCATTTTGCCTTGAACTGCTGAGCTCTTGGGTTCTGTTTTCCTCGGGGTATAGATCAACATTGTAAGGGTGGCTGTAGCACCCCAGCAGCCACTTTAAGATGACTTTCCAGGAAAATAAATAGCAGCTATAGGGAGAATCGGTCATTCCAGATCTGTCAATACCCTAATGTCACAAAATCCTAGACACCTACACAGGGCTGAAATGAAATGTGTATAGCCCACTACAAGATAATAATTATACGATAAATCATGAATTTGAAGAAGAAAATATTTTTCAAATTTCCCTTCTTGAAAATTAACCCCCCCCCCTTCCCAAATATCAAATATCAAGTGAAGCAATGAATTAATAAAATGTACCTTTAGCAAATAATTCATGATTAGAAGCATTTGGCACACCCTTTTCTTCAAGACTCACAGGTGCTTATCATGAAGTTAATACTGTATCACCACTGGTCATTTCCTGCCTCTGATCCTTGATTGTCTTAACAGTGTCATTAGGGGGCAGGCTGCAACGACAAAAAGAACTGTCCTGTACTAGCAAGAGCCTCAGCTAATATGGCAAGCTATACGGTGCTGAAAAGGTCCCAAACTGGGCTTTACGAGTCAGTAGCTACAAAATTTCCTATACTGTACATGCCAGATCATTCACAATTTAATTGTTTTGCACTGTTTAAAGAATATATCTGGGTCTGCCTTAATGGAAACTTGTGAAGATAGAAATATGAAAGCTTCCATTACTGATGGCAGTAACTACACTGATACTACACTTTAGGTGCAGGCCCTGGAACTCTCATACTGATCCTGTTTTTTTTATGTAATGAATGATTAACCAGGAACAATCATACAGGGTTGATGTTCAGACTTGGATGAATGCTTGTCCCAGGTGTGTAACTCATTTTTTAAACCAGGATCAAAATATCAACGTCATAGCTTGCACATTTAAATAAAGAAGTCTTCCATATTTATTTTTCTTCACAGGTCCATTTTAATCAAATCAACCACCATGTATAAATAAAATGGTCCAGCAAAAAAACGGATAACGTGTTTTTCTACATAGAAATTTTAGGAAATTTGCTTTCAATTGCCAGCACAAAATAGGATTTCTGCTCTGCTGCATAGTCTTAAAAAATGCAGTGTAAATTCTAACATCGTTATGCTTTGCTTCCTTAAAAAAAAAAGTTGAAAACATAAAATAATTGGATATTTTTATAAATATGATGCCTGATCAAAAAACAAAACTCTAATGTAGGTTTGGAGAAAATTTAAGTTCAAAGTGTAATGCCGCATAGCTGCCAACCTCAGATATGCCAATTCCTCGGAGACTTTTTCATTAGCAGAAAGCTGTGGAATAAACTTGAAGCGTGATGTGATGATCTCTTGCCTTGATACCTCATAGACCACTGCTAATTATGAAGCTGCTTGACAAGCAAACAGTGCTCCATATTTATAATAAAACAGTAGACAAAATCCGCCAATTTGTAATTTTAATGTTAGATGTAACCTCATGTTTCCCTGCAAAAGCGTAAAAAAACTGTAGTAAATAAATTAATGAGAACAATATTTTAGAGCCTGCAGAAAAAAAACATTCATACAGTAAGATACAGAAATGGCTCACAAACCAATTAGCCTTAATATTTACCCCATTGCATGATTTCCTTACATCAAAGCCTACCTATTTCTATACCCTTATTTAGGGTTCTACCAACTGACTGCAATTAAAGCTACTCTGATGACAAATAAAAACAAATGCTCTGGCATTGGGCTACATATTTACAAAATCAAATTTAAGCGTGGTTGCATTGGGAAAGGGAATTTTTATGTGTGACAGTAAATGAGAGTGGAGCACGAAGAACTCTTGCATAATTATACTTTATCATTAGAGCATATCTTTTTACTTCCAAGTTGAAAAGCAAACCTAAGCTATGCGAAACTAGCTTCTTGTCTATTTGTTTAATCATCTGATTATATGATTTCTAGAGTGATTTCATGAGCCTTAAAATTCCTATGCTTTATCAAAATGGCATGTCTATATTAACAGCGGGGGCTGGTTTATTCAAAGTCGGAATGTTATCTTAAGCCACATCAAATTTAGATAAAGTAAGAAGGATCAATTTTTGATACAGATAGCACAAATATGAAGTAGAAGGAGCCTTTGCATGTTACAATCTAGTTGTCTAATCTTCTGCAAATTATGCCCTAAATGTATATGGCAGAATCTGCAAGATTTAGATGTTCCTGTCTGAAATGAATTTCCAGGTCAGAAGAAGCTAGATTTTGATGACTAAATACTATAATCTTTCCAGCCACATAACAATTTTACAAGCCAACACTTTTTCGTTTTTTGTTTTGAATAGAGTAGGGAGGGGGTAATTCCTTTTACTTTCTGTGCCATGAGAGGAGATCTTTTGAAAGTGAGGGAGATCTCCTCTTAGACAGTTGTCACCCTAACAAGTGTCCCTATTGGATGAGTCTCCCTCTATTTCTGTTCTGGTGACAATTAAGTTGCAGTAACAATGGTCACATTACAAACAATGGTCACAGTACATTGCCATATCAGGGACACAGATAGCTATGAAACCACACAGGAAATCGAACCCTCTACCACTGTATCCTAACAAAAGAAAAGTGGCTTTAGATACATTTAATACATATTGTTTTGAGTCCGGACTATTAAACCATTTTTTCCTCAATACATGGACTGGATATTGCCAAATTAGTTAGTGTTATCATAAGTAATGATAGGATACAGGAAGATGACCTTTTATGTACTCAGTAATTTTTTATGTTGAGTTGATGAGCTAATTGGAGCCCAGCATAGCTAGATACACAAATCAGCCTTTCCATTGCAAAAGCATGGGGAGAGTGCTCTATGCTAAGGGCTGCATTATTTGGATTCAATTTCGACTCTACGAATGGCAGCACAAAAAGCAGGTATGAATCCCTGCACCACAATACTTAAATGTACATACTTGCTGTATTGTGGTTTGTTACATTTTGAAAAATAGAGCAGGAGCTGTTTTTTCTTGCATTGATGTGTTTTCACAGTCTGTTCAAAACACATTTTAAAGTTTTATAGCTCACAGTATGGTGGTGTAAATGGGTCGTTCTAGAATGGGCAAGTTAACAACACAACACTTTCTCAGTGTAGGGAAACCACTGCCATTTTTACATTTCAAGCACAGTTTTAACATTTTTCCAACTTTTCATTTATAATAATTTTGATTTATGTAGGTAATAATTTGTAGCTGTTTTTGTTGATTCAAAATACTTTCCAGTTTGTAATTTTCTATGTTTTAATAAGCAGCTTTATACAAGTAGTATTAAACAGAAGGTTATGGTAATGAACAAAGAAGGAGAAAGCAACATCAAGAGAAAATTTAGTACGATATTGAGCATCAGGCCATTAAGCACAATATGGCTGTTTGGTGTAATTCCTCTTTAAGGTTAGGTTTCTTCATGTTTGTTATGCAATTCTCTGGAGAAATTATTTATCATGCTCTTTGAATTTGATACCTCTCTTTTGAGGCTGGGTACTGCTTTATCATATGCACAAGAACACCCCCTGTAAGGTTTGGTAAACTAATTTAAATCTTTAAACAATAAATTATGTATTTCCAATAGTTTTTTTTTAGAATTTATAACATGCTATATGTATACTGTACATGTGCTATAGATTGCACTGTTAAAAGATACTGCTATATCAGGTTTTTCCTAGTAAGGACATAATGGATAGAATTACAATTTCTGAGGGAAAATATATTGCATTAAATATACAAAGAGTATATACTGTATATACTATACTGTGTATATATATATATATATATATATATATATATATATATATATATATATATATATATATATATATATATATATATATATATATATATATATATGTATATATATATATACAGAATATATATATGTATATATATTTTTAATATACAGTATACAAGATAGATGGATAGATAGATAGATAGATAGATAGATAGATAGATAGATAGATAGATAGATAGATAGATAGATAGATAGATAGATAGATAGATAGATAGATAGATAGATAGATAGATAGATAGAGTATATACTGTATATAGTACCTTTTGGTTGATTTGCTTGTGCCAAATATATTTTTGTAGCATTGGTGCATATTGCTGCCTCTCCCTAGCTGTATTTCACATTAGTGCTGATTAGTGTATATAATTAGATATATACTGTTTCTGCATGCCCCACTGTGTTCATTATCATGCCTGAGGAACTTTTGTCACACTGATTTTTGCAGTCCACTCCTTTTATACTAATTGAACTGTGGTGATAAATAGTATGATTAACTGATTTCTCCAACATGATTTAGAAATATTTTTCTCTAAAAAATATTGAGATTGTTATGTTTCAATATTGTGGAGTGCACATGTTGCACCTTTTTAAAATTGGCATTTGTGTTTTGTTATTTTGTACATTAGAAATTACATGGGTATTATACAGTTGATTAGATTTACTTTAGAAAGAACTGCAAACGTCTGCGAAACACTAAGACATAAATAAACACACATTCATAATTTATTCAAATTCAAATGGAAGAAAATAAAAAGGATTCACCGATTTCTTTAAAAAAACACAAAGCATACATAGCAAAATGTGGACAGCAGATTGCCTGTAAATGTCTTACTTTTTTCATTTTTTACTATTTAATATCATTAAATTGTATCATAGAAGCAACATTTGCATTGATTTTTAGTCTTAATCAATATAATAATACTGTTGCTTTAAAGCCAAATATTGATCCAGCTCCCTAACACTTGACTTGATACATATTTTCTATTGACAACATCAGATTTATATCCCATGTTTCAATTAGTACACATGGGAAGGTTTAATGATGTCTGCATTTGCCAAAACAATTTCATTGTTGTTCCCATGAATATGTTATCATTCTAGATCAGTGTTCTCAAAGGTAATCCCACTGGTGATAGCTGATATTTGAGTGTAAACTAGTTGCTGGAATCTAATATGTAATCCTCTTGCTGCATCTATATGTCAATAGTATATACATCTAAAGAGAGTATAATTAGTGTGCAGTGTATACGCTCTTTTCTGCTTGCTTCTTATTAGGCAATGGTCACATTTGCCATTTCTTATTTGTTGTCTTTGTGCTGGCTGCCGTGCATTCATCAACTTTCTGCTGGTGGAAAAATTATTTTACTTATGCATGATATGCAATCTTCAGAACAACTTCAACAGAAATCATTATATATTTTATTTTTAAGGAATCTGCTTTAAATTGGAGCAGAGCCCAATGCCCTGGGATGTGGAAATCATGCATCTCCCCAACCTGCGACTATATTGTAAAATGTTCCTATCATAAAGTGTCCCTAACACTTAAATTGATATTACACCCTCAGTATCTTTGAGCATTTTCAGCAGCTGATGTAATCACTTACTGAGTATGAGGTTTCTTTATCTTTTAATCCCTGCCTATGTCCCTGTTTAATAACCATAATAATAAACTTAATTTTATCTAGTGCCTTTAAAGGTAATTTCTCAAAGCGCTTTACAAAGACAAGAGAAACAAAAGCACAAAACATACACAGGGTAAAACAGAGGAAAAAAAGTTCAATTATGTGAAAGCTTGCCTAAAGAAAAATGTTTTTAGATTTGATTTGAATGAGTTTTACAGAAGATGTTCTTTGGAAGTGAATTGGAGAGGAGAGGGTTTGGGACTTTAAACGAGACATATAGTATGCATAACAAAATGCCTTCATTCCTGTACATACAGAATCTCACAAAAGTGAGTACACCCCTCACATTTTTGTAAATATTTTATTAGATCTTTTCATGTGACAACACTGAAGAAATTACCCTTTGCTACAATGTAAAGTAGGGAGTGTACAGCTTGTATAACAGTGTAAATTTGCTGTTCCCTCAAAATAACTCAGCACTCAGCCATGTCTTAACCGCTGGCAACAAAAGTCAGTACACCCCCTAAGTGAAAATGTCCAAATTGGGCCCAATTAGCCATTTTCCCTCCCCGATCTCATGTGATATAATAGTGTTACAAGGTCTCAGGTGTGAATGGGGAGCAGGGGTGTTAAATTTGGTGTTATCGCTCTCACTCTCTCATACTGATCACTGGAAGTTCAGCATGGCACCTCATGGCGAAGAACCCGCTAAGGATCTGAAAAAAGAATGGTTGCTCTACAAAAAGATGACTCAGGCTATAAGAAGATTGCCAAGACCCTGAAACTGAGCTGCAGCACAGTGGCCAAGGCCATACAGTGGTTTAACAGGACAGGTTCCACTCAGAACAGGCCTCCCCATGGTTGACCAAAGAAGTTGAGTGCACATGCTCAGCGTCATATCAAGAGGTTGTCTTTGGGAAATGGACATATGAGTGCTGCCAGCATTGCTGCAGAGGTTGAAGGGGTGGGGGGTCAGCCTGTCAGGGCTCAGACCATATGCCGCACACTGCATCAGATTGGTCTGCATGGCTGTCATCCCAGAAGGAAGCTTCTTCTAAAGATGATGCACAAGTAAGCCCACAAACAGTTTGCTGAAGACAAGCAGACTAAAGGACATGGATTACTGGAACCATGTCCTGTGGACTGATGAAACCAAGATAATCTTATTTGATTCAGATGGTGTCAAGCTTGTAAGGCGGCAACCAGGTGAGAAGTACAAAGACAAGTGTGTCTTGTCTCAAGTCAACCATGGTGGTGGGCGTGTCATGGTCTTGGTCTGCATGAGTGCTGAATGGCACTGGGGAGCTACAGTTCATTGAGGGAACCATGAATGCCAACATGTAGTGTGACATACTGAAGCAGAGCATGATCCCCTCCCCTTTGGACACTGGGCTGCAGGGCAGTAATCAAACATGATAATGACACCAAACACACCTCCAAGATGACCACTGCCTTACTAAAGATACTGAGGGTAAAGGTGATGGACTGGCTAAGCATGTCTCCAGACCTAAACCCTGCTGAGCATCTGTGGGGCATCCTCAAATGGAAGGTGGAGGAGCGCAAGGTCTCTAACATCCACCAGCTCCATGATGTTGTCATGAAGGAGTGGAAGAGGACTCCAGTGGCAACCTGTAAAGCTCTGGTGAACTCCATGCCCAAGAGGGTTAGGGCAGTGCTGGAAAATAATGGTGACCACACAAAATAGTGACACTTTGGGCCCAATTTGGACATTTCCACCTTAGGGGTGTACTCACTTTTGTTGCCAGCAGTTTAGACATTAATGGCTGTGTGTTGAGTTATTTTGAGTGAACAGCAAATTTACACTGTTATACAAGCTGTACACTCATTACTTTACATTGTAGTAAAGTGTCATTTCTTCAGTGTTGTCACATGAAAAGATATAATAAAATATTTACAAATATATGAGGGGTGTACTCACTTTTGTGAGATACTGTATTTGAAAAAGGAGAGGAAGTTGGGACTTTAAATGAGGTACATCATCTACAATCAGTGATTGGTAGATATAAATAGGCAGGGCCGACTTAAATATTGATTGGGCCCTGGGCAAAAATGTTCTTGGTCCCCCCCCCCCAGCTAGAGTCAAAATGACTTTACTGCAGCAGATCAGATAGCGATTGCTATTGGCTGTCATAGGTTACAGCACATCATTGACAAATTTATATATAATATATATATATAAATGATTGCGAGGTATATTACAAGTTTACCCTAATTTACTTTTCATTAAGTGAGGGCATGTTACTGTGTTATGCCCCAATAAAGATGGCGGTGTTGGTTTCTATCCCGGAGGTCACGCTGGGAGGATCCCTTTTTACAAATGTATTTAACAGGTGTCGTCAGTGCGCCGCCCGTACCTTGAGAACGCCAGTTTTGACGAAACGTACGTCGATCGCGACGTGCTCACGTCACCTACACGAGACATGAGGACGAGTGTTTGGAGCCGACCGGCCGGCGGCTTTAATTCAGCGCTTATTTCTTGCTACTGTGTAAGTGTTATTCCTTTTTATGCAAATAAATGTAATGGTTTTACGCTATGGGGCATTTTATTTTCTACATGTGACCGCTTAATTGATGCATGTGAGAAAATCCTTGGATACATTACCTCCTTTGGTTGGGACCGGTGTACTCCGCGATTCTGAGGGGCACTCTATTGAATCTACATCCTTTGGGATTTCTAACTTCTTGGCTCCTTAGAATATTGTCCACATCATTTTAATTTACTTCTGGTAAGCAGTGGTATATGCTGGAGGTGGTCAGAGCTGTGGACTGGATTTTGTCACATGTGATTGAACTTTGGTGGCTTTAGGCTTATCTCCTTTCTGTGCTATCAACACATGTGTGTCTGTTAAGCAGCCTGTGATGTTGGTGGTGGTTTTCTGCTCATATCTAGCACCTATTCTCAATTCATACACATAGGTGATTATATACTTGGTATGTGCACTGTCTGTTAACAATACAGTATCACGCTATGAGTTTTATATTTTATATACACATGATTGACGCCTATTGAATGTATCGGCCTGGAATCCCTCCTAAGGGTCTTCCCCTGGCTATACAGTAGATTTGGAGAGCCATTTATCATCTTATCAGGCGATTGAATTTGCTGTTTCTGGTAAGCAGTACATACATCTAGTGTCAATCCCTCATCATTTTGATGCATTTGGACTATACTTTATTTAAATTTTTCTTTTTCTTGTTCACCGAACTTATAATTCAATATGGGACTTTAACAGGACTTTTGTATTCAATTCGCCTATAGTCCTTTCACTTTAGCGCAGCTTTTTTTATATATTACATTTAAGGATTGGTAAGCTGCAATATATTTCATTTTTGGTTTACGTTTAAAACTGCATTAAAGCAGACCTGTCATCATTCACTGCACTTTGTAATTCACCCCCTTACTTCTCGTTTCTTAGATTAATATTCCTCCAGCTGCTCGCAGCCTTCTGAGATATTCCAAGAAGACTGCAGGTCACTAAGTGTATAGTATAGTATTGGAAGATTTTGCACCTGCGTGATCACCATTTTTGCAGGTGCAAAATCTCACAATATTTCAGCACTCAATATAGTTCACAAAAAATAAACATTGCTAGCATTTATGTAACAGAGAGGTGGTAGGACAGGAATGATCAAAAGTGCAGTGATTAGTAATATATGTCTTCACACTTAACCCCTAACCTCTGCACATTAACCCCTAACATTTAAATCCTGCAGGGAAAAAAAGTTTGCAGTGGGGCTGTGCCTGTACTGCAAGGGGCAAGTGCTCATTTTGTCTAGGGGAGAGGCAAAAGCCTCATACTCATTGATCCTCTGTTCCATCAGCAAATGATGCTCCCCCACAACCTAACCGTGGACTGTTCCTGGCATCCTCACCTTCAGGACAGGTCCATGGAGCCTGGTCTGGGCTTGATGATATCAGGACTCAAGACACTAGAGTACGGAGCAGGAACCAGTTGTTAACCACTTAAGCCCCGGAGGATTTGGCTGCTGAAAGACCAGGGGGTATTTTTGCAATTCGGCACTGCGTGACTTTAACGGACAATTGCGCAGTCGTGCGACGCTGTACCTAAATGAATTTGACGTCCTTTTTTTCCCACAAACAGAGCTTTCTTTTGGTGGTATTTGATCACTTGTGCGATTTTTTGATCATGCACTATAAACAAAAAAAGAGCGTCAATTTTGCAAAACAATATTTTTCACATTTTTTTATATGAAATTCCCCCTAAAAAAATGTAAAAATCTAAATTTTTTAACATTTTCGGCCAATTTGTTTTATGCTACATATGTTTGGTAAAACAAAATCGCAAAAAGCGTATTTTGATTGGTTTGCGCAAAAGTTATCGCGTTTACTAACAAAGGGAAAGATTTTTGTCATTTTTGTTGTTTTTTTTAACGCGTAATGGCAGCGATCTGCGATTTTTTTTTTTGCGGTACTGCGACATTGGGGCGGACAGATCGGACCCTTGACTGACATTTTTGACACTTTTGGGTTACCAGTGACATTTCTACAGTAATCAGTGCTATACATATGCACTGTTACTGTAAAATTACACTGGCAGTGAAGGGGTTAACTTTATTTGAGAGGGAGGGGCTGTGTGTGTCCCTAGGGGCGTGATTCTAACTGTGATTGGCTGTGGCTTGAGCTGTAGGAACAATGATCAACGGTCCTACATAGTAGAACCGTATGATCATTGTTTTTACACAGGGGAGAATGACAGGCGGCTTGTTTACACTAGCCGCCTGCCTTTCTCCCTCTCCCCCGACGATCACTGAATGACCGGCGGACACCGGGTCTGCCGGTCACATGCGCGGGGGGGTCCGTGACCGCGCGGGAGCACGCCGCCGCCGGGGGCGCGCGCTCGCTCCCCAGAGCCTCACAGGCTAGTGATGTACCGATACGTCACTCTGCCTGTGAGGGGCTGACCGCCGCAGTATATGTACTTGCGACGGTCGGCAAGTGGTTAAAAGAGAGGATCAGAGTATCAGGTAAGTATATCTCCCTTCGTCTCTCCCCTAAATAAAAATGAGCAATTAACACTTGCAGTGTGGGGACTGTCCTGCTGCAAGAGAAAACTTTTTTTTTTTGCCTGGAATTCAGCTTCAACCTTTCCTCTAACCCATAATGTAAGGCCAGTCCTGATAGCCTGTCTATCGATAGCACTGTACTTGAGCTTCAGTCTACCTTGAAAAATTTAGGGGTGATATTTAATGCTAGTTTAACCTTTGATCAACATGTTCAAAATGTTGTCAGAACATAATTTTTCAACTTGAGAAACATTGCTCTGCTGCATCCTATGCTATCATACACTGTAGCTAAAAAGCTGATTCATACATTTATGTTCTCCTGACTTGACTACCGCAATGCTCTACTCACTGGTGTACCTAAATCCACTATTAATTGACTACAATATGTACAAAATTCTGAAGCCAGAATCCTGACTAGGTCAGAAGACAAAGGATCGCCTATAGGCATTAGCCTAGTGTGAATTATTGAAAATCCATCCCTAGTTGTCCTGCTTGTTTTGTTTTTCACATAAGCTGTTTAACTATAGTAGACTTTTTGGTTTTGATATGGAACATATTGAAAGCACAGCTTAAATGCAGCAATACCCATGTTCAACTGAACATTACTACCTGCTCAGTGACTGTGTAAGCCAGTGAATAGGTAAGGCTGTCAATATATGGGTACATACCCCTCAGTGAACAATGTTAATGTATCCACCTATGCTTTCATAGCTCACAGAAGCCCTGGTGTTTTTCATGATTCTATCCTGACATTGTCAGTTGTTCATGGACAGTACTTCTGATCTTTCTTTCTTCTACATAGATATGATATGAATACATATTATGATTTTCTGACTCTCATCACAAAGCATGACATAGATAAAAGCAGGAACAGTATCCCTCTGTGATGGAGCTGTAGACTGAAGGTTTTACTTGCTAACAAATTTGTTGGTCCTGAATGAGAACTTAATTGAGTCCGAGAGCAAGATATTCCTTAGATTCACCAATTCTGAACAAAACTGAGTTTTCAGCCATGATTGGCATTATATTTGGTTAAGAGGTTCAAATGGTTGTTTGAGTACTAACCTAGACCAGCCTTTTTCAACCAGTGTGCCCAGGTACCCTGGGGTGCCTTGAGGTTTCTTCAGGGGTGCCTTGGCAATATATCTAAAAGTTGCCCAAAAATTGTATATAAGCTGGCATGTGGATGAAGCCTGCTTTTTTAGTTACACTAAGTTACAGGTTTTCATTGGGCACCATTACAACCATCTTGCTGTCAGCGTCCTTACGACCAATGGCATCATCAGTTGATAAAGAGGATGTCAGTCGCCTGCACCGCATCCTTGTTTGACCCTCCCCTGTCCCTCTCCATCAGCATTGGGGTCACATTAGCTGAGTGATGGAGAAAAACTGAGGGAGGAGAGAAACACTGGAGTACTGGCCAAAACCAGTGTGCAAAAATGTATTTTCTTTGAAAGAATAAATCACCTCTAACGTTGGGTGTTCTACTTAGACTTGTGGATGTTGCTGCATTATGTAAAACTATTAGAATAGCTTTTACATTTTAGAATCGAGACTGTCTATAATTTTTAAAGGGTGCCTCAAGATTGTCCATCATTTTTAAAGGGTGCCTTGACTGAAAAAAGGTTGAGAAACACTGACCTAGACTAACAAAGAAAATACTACAACAAAGTCAACAACAATGTGGCAAACGTTTTGTTAATATGAAATTTTACATTACCCCTATTTTACACAATTCCAAACAGCATTGCAAAACAACGGGAGGGATACAAAATAAATAAATATTATGCAAGTGTAGGAAATAAATCAGAATGCTTCACTGACAATATAAATTCCCCTTTTTTACTAAGATAAAATTAAAGTCATTCATTTAGTTATAGGAAAATTACAAATTTTATTCATAAAGCTTATATTAAATGTCAAATGTCAGACTAGACAGACTACATACATTAAATCAGTGTTTAAAGGACAAAGAAAACCACAAAGGACATTGATATATTACAAAGCTAGTGTATTTAGGTAAAAACACCTATTACTTAAAGTGAACCTTGCAGTGAAATGCAATGTTAGTTTACACCGCCTGGGCCCCCCTTCACAAATGACCTACAATTAGTGGGTGTAAAATGTACCTGTGAATTAAAGTTTGTAGTAACATCACCCCTGTCTTCCATCCATAGTGCCTAGATGAAGATGACACACTCTTTCCAGGTGGATCCTGGGGAATACAAATAAGCAGATATTTTGCAAGAAAAAAAAATCGTCCCAATAAAATTTAATATATTCTCATGGGATTTTGCCTGTTCTGCATTCCTCAGGAATCTTCAGTGAAGAAAAGTGATGTCACACCTAGTGATGCAGAAGATATAAGTAAGGTAAATATAATTCTAACTTTTTTTAGGTACATTTTAAACTTACCAACAGTACGTGATTTGTAAAGGTAAATGGGGCTTGGGCAATTTAAGCAGACCTTGCAAGATCTGCTTTAGTGGGGATTTTATAAATAGCCTATATGTAGTATTTATAGCTATAATTTGTTTTCATATAACATTTAGAAATTATCTAGTTAGATTGTGTTCAAACTATTAAATTTAGGTTCCAAAATGTGTAAGGTAATTTACATAAAGTTAGAAACTGCAAGCATTTTACCAAATTAAACTGCAGGATTCTACTTCTGCTCTGAAGTTAAACTGTGTCTTTGGTAGTAGAGTAGTCATGTAAAGACAACTTGGGTTTTGTCCATGTAGTGTAAAGGAACAGGCTTGTCCTAATACCCCAACACTTGACAATCACATATGTCCACCCTTCATTTGCTTCCCCACCACTAACTTCAGATGTCAGGAAGAAGAAACTACCTGGTCCTCCTAGCTGTGAAACAACCTGTGGCTCGTTATGACAGCCAATTGGCCAATCATAAAGCATCAGTGCTGTCACATAGGAAAAGCTCATAGCCCCATATAAGCATCTCCTGCTCAAAGCAGCTAAACAGAACAGCAAGAAAGTTACACAAGCTACATGGTATTGAGTATGGGATACTAGGAATGAAAGGATAAATATAAACCTGTTCCTTTGTCTTGCATGTCTAAGTGCAGGATCACTTAAAAGCAGAACTTTACTTAAGAAGTGAAAGTTCTTCTCATCCTTCTCCCCCCACCCTTTTACCATTTTTGAAAGTTTTTTTTTATCTGAGAGTGGGTACCTTCTTATTGACCGGTACAACCTCCCATGTCTGCATTTCTAACCTGGTGACAATTATGAAATTTCAACCTGCCCTATCTCTCTTCCCATAACCTCCTAGGACTAATCTGAAAGCATAGCACAATCTTGTGCATGCACAGTGGGTAGCCGGCTATGAAACAGTAGGATGTCACACAGTCAAGATGGTTGCACCAGGCATCTGAAGACTGGCAAAGAACCAGCCCAAGTGAAGACTGCTCTGGACTTCGTTCTGGACTGGTGAGTGTCTGTTTCTTAAAAGTCAGCAGTTACAGTATCTGTAGCTGCTGGTATTTTCTTTTTAAATGACTGTAGTTTCCCTTTAAACATTGTTATATAATCTGAGAGAGTCTGCATTAATTAATTTTAACATTTTGAAATTTAAAATTTTAATAAACCCAGGAATCTGCCTTCGCTATATCTGGTCTATTATTTTAGTAAATATAAGCTGCTAAATACCTTCAGCAGTATATAGCTATCTATCAGTCGCTGGTTAAAGCTTGTAGGAAGATTTTTCATTCTAATCTGACTGTCCTATGAGGCTGCAGGACCCATGACCCTCTGTCTGGACAGTGCTGATTGACCCTGTGCTGATCACATGCACCCCACTAAGAAAGAAAAAAAAACTCTCTCTAGCAATACACAGGTGATTGCAGCTGACATTTATTTTATTTATTTTTAAGGGATTTTTTCCCTGGTTTCACTCATCACTTCTACTTCACTTATATGTTTTCTACTGGCATGTTGCACTTTCAGTAGTAACAGTGCCAGGAATATCACCAATACTTGATTAATTTTATTTCCACACTGGATTGATTTAATTACTTGTATATCACAATAAAAACACTCTATGTTATTAATTTATTTATTGCACTTCAGCACTTTCTGGGTTTTACCTATCACACATCAGGATATTTGATCTATTTTACTTGAACCCACCTGATACATAGTATATATATTATTTAACCCTTTTTGGTTTTATGGGACACACCCCCTTATTTATCATTTGATTGCAAGTGAATGCACTTTATTATTATTTAATTATTTATTTGCACAAAGGTAGAGCCGTTTACAACCTCTCTCTGCACTTTACATATATCTTGACCCCTCTTGGGGTTTTGGTTGTTGGCCGCTTACACCTGTTAGTCTTTCACGCTTCACCGCACACTCCATAGCGCTGGTCATTTTCTGCCTTTATATACCAAATATTCCATGTCTTAAAATTGAGTGCACTTGCAATATCATCAAAAACTATGGTGGCCAAAAATCACTTTAGAGTTAACTAGGAGCTCTTGTGCTAGAATCATTGTTCTTACTCTGACATTCCCGGCGATATGTCAGATGTGTGGTGTGACCGTGGATTACATACGTGTTCACGCCCTGGGCTTGCACAGGTGTGCAGGGCAACAGGGGTTATGGCAATTTCTTTACATTTTAATATTTTTTATTATCATTTTATTTTTTTTTATTTATTTATTTTTTTTTACTTGATTGCTATTACAAGGGGTTAATAAACCTCTATGTGATAGCATTGGGCAGGTGACAGGTACTTTTTTTGGAGACATTAGGGATCTAAAAGACCCCAATGTCTCCCCTGCCCATCACACCATCTAACCAAGCACAGATCACCTTGGTTAGATGTGTCCCCTGGCTGTACTGGCCAGTAAAGGGTGCATATGAAACTGGAAGTGATATCACTACTGCAGCCATCTGCTTGTGATTAAAGGCTCAATCTTTGGCCCAAAGAGCTGAACTTGCTATAAAGTATAAGGATATAATTTTTTGAATCTCTCACTATTTATCTTTCTTCGGGTTTATTAGCTTTGGTCTGACTGTTTGAGCTTATATGCAACACTTTGTGGAGTCCCCCCCCCCCCTTCTCCCTTGACCACCCAGAAGCCCCCTTTTTGGAACACAGCATTGCCTCCCACCCCTTATATGATACATGTGGTTTTGAGGTAATACAGTGGGGAAAATAATTATATGATCCCCAGCAGATTTTCCAAGTTTGCCCACTTACAATGAAATGAAGGGTCTATAATGTGTATTATAGGTGTATTTTAAATAATAAGGACAGAATATTAGCCAAAAATCCAGAAACAAACATAAAACAAATGTTATAAATTGAGTTGCAGTTCAGTGAATAAAATAAGTATTTTATCCCCAAGCAAAACATAACTTGATGGAGAAACCCTTCTTGGCAAGCACAGAGTAAGATGTTTCTTATAGTTGGTTACCAGGTTTGCACACATCTCAGGAGGGATTTTGGTCCACTCTTCTTTACAGATCTTCTCTAAATCCTTAAGGTTTCTTAGCTGTTACTTGGCAACTTGAAGTTTCGGTTCCCCATAAACTTTCTACTTCAAAGCCGGAACTGGAAGTGCTCGATCGGACATTTTGGAAACTGGCATATTGCTTATCCCTGTGCATGTGTGTACAAACATGTTGAGAACCCAAGAATTGTAATATTGAGCATTCCGCATCTATCTGACATTTCATTTTCACGCTATGAGCATCTGTATTTTATATGTTCCATTGCTGTGAGCAGAATCTGGACTGGAGAGCTACGGGATCGCTAATACCTGTGTGCATATATTGGGGAATTATCCGCTAAGGCCATTTTTAAAATAATCTTTTGTCTATATATGGCCCCCATTCCAAATATTTTCGAGGGCAACCTATCACTATCTGATTTTGTACTACTTGAATTGGCTGGTTACTGTCCCCTCCTTCCTTCTTCCCCCCCCCCTTTTCTTTCCCTTCCCTTTTCCCTTCCTCTTTTTCTCCCCCTCTTCTTCTTTTTGTTTTTGTTTGTTGGTTTTGTTTTTGTGTTTGTTTTGGTTGTTGTTTTTCCTTGTTTTTTTTATTGTTTTGTTTTGTTTTGTCGTGTTTTGTTTTCCTTTTCCTTATCTCCTCCCTGCTCTCATTGAATCAATTATATGGTTAAAACAAGGATTAGTCCTCGATATACATGGTGTTTTATACATCTGTTTAACTTGTATTCAGCAATTTGTGTGATATTATGTGTATATATATATGATATATCTTTGTAATAAATGTGTGGGCTGAGTCCGGGGCGCATGCCTGCCAGTTTGCGCTTCATGCTGTCCTTGGAGTTGGCTGTGACAATTAGGTTGAATGTCTGGGCGCAAAGCCGTGAGCTATTACAGCTGGCTTATAGTCCGGCGATGTGCCGGAGAATTAGACAAGACCACGCCCCGAATGTTTTCATTAGGTCGGGACGTTGGTCTCGTCTTGTGCGCCTGCACCGGAAGTGACGTGACTTCCGGGTCCGTCACTTCCGGTGGAGCCCCGTACTTTAGGGAGATGGCAGTCAGCGTTTACACGCGGCTGTCTCTCCCCCTCGGATGTGTACCGGCTCCCTATCACCTTGGACCATCAGGAAAAGGCCTTCTTCTTCCTTCCCTCCTTACTCTTTTGAGGTAAGCTACTTGATGGAACTTTTCGTGTACCCCGACTTCCTAGGCATATTTTTTCACCCCATTTATTTACTTTAAGGGAGTTTCTCTCTTAGGCCCTACCTTTATCGGCTATAGGCCTGAACCAAGTATGGCTCACGGCTTGCCCCCTGGCTGCAGATAGATTTACACTGGACCCCAATGCCCATTGCGAATCTCATGTGACACATGCTGTTATATCAGTGGTCTCTCATATATACATGTATGGGGATATGATCCACCATTGGGGCCCCCCTTTAATATTAATATTAGTTTGAATATATGTGGGGTAGTTTTTCTTAGCCTAGTTTGGCATTTATATATGTATATCAATACGCCACTCGTTGAGACATTGTTCCCTTTGTGGGGGACATTCAATGCCCTAATTTGGCTATATGATGCTGATATATAATTGGGCTTCCTGATGTATATTAGAAGTATATTATTGCCTTTTTCTAGATGGGGTCTACATCACAGTCCAGGTGATTGATTTGGGATTTCCGGTTGCCTAGAAGTAGAGGTTCCTCTCTCCTATTTCCATCTGAGGGTACGGGACTCTGCATTCATCCTTTGTGGGGCCTGGGGACTTACCCAGGAGCCTTTACGTGGCCATATCTGTTGACCGTCTGGAGCGTTTGATGGACAGCTTGTGCCCTGGACTCATAGTCTCACTCTGGTAGCACTTTGCACTTTGGTGAGCATCTAATGTATTTATAAAATGATGTTTTTGAATAATAGAAATGATTGTGTATGTAACATTTCGACTAATTTTTTTGTATTTCTCTTTTGTAATAGTCAACCTGGGATTTCTAAGTTGTTTCTGAGAAAGCTCTCATAGTGAAACGCGTCAGATCCATGTCGGTTGTTACTACAATATGTGCCTGTACAATCATTATGAGATGTGTGATGTCAGGTTATGAATTGATTTTCATCTATTTTAATGAATGGTTTTTTTATATGTATTTATCAATAAAATGAGTGTTTACTTTTCTATTTACCTTATGTGATGATTAATTCTTGATACTCAGACACATTGGTTTTGATACCCTCTCCACCATCCCTTCTATTTTATGGTGTGGATAGGGTCCTTCCCTCCCCGGACGTTTGGACCTTACCATACCTATGTCTTTTATCTATAATATCCCCTAAGGCTTGTTTGACTTTTCCGTTAATTTGGCCATATAGTTTTGGTAAGCAGCCATTTTTTATACTTTTCATACTCGGGGGATCTTGGGAAGTTGGCTCCTTAATGCATGTACTTCTAACTAATGGGTTATCCTTTTGGGACACTTTTTTTTTTATTTTCTTTTTTTTTGTTTTTTTAATATTTTGCAAAGATTGGACTGTGGTATAAGCTTTAATACTGTGCCATTCAAAATAGGCACACTGTTGGAGTTACAATTTGCATACATATTGTCATATACTGTATGTAAAAAAGTATAAACTTGTACACTGTGCCACTCAGAAAGGCAAGTTGTGGAGTCACCATTTGCACATATATTTTCACATATGTATTTGTCACTTATCTGGATAAGCGCTGCACTTTTTGTATTTCTAATGTTGTGTGTTTGTTTAATTTAACCTGTGCTAGCATCTGTCATTTTAATTTGGTTATCATGGATCTAGCACAGATGTATAACTTTTTTTGCATACATTTCCTATAGTATTAAGGTCTTGAGACTGGCTAGGCCACACTGCTTCTTCTTGAGTCGCTCCTTTGTTTTCTTGGCGGTTTCTTTTGGGTCATTGTCATGCTGAAAGACCCATCCGGCGAGTCCCCCTCCTCAAGAAGGCACATGTAAAGTCATGCCAATGAACATCTAAATGATTCACAGAAGGATTGGGAGAAAGTGCTGTGTCCAGATGAGACCAAAATTTTGCTCTTTGGTATTAACTCAACTCGCCATGTTTGGAGAAAGAAAATGTTGACTATAACCCTAAGAACACCATCCCTACATTCAAGCACAGAGGTGGAAACATGATGCTTTGGGGCTGTTTCTCTGATAAAGGTACAAGCCGACTTTGCGGCATTGAGGGGCCAATGGAGGGGGCCATGTATTGTAAATTCTTGGATGAGAACCTTCTTCCCAGAACACTGAAGATGGGTCATGGATGGGTCTCCCAGCATGATAATGACCCAAAACATACCACCAAGGCAGCAAAAGAAGTGGCACATCAGGGTCATGGAGTGGCCTAGTCAGTCTCCAGACATTAATCCTATAGAAAGCTTATGGAAGGAGCTGAATCTTCGAGTTGCCAAGAGACATTCAAGAAACCTTAAGGATTTAGAGAAAAACTTTAAAGTAGAGTGGACCAAAATCCCTCCTGAGATGTGTGAAAACCTGGAAACTATAAGAAATGTCTTGCCAACAAGGGTTTCTCCATCAAGTACTAAGTCATGTTTTGCTTGGGGATCAAATACTTATTTTACATACTGAATTGCAATTTAATTTATAGCCTTTTTTTATTTGTTTTTTTTTCTGGATTTTTGGTTGATACTGTGTTTCTATCATTTAAAATACACCTATGATAAAAATTATAGACCCTTAATTTCTTTGTAAGTGGGCAAACTTACAAAATCTGCAGGGGATCAAATAGTTATTTTCCCCACTGTATCATTCGTTTTTTGCCTTATAGTCAATATATCATTCCTATATCTTACTGAACCCATATAACCTTATTACTATTGTATGGATTTATGATTGCTTATGGTATTGATTGCTTATGATATTAATTTGTTTATTCTGCTTACACGTAGTTTTAACTATATATTGTGGCATATATGAATACAAAAAAAGGCCAAAGAGGTCCTGGAGAAGCAGTATTCCCATTATATGTATCAACTTAGTTTCTACAGATCTGTGGCATTTAAAATAGGGTGCCCTAGAGTGTTTTTTGATACTATTGACCGAACCTATGTACATGACATGTAATGTATTTTCTAATGCATGGAATGACCATGATTTTTTTTGTCTTTTTGTATACAATAAAAACTTAATATTTTTAATATAAGTTGTTATATTACTTTTGAAGGTATATATAAAGTCCCATACCTAAGCCAATGTATACTGTTTGTTCCAGGACTTACCACATGCATTACAGTGTGCATGAGCCCTCTGTGTGCTTGTTTAGTACTGGTCCTTGGCATCTCCTTGGATTTTAACACTCCGATGCCTACAGACTTTACCTTTACTAGAAGGAGACCCTCAAAAATGATGTTGGACCTGACATATTTCATACATTGGTATCAAATAGTTTGACCACAGTTTTTAATATGTTGTCAATATTGTAATGGATGGTGTATTGAGCTACTAGTGGGCTGCAGTAAATGAGGTCAAACTCTTCATTGCACCATTGGTTGCAGATAAGATTCATACACACCTACTGGTCAAGCAGGCCTACTTCTTGAAGCAGGCAAGTACATTGTACTCAAGTGCTCCCACACCATCTGCTGGCAGATAATTTTTACTGAAACACATAGCAAACAAGAATTGAAATGAGAAGAAGAAGTTATCCTACTGTTTGTTCTTTTTTTTTTTTTTTTTTTGCTATACTAAATTTACATGACAAACAGAGACCATTGGTTCACAAAAAAATCTCTAGATCTCTAGACATAAAACATTTTTTAAACTTTCTGTAATGGTCTATTGTAATATAAAACTAGAGTAAATTTGTTGCTGTCTAAAATGTGTAAGAACATACCACAATAAATAATTTCTGTGTGCGGGAGAAAAAGACACACTGAAATATTATTCCACATTAAACATTACTAATACCACATCTCTATAATAGCAGGTGGCTTTATGAATAGGTCTCCAGAACAGAGACTGAAATACCTTATAATTCATTACATGTTTTTCTACTTCTTACCTGTCACACTATTTCCCCAATTTAATGAGCTGAAGAATATGTTGGCACTTCATACATCAATGTTGAAAAAAATTGGTATGCTTTATTTTCTTGCTGCATTATGTTAACTACAGGTGTATTATACAGCCACTGGGTCTTGATTCCTGAAAAAGTGAAAAATGTATTTAGTGAAATGACATATCAGCAGTTATGCTCTATATTCTATAAGTTCAATTGGTTCACACAGGTCACGTATTACTAGGTAGAAAAGAAGAAAGATCCGCGCTTAGGATAAACTATCTATAAAATAGTGCGTAAAATTTCTATAAATAAAACACTAATGGCTGCTGCCCACTCCAAAAGATGCACCCCCAATGTGGGAGCGTCAGGTGTAAATGTCAAAAAGGGGAGTGGTTGGTGCTGCCAGGAAGTTAGGTTAATGGGAAATCTGGGTTAGGCTCCTATAGTTCAAGACCAAGTTCAACACATGCAAATGCACATAGAATGTATGTGGGAATGAGAACTATATAAGTAATAGGATATAAAAACACAATGGGTGTGTAATATGTGTGTAAAATTAACACTATGTGCTGATACCAAATCAATAAATAAATAAATGTGTTCAATACCTAACAGGGTTATTGAGACTCAACATAAATATGCAAATATATGTAAATGTAGGTATAAAAATATAAAAGCATATAAAGATAGTATTAATAAATTATGGTGATATAGAGAGTTAGTGTGCAAAGGTGCTAAAAAATAAATATAGTGCACTAATCAAACTAAATAAGGTGCATTCCGAATAGTCATAACCATCTATTCAATAAAGTGCAACTGCATACTCATAAGCAATGAAAATAAATAAGTGGGTGAACTATGTGCATCCCACACTGGTGACAATATAAACACTAGTAAATAAATAAGTGCAGCCGTGCAAATAACTATATAAATTATGAAAGTGAGAACCATATAAATTCAAAGGCTCAAAAAGCAGGTTCTGTGTATTTTAAAATTGTCCAAAAATAGTGCAATCAGAGTTGGTACAGAAATCATAAAGTTCTATAGTCCATATAAGGATGGAGTAAGGTGCTCTTTTTTTCTATGAAGCCGGGAGTGCAGTGAGTGATTGGAAGATAGGGTGCTCCCCCTCTCCTGGGGTCCTGTGCTTACCGGATGTCCGTACCCCTACAGGGGTAAATGGCGGGTCGATAACAGGGATCGCTCCCATACACCGGCAATCTGGTTCCGTCCTATCCTTCCTATTACCACTCGTATCCACTCCTTGCTCCGGTACACATAGGGGTTAAAGCATCAGGGAGAGAGCTCCAGTACAATTCCCGGGTATATGAAAAAGGGGAAAAACAGAAGCCTCCGATAGTGCAGGATTGCCTTTAAAACTTTTATTTAGATTCCAAAAAAGACATGTACTCACATAAAATCAACATGCAGCGCATCCGTATGGCATAGGGTCCGCAACTACCTCGTTCGCGGTGCTCGCCTGGGATCAGCGTGCGTTCCTAGCCTCGGGATCGTTCAGACGGAAGTGATGTGGTCACGTTCTCGACGCGTTTCGTCACACTGACGTCATCTGGAGAAGCGTTGACCACGTCTATTCCGTCTGTTTAAGTATTAAGCGGTTACCAGGCAACTTAGTGGGGGAATGTGCAAATGTAAATTCTCCGGCCAATCATCGCAAGGGGCCATGTAATGTCATCTATTGCTAGGCAAACATATTAACATTAAAAATAACATTAAAAATCTACTCGCTATTTGGCAAATAGAAAAAGAGGGGATATCTGAATATCATCTGTTGCTAGGCAGAATTGTATTACTGAAAAACGGGCTAATGGATGGTAAACAAAGAGACAGGAAACCTGTGTGCTCAAGTTCCGTCCCCCAAGATTGCCGGTGTATGGGAGCGATCCCTGTTATCGACCCGCCATTTACCCCTGTAGGGGTACGGACATCCGGTAAGCACAGGACCCCAGGAGAGGGGGAGCACCCTATCTTCCAATCACTCACTGCACTCCCGGCTTCATAGAAAAAAAGAGCACCTTACTCCATCCTTATATGGACTATAGAACTTTATGATTTCTGTACCAACTCTGATTGCACTATTTTTGGACAATTTTAAAATACACAGAACCTGCTTTTTGAGCCTTTGAATTTATATGGTTCTCACTTTCATAATTTATATAGTTATTTGCACGGCTGCACTTATTTATTTACTAGTGTTTATATTGTCACCAGTGTGGGATGCACATAGTTCACCCACTTATTTATTTTCATTGCTTATGAGTATGCAGTTGCACTTTATTGAATAGATGGTTATGACTATTCGGAATGCACCTTATTTAGTTTGATTAGTGCACTATATTTATTTTTTAGCACCTTTGCACACTAACTCTCTATATCACCATAATTTATTAATACTATCTTTATATGCTTTTATATTTTTATACCTACATTTACATATATTTGCATATTTATGTTGAGTCTCAATAACCCTGTTAGGTATTGAACACATTTATTTATTTATTGATTTGGTATCAGCACATAGTGTTAATTTTACACACATATTACACACCCATTGTGTTTTTATATCCTATTACTTATATAGTTCTCATTCCCACATACATTCTATGTGCATTTGCATGTGTTGAACTTGGTCTTGAACTATAGGAGCCTAACCCAGATTTCCCATTAACCTAACTTCCTGGCAGCGCCAACCACTCCCCTTTTTGACATTTATGTATTACTAGGTATTCAGTACGATTTCCAAGGCATTTAATGCAATTTTTGTGATGTGGCCTTCCAACCAATGAAAGTGGGAGCACATGCAACCTGTTGAATCTATTGGTTTTCATTTACTACCAATGTCTAAATACATTCTTATTTAACAAAGCTTAAAGTGAACTGTAGCCAGGCTACATTCAAGTGGACATTCAAGTATTAACATATACTAACATATACATTAACATATGCTTAGTATATTACCATATACTAAGCAAGTAGTAAACAAGCCCTCATTGGCCGTCTTCGACTTCAGTTCATTCTTAAACTAGAAGCACTGAAGTTATTTCATGTATTCTTTCAGCAGCTGTGCTCACCCTGCCCCTCCTCCTAGCAGGTGCTCTGAAAGGGGGGGATCAGGGTTAGCAGAGTTGCAGTAAGGATGACTAGATCAACTGTAATACTTTAACTGTAACCTTTTAGGATGAGTTGCTCTGCAGCACCTGCAACTACACAGGCCAATGAGTTCTTGTTTAAATGCTCATACACTGCTTGATACAAGTATGTAGCACTTCAAAACACATAGCCTGACTTCCCATAAGTGGGAAGCTGAGGATCTGATCAGCTATGGTCAAATTGGGTCAGACACAAGGAAGGCAAGGCTAATGGTCTCCAGGAGACACATGTGGACTGATTCACTTAAGGCAGGGGTCTCTAGAAAGGAAATATATGGGACTCTCACACCAGCATTGCTTAAGAAGTGGAAGCAAGTAGTTGGGAATGGTAGATTCAGTCAC
The DNA here is from genome assembly GCF_965119305.1 of Pelophylax lessonae. NCBI lineage: Eukaryota > Metazoa > Chordata > Amphibia > Anura > Ranidae > Pelophylax > Pelophylax lessonae. The sequence goes on from NC_138772.1 coordinate 364,105,241, forward strand.
ATTAAATGATTTTGTTGTCATAGAATGGGGCACATTGCTAGAGACTGCCATGCTGTAAAGACTGTACAACAGCAGGCCTGTTTTCTCAGGACAGCACATAGAAACATGCAAGTTTATTTGTTTCATTGGAAGTCAATGCCTTTCCGTGAAAGTGTTACAAGGCAACAGTGGGCACCCTACAACAGTTTTGCAGATTGAGAAATGTGAGCCATGAGCTATGTTTTTTGACACAGGTGGAGAGAACATATAATCTGCTTTGTCTCTTATTCTTTTAAGGTACTGAACATCGAGAGGTGGAGCAGGCAGAGCAGATGACCAAGCCAGATGGGATGAGGCAGAACGGAAGATCAGATGAGAGCCTGAGGAAGATGCGTATGTTTTCCAGATGGTGGCTGAAATGGAATGGACTTTCATCTGAGCATTTCCTTATGACCAGGAGGAGCACAAGGGACTTTCATCATTTGGGATTTTCTTTCCACAGACTGCAAAGGACATTGCTAACCTTGCTCAAAGTAATGTTGCAGCTTCCAGGGACTTTGTCTGATTGCCCAGAGCGTACAGGAGTTGAAAGGGAATTTTTCCTCCCATTTACAATACAGGGGGTTTATTTCACCCTGTTCTGGAGAAAGGCTTTAGGAGGTGTTGAGAATTCTATAAAACCAAGAGTTGGAATGTGTTGCTATAAATATGTGATGATTTTATAGCAAATGTGTTTGTTAGTTAGATTCTGTGTTAAGAAGCTAGGTTCCCCCATTGATATGCAAATAAACCAGTTTGATTTGTTTAGGAGCTAAACATGTAACAAGAAGTATGTGGGGGGGGGGGGGGGGGGTGTTTAGGATTTTTGAAACAAGCATGTGTTCAGACAAAGGACAGTTTTTTTTTAACACAAAAGGAACAACATGTCTGCTTTAGACTTGATAAGCAGTTTAGACACTGAGCAAAGAACCATGAAGATTCTATCTTGATTCCATCTTTGAGTAACTGTTTAGGATATTTATTGCATACATATTGTAAATGCTTAGTTGAAGATAATTAGCTGATGCATGGTATAGGCATATTTTTGTAACTATGAATTGTGTGATGTGCATGATGTATATAGGGAAAAAAAGTTGGGAAGAAAGCTAGGCCCCTACGAGAAGTAGAAATTAATTAATTTAAATTATTATCCAATGTATGGGATCAACAGATGGATTGTATCAGTTGTGGATATTTTTAACTGATTCATGACAAATGTTCCCATACATGTGTAATAATATCTCTCACCCACAGGTGGTTTAGTGAGCTTTGACGTCGTGTGTAAAGATGGCTGCCGCATATCCAATTGACCATGTGGTTTTGAGGGGAAGTGCAACCATGTCTTGCTGACATCACTCACAAAACAACCTGTCAGTAGGAATATTTACATCCTGTGGGTGGTCTCTGGTCTACAGGACTACAGATAGTGTCTATAGAATGGGGGAAAGAGAGGTTTGTTTTGGGAGGTTCATTTTTTGGAGCTGTGGAAGGAAAGCATGCAGCAAAAAAAATTGCTCACTATCCTGTTCCAGATATCGAGTGCAAGCTGGTGCCAGAGTTAAGTATTACGGACCTTTCTTTGGGATATTGGGAATAGGAGTGTATGTTTGAGTCTTGTTAATGTTTATGGTAACTTTTATGTGTAAGAAGCTTTATGTATTTTGATGTCCAGTAAAGTTTTGTATAATCCTTTTTATTAAAACTGCTCTTGTCTGTTCATTTTAAATATTCACTAGATATTTCGGGTGGCTGTCCAGTATACCTTCATTATAAATTTTGCTGTTCCCACCTTTGATACACAAGGTTTCTGATATTGCCATGAAGTCACAATTCTTCTCTTGTATTAGCAGTTCCAGTTCTTCCATTGTTAACCAAGCTTTTTGCATTTGTGAACATGCCTCTTAATTTCAAAGAGTCAAAGGCAAGCCGAGTCAAACAAAGGAGTAACAGGATCAGGTTTCAGAAACACAGGTACAGTTGCAGATCAGACAGCAAAGCATTAGTGCAACTGCTGCACTTATATATGGCACCTGGCACCAACGTCTATTGGTGTACGCACGTGCGAATATTCGTGCGCATGCACACATTCGTGTACCTGACACGATGGGCATGTGCATTTGCGTCCGCCTTTTAAGCATTAATAGCACTATGGCCAGTACGTCCCTGACAGTCCCTAACAGATGGTATACCTGTCCCTATTCTACCTACTCACAAATGTGCATCAAGCCTGGGATCTAGGGCCTTAAATAGGCTCTGCCTGGCCCAATATGGTTGTTAGAGTCACATGGAGTGGCAGCATCCAATGGATAGCGACCCAGTGACCCAGGAAACCATAGAGGGACCTTGTTCTTCTTGACTTCCTCTTCAACTGCAATGCTGCTCTGGAAGAGCGCCACCTACGGTGGAGAAAGTAGACTGCACCTGCCTACATACAGTACCATGACAACTGGGTCCTCCTTAACCTCACCCAACAATCTGTCCATCCAATCCGCAATGTCTATCTATCTATCTATCTATCTATCTATCTATCTATCTATCTATCTATCTATCTATCTATCTATCTATCTATCTATCTATCTATCTATCTATCTATCTATCTATCTATCTATCTATCTATCTATCTATCTATCTATCTCATAATTGAGTCCTTTACCACCAGTGTCTGCCCTGTCTTTTTTGTAACCCTTTCCCTATACTCATTGGAGGAGTTGTTCCCCTGGCAGCTAAGGGAGGTACTCTGCTCCAGCAATGCTTCTCTTGAACAGTTATCCTTAACCACACACAATCGGGCATATTTATTGGGATGTGTCAGCTCAGAACTAGCCTCTCTAATGCCTTTATCTCTACCCCATCTAACTGTCACCCATCTACCCTCATCTGGTGCCTGCACCTTCATATCACCTCCCTGTTCTATATTGGCCTCTTCCAATACCTGACGGGTATGGTCCAAACTGCCTTTTGATGATGCTTTGTAGTGTTGCCAGTTGACTCCTTAGATTCAGTATCTTGGTTTCCAAGGAAACACCTTGCTCTCATTTTGCACAGCAGTATTCACCCTTGAATGGTTGTTCAAGGCACGTATACGTGGCCCAGGATGTGCCCTGAGTTGCATCTCTACTCCTGTTGGACATGTTACCCCCAAACCTAATAGGGATAATCCATTAAAAAGTAGGAATTATAGTTTTTATATAATAACAAGTTTAGTACTATAGTGATGGGGAGTGGTAGCTGATTGTAATGTCATCCTCAGAGACCATAAAGACTTGGATTGCTCTGCCTCCAGTAATTTTCAGCACATGGCTTCCCTCATTCTCCAGAGCTTGCAAAAGGACCCTTGGATTTGTGGCATTAAGGAGAAGGACCATTACCGGTTGCCAACCCTCTTTAAACCATGTTACAAGGGTAAAGTCTCAGAGATGATCCTGCTTTTGCAGAAGGAGCAAAGGATGAAACATCTGGAGGATGCACTATGGAGAAACTTATGTCCCACACTGGCAGTATAACATCTCATAGACAAGATATCTCAGAGCATCCTGTCAGTAAAAGGAGGAGCAGATGTAGAAGTGGTTGCTGAGCTATGTTTTTAAAAAGTTTTTCCATCCTCAGCACCCACCCAAGGCTGTTTGTTGCAAACACCTATCAGCAGTGGCTGCAAAACATGGTGGCTGATAATCTGGAGGCAAGAGCAGATACGGAAAGCACCAAAACAGATGACCCCCTCAACTACTGTGTCATAAGCATAAACCACTGGCCAGAGTTTTCCCAGTATGCAACTGAGCTGCTGGGCTGCCCTGCAGTGTCTGATTAAATATTTGTGGGATCCTTCCACCTTGCATTTTGTTTCTGCTTCATCCAAAGCTGCTTTTTCACTTTTTCAGGCCACATGCTCACATATTGCCACATTTCCATGTCCAATCTTTTTTGGCACATTCACTCACGATTAGTACATCCCACTACCTGCCACTTTTAAGCCCTGCTACCATTACCATTTAAAAAAGGAGCAATAGCTGCTGTTTTTTGCAACAGAAATGTTATTATGACACCCACAATTTTTTAGCAGCTGTTTCATAGTTGAAGATACATGAATGTTTGTTAAAGCAGGGCCCCTCCTGTGCTCTGCATGACTTTTTCTGTGGGCCTCACTGTGGCAATTTGTGGATAATTCCAATTCGATTACTCTCTCTCATAAATTGTGACCTTGACAATGAAGGCAGGCAAGGATGTGTTGCAAAGATGTATCATTTTTTTCCATTTTTCATATCCAAAACAGAGACACTGATACTCCAGTTTGTTAGTTGTGTTTCTAGGCTGTATGTTTTTTCCATCCTGGGTTTAATTGTTCATTTTCTGATGGTAAATGTCTCCATCGTTGCTGTCCAAAAAAGATATAATTTTTTTTTTTTTTTCAGAAGATTAATACCTTCTCAATCCAAAATGTAGCCTGTTCAAAAAAGCTTTTTAGCTGTGATACAAACCTGTATGCTATTTCCATTGTTGATGCCCAAAAAATACACTCTTTTTTTTTTTTTTCATGCTAAATGCTTGTTTAATCTCTCAGAAATTGTGGCCAGTCCAAATGTTTTTGTTTTTTTTTTAGCTCTGGTGTAAACCTGTATGCTAGTTCCATCTTTAGTGTCTAAAAAACACACTAATATTTATTTTTTTACAGATGCTAAATGTCTGCATAATCTCTCAGAAATTGCAGCTTGTTCAAAAAGCCTTTCTAGCTGTGGTGCACATTTGTATGCTATTCCCTTCATTTGTGGCCAAAAGACACCATTTTTTTTTCAGATGCTAAATGCCTGCTCAAGCTCTATGAAATGATGGCCTGTACAGACAGGCTTTCTAGCTGTGGTGCAAACCTGTATGCTATTTTCATCATTGTTGTAAAAAAAATATATATATATTTCAGGTCAGGAAAGGGGGACAGAGCAAGCGCCCCCCCCTCCTGAACCACACCAGGCCACATGCTCTCAACATGGGGGGTGCTTTGGGTGAGTGGGCTCTGCCCCCCCACCTCAAAGCACCTTGTCCCTATGTTGATGGGGACAATGACCTCTTCCCGACAACCCTGGGCGGTGGTTGTGGGGGTCTGCAGGTAGATGGCTTATCAGAACTTGACCCCCCCATGTGAACGAGTATGGGGTACATTGCCGCTGGACATCAAGAAGTAGCTGGCGATGGATGCCTCTGTACACACACGCGATGACTCACTCAGGCACTCGGCCACAGCACAGATTGGCACTGAGTTACTTGCTTGCAGATCCCAGCCTAGCTCAGGATTTTTATATCCTTTCCCAGCATTCTACTCTCCTACTGTAGGTGGCTGGTACACGTAGTTCATTACAGTCCTGCCTGAGTGTTAAGCCTGAGTCCGGGCACTACAAATCCCAAGATGCTTTGCTTCCCCCCTGTTAATCACTCTGCTGTCAGGATGTGAAGACAGAGAGCCTTAGCTGAGCACTAGAGAGAAAAAGTATTACCATAGCTGTGCTACAGAGTGTCTCCTCATAAGCAGGCAATCTTAGCCAGCTCCTGACTATGTCAATAAAACACGCTTAAACCCCTCCTCTGACACAGTGACCAAGGAAATACGCTTGCTTAATGGACAGTGAGTCTCTACAATATTTAGTTTTGCCATGTTTGTAATATCTTACTTTAATTGCTTTTACTTGGAAAAAATGGCTCATTCCTCTTTCTTTCGTATCAGTAAGTGTAACAGTAGGGCCTTGGGCACTACTCCTACTCATGTCAATAGGTGAAACAGTATGGTGTTTTGCATTTGTCTCTGCGGAGGGGGCAAACATGAAAAATAATCACAATGCCATATTTCAATGTAGATTTGTAGATTGTGGTTTGTGCTTGGCACACAATTCAGTGTGTTACAATATAGAAGACCACAACAAGCAAAGTTCTGCTACTTGTTTTTCCCATTTAGTAATTTGTATCATATTGATAGCTTTAGCTTTTTTGTTTTAGTGTATACAAAACACGTATATAACAATAGTTTTTGGCTGCTTTGCCTCCTCTGCTTTCAAATTTCAATTATTACCTGTACACAAACAATATTTTGGAAAAAAATGATCTAGTACAAATTTCTAATACTAGATCTTTCTTAGTCATATTGGGTTGCTGCTGCTGTTTGTAAGCCATGCAATTGCTGTTTGTAAGCCATGCAATTATCTGAAAGTAAAGTAAATGGATATTTATGTAATGTCAGAATATAGTGTCAGAGATGCTGTCCCCAAGAGTCCCAATGTTCTGTAATTCCATGTACAGCTTTATGGCATCCCCTAAGCATGTTATTTAAAGGAATTGCATATTTTTTATGTTGACCTTTGAACTACTCCAAAATTGATTTATATCTTTGAACTATAATCTTTAAAAATGTTTCTTCCTTTGGTACATGTCCCCCAGGTCAATATCCAGCCACATTGATTTCAGTGGGGTTTGGATTTCGGATTCGGACTTTGATAACATTAATCAAACCAAACCCGGGTACATTTGGTCCATCGCCAATTGCATGCACTAATATTGGGGCCTACTTTGCTCCAGGTTGTCTTAAGTTTACCCCCAGGCCCTATTTTATCCAAAACATAGCAAAGCAAAGAGGAAAATGTGCCACAAGCTTTGAGTGGATGTCCCACATTATTCTTCTCAAGCCATTTAAGGTGTACCTGCTAATCATTTTCAGATGTTAGCAACTTTTTTAAACTCAATGACAACAATCATGGAGTTTCTTTTTACACCTACAACAAACACACATACTCACCTAGGTAGATGCAGCAAAGGTATGTCCTCTGCCTTCTCTACACTGAAAACTAAATGGTCAAAGACTGCTGATCACTCGGTCCTCAGTCTTCAATTAGCAGAGAGCCGGTGACTGTCCTTCACTGGCTCTCTGCTCTACCACTGCCTCACTCACTGGGCTGTGGAGGGGGGTAGGAGCTGTTGGCTCTGGCTCTCAACTGGGTACTGAGAAGATGAGCCAGTCAGGCATCTGCATGGATCCTGACATTAAAGTTGGGATCCCTCCAGAGCCTGAACAGGCTGAGTTTCGTCAGCTGTCAGCAGACTTTAGCTAAATATGAGTCACAGGAGTGCAGAACTAAGTGCACTCCTGTCACCTACAGAAAAAAAAATCTTTGGCACTACTTCTCCTTTAATGAGAGAATTGATTTTCGCACCTACCACAAGTGTAAGGGACTACTGACCAATGTGCTCAATACACTATGTTGCATGTTACATAGTCCTGAAAAGAGTGTTTATTGCTAAGTATTCACCAAGAGTTTTAAGAAGGTTCTTAAAGATTGGCTCAGACAGAGATTTGTTCTCTGTCTATATTCGGTCTATACTCTGTCAACAGAAAAGCACATATAATAGAACTGATTCATTTTTAACAGGATTTTGTTATATATATGCAGTCTGTAACAGTATTTGGTACATGTAAGTAGCCTATTACAGTTTTTTGCAAAATGCAAGTTTCTACAAAACCTATAAATTGTAATAATGAATTGCAGGTAGGGTCAGCTATCCTGCTACTTAAAGCTGAATAAAAAATTTCATGACAAAAGAAAAATAACATTTTACTGAGACTGGCACTACTTTCTATACAAACTTAGAATAAGCTTTGCCTGTCGAACCTTGTTAATCTAATCATGCACCTTATAGTAAGCCATATGTTTCCACAGAAATTCCTGCTTTATGGTGAGTCCCCCTTCTCATTTTCTCTGAAGGGTCTCTAGTCCGACCCTGCCTGCAGGCATGTGTGACCTTTAGGTGCTTGCTTTATTATGATAGCAGCTTTATTTTCACTTTAAAGCACATCCAATCATTCATTTTACTAAAATAATGCATGATACAAGGGGCACAGCTTGTGGGAAAAAAAGGTATCATCATCCAGGTATGCCAAGGGTAAAAATTACTAAATGAAGTGTTGTTTATATAACAACAATTTTGATAACAATGTGGAGACTTTAGATGGATTCCAGGAACCGTCAAAGCTACACTATATTGTCAAAAGTATTGGGACGTCTGCCTTTACATGCACATGAACTTTAATGGCATCCCAGTCTTAGTCCGTAGGGTTCAATATTGAATTGGCCCATCCTTAACAGCTTTAACAGATTCAACTCTTCCGAGAAGGCTGTCCACAAGGTTTAGGAGTATGTCTATGAGAATATTTGACCATTCTCCCAGAAGCGCATTGATGAGGTCAGGCACTGATGTTGGACAAGAAGGCCTAGCTTGCAGTCTCCGCTCTAATTCATACCTATTGGGTTAAGGTCAGGACTCTGTGCAGGCCAGTCAAGTTCCTCCAGCCCATACTCACTCATTCATGTCTTTACGGACCTTGCTTTGTTTACTGTTCCAAATCATTTGGTAAAGGGGGGATTATGATATGGGGTCGCTTTTTTTTTTTTTTTTTAATAAAACAGTGAAGGGAACTCATAAGGCATCAGCATACGAAGACATTTAAATAATTTCATGTTGCCTACTTTTTAGGAAAAGTTTGGGGATGGCCCCTTCCTGTAACAACATGACTGCTCACCAGTGCACAAAGCAAGGTCCATAAAGACATGGATGAGCGAGTTTGGGGTGGACTAACTTGTCTGGCCTGCACAGTGTCCTCACCTCAACCTGATAGAACACCATTGGGTCGGATTAGAGTGGAGACGGCAAGCCAGGCTTTATTCAACGTCAGTGCCTGACCTCACAAATGCGCTTCTGGAAGAATAGTAAAAAACATCCCCATAGACACACTCCCAAATCTTGTGGACAGCCTTCCTAGAAGAGTTGAGGCTGTTCTAGCTGCAAAGGGTGGGCCAACTCAATATAGAACCCTACGCACTAAGACTGGGATGCCATTCAGGTTCATGTGCGTGTAAAGGCAGGCGTCCCAATACTTTTGACAATATAGTGTATGTGTGTGCTTCAGCATACACCCATATGAATTCTGTGAGGGGTATTTAACATTTACATCTTATTTACTACTTTATTTACTCTGTTAAGTCAGATGAATTTTCATCTTGTAAAATGCCATGAGTTTGATTTGTTGACAAGTTCTTCTGCTCTGTTGTAATCTTATTTGACTTCTTTAATTATATACCACAATTAGAAATAATTATAGAATCATCTCAGTAATCATTGTTTTCAGGAAGATCAGTCTGTCATGAGGAATATCAATGCTTGTTTCTGTTTTAGCTTGCCAACACCTGAGGAGAATAGAAAATGATATTCTGACAGGTACAGTAAGTTTTAAGAGAATCATTTTATGTAACAGAATCATTATACAGAAAGCAGCGTGTCTATTAGCAGAGTTTATACTCCAACACAAATTTGCTCAAGTCTCTGTAGCAATTTATTATATCTTTAAGAGTTTTTAAATATATATTCCACAAGATCAGTTCATCAACAATTTTGCCGCATTCCTCTTGGATCAGTGATACACATGTGACTGTGTTATCTGGAGGCATTGAAAACTGTCTACCACATATCTTCATATATTTGCATTAAATTTATCATCCATTTTTACACTTTTTTTTTTTAAATAAGACAGGAACTCATTTAAGACCCGAGGCACATTTTAAACTATTTCTGCATGCCAGAGGGGGGATTTACAAAAGCAGTTGAAAGTGAAAAGTACCCCATCATTTTGCAACATAAATGTATAACTCCCCTATTCTGTATGACCTATATGTACAAAAATATTGAAAATTCCATTACCCCTAAAGTTAGAACTGCAAAGTGCCAACAGCATCCAATCATATATGTTACATAGTTGCATAGTTAGTCGGGTTGAAAAAAAAAACACAATCCATCTAGTTCAACCAATAAAAAAATGTAAAAAATTATACAACCCCATATACACAATCCTATATGCAATTGATCCAGAGGAAGGCAAACAACTCCAGCAAAGCATGATCCAATTTGCTACAGCAGGAGAAAAAAATTCCTTTCTCATCCCCCAAGAGGCAATCAGATATGGTCTTGCATGATCTTTAAAAAGCAAACTTTAGGCCCGTACACACGTACCGATTGTTGGCCGTAAAGATTCGGCCGACGACCGATCGGCCGATTGTAGGCTTGTTAGTATGATGCTTCCGACAGCCGACAGCGCACTTTCGGCCGAACAGAATCTGTCGTGCAAGCATTAAAATTTTTGTAGGCCAACACCAGAACGGCCGATTGTTCACCAGTCAGTACAGAATTTGGCCGACAATCAGCAGATTTGCAAGACTGGGCATGCTCAGAAAAGAAAAAACACACGGAAAGTTAACCATCACATGACATCACTTCTGCAGTCGGCTGTTGTTGGCCGACAAAATTCGTGTGCAGTCTTTTGCAGTTTTCAACAGACACAACAGCCCTGGACAAAAGACGGCCGATCGTTCGGCCGACGATCGGTACGTGTGTACGGGGCTTTAGATAGGCTTTTGCTATTGGAAATTGCACATCATTTCTCCATGATTTCTCCAGAAAATGAACTATATCCAGAGAGAAAAAGAAAGAAATAACAACTAAAAAATGAAACTACCCACAACAGATAAAGTATACATTCAAGCAAAGTGACTGCCAAATACAATATAAAGAAACAACTTACAAGACAAATGCGAGGTAAAGTCAGACTGAAGGCAAGAAAATAAGACTAAACGTTAGGAAGCTGGAAACATGGGGTGCCAGAGCACAATACGGTAGCTGACAAAATGCTGAGAAATCTAGCTGATTAGAAAAGGGATAAATAGCCTGCCTGCAACCAGACACAAGTAGAGAATAGTGGTGTGACAGTGAGGAGACACCTTCTGGTGGAAAATGGAAGTTCCTGTTGACCAATACTATAACACAGTATCAACAGCAGAAGGTAAAGAAAAGATCCTTAGTCTGCCATATTAGAGGAATGGGAATGTATTCAATAAGCAAAGGTTGGCTGTGTTTATTGTCATTTTCCTTTGGCTTTTGCGTTCTGTGTTTAGGAATATATATTACTTCTGCAGATCATTTTTGCTATCTGAGTATTGGCCCCTTTTGGAAAAGCCTGTGCCAGGTACCTTACTACCCACAATAATAGAAAGATGAAGCACTGTAAAGCCTGGCACACACTGCAAGTTTTTTTTCTTTCAGGTTGATATAAACTGACAGATTGCCATACCAACACAAGCGATGTTGGTGCAGCAATTTCCCACATTGTGCAATTGTATTCTGAGAGAATACACTACTGTACTGTGTACAGATTTTCAGACAGTGTGTACTCATCTTAAGTTAATAAAGCTTTACTGCACTAAATCTAGAATATAGAGTTTTCTGATAGGGAAAAGAAAGCACATAGGTGAACTCATTGTAAACTATTGCTGATTCTCCTTTACTATCCAATCACAGACTTGACCAAGCTGTATTGCTTTCTCTTGTATGGATCTGTTGCCCTCTACTGTTAGATGCTAATATTACAGTGTTATATATAGTTGTGTATTAGCACGTCCTGTCCATGGGAAGCTGGCTTTAAAACCCCTGAAGGAGAATGTGGAGAGGAAGAAAATATCAGCCACGTGTCCTGTCCATGGTGATAAATCCAGTCAAGAAGAGACTATTATGAACGTATTCCTATGTTCTTATAGCCTAACTGCAGCTGCCCACATTTTCTTGAGTGTGTAGCTGACTCCCTGTGACAGACAGAGTATCTCTATCCTATTGTATATATCTCACGTGCACAGTGCCAGCTAGTTAGGTCTGTGCTACTGTATGTATGTAGTTGTCACCTGCCATTATATTAAGTGAACACATTTATTGCAATATAGTTTACACAGCTCCTGTTATTTTAGTTAACATATCCCTTCTGGTCTTGGATACTATAGCTAGTTTTAGCTTAGGGCTTAATGACCAGCATGGGCTAGAACCAGGTTAGGCAACCGAGGACCACTTCTGGTAGTTAGAGGTCTGGTTGCATTAAAGGATTAGAAACTACTGGGAACTAAGAGGTAGAGTTGATGCAACTCTCAGTTGCAGTGCAACACCACCATTTCTGCCAGGGATAAGCTGCACTCCAAGCTGGCTGGAAAACAGTTGGAGGATCTCCCCATTACCGCTGATCTTGTCTTCAGGTCTCCAACACAAAGGTAGATGCCACATTGCAATCATCCTCAGGGGCTCCTGAAATGGAACTTTGCTGCAACATTAATCTTGAAGTATTCCTATTAACAACTATTTATATCCAAGGCATATGGGCACAAATCCACCAGGACTCCTATTGGGCCCTTTTGCTGATACCACCTGTTTGTACATTGCATGTATATACTATTATTAATCTTTTCTTATATAAAGCTTGCATTATTTCCATGCTGGTGTGCATATATATATATATATATATATATATATATATATATATATATATATATATATATATACTTATAGTTAATGTTATATGCTGGTTGCAGTAGTTCCTCTGCTCCTAATTACTTTGATTAGATTACTAGTTAATTTCCCAGGAAAGGAAACTCCACTGTTCACAAAGGCCCTATCAGGGGTGGAGGCCCATTTTTCCACGTAGTGAAGGTTCTTTTGTTTACCTATAGGTGTAGTAGAATATCCTGTTTGGGGAGACCCATTTGTCATAATTCCCTGACAAACAGAGCTACACAGTGTAATGAGTTAAAGTAAATAGTTAGTAATGAAGGTTTTATACACCAGGATGAACTGGGAAAAAAAAAAATACTCAATGTGACTTTTCTATGCACAGTGATGGAGTTATTTTTCCTAATGTTGATTTGCCATTGCATTGCATTTGTCCTAATGAAAAGAAAAGAAGAGGAGATATGGATAAAATGGTGGAATTTATGAAAATGGAGAAGCCTATCTAATGGGATGTTTTTCTTTCTAAAGTATTGTTTTGGTTGTTTTTTTTTTGTCTTATATAGAAAAAGGGTTTCAAATAATTCCCCACCTCAGTGAAGCTTACAATCTAATGTTTCTGCCACAGTTATGTAAACAAACATACTAAGGTCTATTTAGGCGGAAGTATACAAACTTAAAAGCTAGTTTTTGGATTGTGCAGAGAAGCTGAAATATTCTGGTGTAAAGTAGACCAGACATCCGGTATTAACCCTTTTCTGACTGTGTAATGCATGTATGTGCTTGTAAGAAAAGTGGGGGTTTAATGCTCAGCCATCAAACATATGCAATCATGGCAGCAGGATGCTGTGTGCTAACAGTACGCTCCCAGCACACTGACCTAGCTGTCACCGACAGCCCTCAGTCAAGGCTTCTGACTGGATGCCAGTGGAGTGTGCTCCCAACCTTGTGACCACTGTAAGAGAGCCACAACAACTCCTGGACATTAAAGCCCACCTAAAGTGCTCTCAGCAGATGTTGTTAAGAGGCTAAAAAGGAACAGTCCAAAAGCAACGTTTGAAGCTCATCTCTAGAAGAAAAACAAAATATTTCCCATTTCACACCCATGTACCTAATGTGTATGTATATATATATATATATATATATATATATAGATATAAATATAAATATTTTTTTATCAAACTAAAAGCCCTAATTACTTACCTAAAATTCTAGTCCCCTGTCAGGCCAGGTTCCACATCCTCTTTTTTTCTTTCAGTCTGTAGCATGGAAGGGACCATTCTACAGTGGACTTGTCACTTCCTTGTACAGGGGAATTGCTCAATAGCTGCCACAATTGTCCAGAACAGGTTCCTCAATTGAGTCCTCACAGGGCCCTAAAGCCCTCTAGCATAACATCACAAGAGACTGAGCTGCGGACAATTACTTCCAATTACTGGTTGTCTCTACTAGAAGCAATGCCATGAGGATCATGTGACTGCATATTCTGGTCAGTTTTTCTGGGTTTTAGGGGCCTTTTAAAAAACCCTAAAGGTTGGGTGGGTGAGTATGGAATAGTAACAGTGTGTGTTTTTTTAGAAGGAGAGGCACTTTAAGATTACATTGGAACTTGGAAGCACTTCTTGGTGATAATATTTTCCTAAAGTGATTTTCATCTCATGACAGTTTTATTTCAAAATGTTTAATTCACAGACTTAAATTGTACTTGTAGTAAGTGTAAAAATGTTGCTTTATCACAGGAAATGGACATTTAAACCATTTGTTAAAACATTTTTTTCTTTAAATTTAATTTGATCAAAAAGCTAATTTTCCTGCTCTCCTTAACGAATACTTAATTGAAACTCACAAAAATTACCAACCTGAAACTGGAGTGAATAAATTTTCACAGAATGGCCAAAATAATGTGTGTGAGGGGGCATAGTTTGGCATGCAACGTGCATGGCCAAACAACTCAGGAGCTCTTCAGCCCTTGGACAAACATTGTTACTGAATGAGCACTCAAACATCATGGGCAAACTCTTCAGGTCCACCCCAGTCATCAAAACACTAAGGACACACCTATGTCTCTGGGGAGATGTATACCCAGATTATCTTAGAACCAAATTATGGACATTCCTGACCACAATGAAAACTCACAGTCACGATGAGGACTACAGGCCTACCACACCAGACCACGAGGCTGATTTCCAAGCGCTGCCGCCTTCTAGCCTGATTGCTTCACAATACCTGCAGCTGCTTCCCACATTGCACGTTATGACTGTGCTACAGACATAAAGTCCACACTATCCACAGTGATAGCAGACCTCTGCACAAACTTGCAAATGATGTTCATATGCCAAGAGGGAGCAATCAAAGCAGAAAAGAAAGAGATCAGGCGATCTTGACACTGCAAAGAACCATCCAGGAACATACATCACAGATGCTGGATATCAATAGATGACACAAAAGATCTAAATAAGAGGTGTTCCCGAAAATCCTGCAATGATCCTCCCTAACCATCTGCATCGGCTGTACAACTGATCTTTACCAAATCATTGGAGAGACCACCAGATCGAGTTTAACTGCATCCATTGGGCTCTCAGGCCCAGAGGAACAACTAATGACCCTCTTATCAGAAATAAAATGTTTGCAAATATTTTTACCCTCTGTAAGCTTAGGCTCAAGTTGGAAGCAGATGCCCCTCTACCCTGTGCACTATTTGGTAGGACACTGTTTATGGATATTATTCAATTTCGCATACAAGCGGGCCAACGTTTCTCCTCCTCTTATCCCTTTTTTTTTTCTTTTTTATCTTGCCCCTTCCTATTTTCTTTTACCAACTATCTTTTTTTTTTTTCTTAGCAATATAGCCAAGCTCCTGCATTGCCTATTTGGTTTCAACAACATCAATGGTAAAACCCCTATAACATGGAGAAATGATGGAACATAGGGGTTTATTTACTAAAGCTGGAGAGTGCAAAATCAGGTTCACTTCTGCATATGAACCAATCAGCTTCTAACTTCAGTTTGTTCAGTTAAGCTTTGGCAATAAAAACCTGGAAGCAGATTTGTTTCTATGCAGAAGTGAGCCTGATTTTGCACTCTCCAGCTTTAGTAAATAAACCCCCTAATGTCCAAAATTGTTAAAGGGCCTAATGTTCCAGGAAAGAAATGCACACTTCTGCTGAAAGGGATAAAAATATAAAAAAAAATGATTCTTTTTTTTATACAAACGAAAGAAAAAAAAAAAACACATTTTAGAACACATCAGATCCCTACATTGACCAATCCCTACTCCCCACAAGTGTATCATGCTACCAACCCCTCTTTCAAATCAAAGGGAGTTTTCTTCTTAGTGAGTATATCAGTTTTAAGACTCAACAAGAACTTAAAGAACCAGAGGATACATTTTTAAATCCCAAGAGGAACAAGTTACTTTTTACAAGAACTTTTACCTGCTTATTTCTATGTAGGAAACTAATGTTACTCCTCCCCTTGATCAAGAGACTTTTAGGTTTCTTTCAAATTAATATTTCACTGCCCAACTCCTTACCTATGTGTTGCATTTTAGACACTTCAATGTATTTGATGGTTTAGACTGCTATTTTCTAAGACCCTAGAACAATTATCCTATATCCATTTTGATCAATTTGCCATATGATTGGATGATAAAAATCAGCAGAGCTTCCCCTAATTTCAGATCTTTCCCTCAGATCTACAGCGACTGCACTTCCAAGTGCACTTGTAGTGCACAGTGGATTTGCCTTTAGAAAATAAGCCCCTTTGTGTATTATTATTTCATTTATTTGGTCAACAGTCTGTTTTGTAGGCATAATACTAAAATACTAAAATAGCAAACAAATTACTGACTACAGGACATTTAGGCTAAGTACACATGTAGGCATTTTGGGGCGTTTTTGGGGAGTTTTTCTGTTCTAGGATCAGCTCAAAAAACGCCCAACAAGACAAATCCTATTCATTTCAATGGCCCCTGTTCACATCTGAACGTTTTGACGTTTTAAGCAACACGTCCAACGCTCAAAAAAGTACATGAGCTTCTTTTTGGGCAGATTACAGGCGTTTTTATTTTTTTCCATTGGTTACTAGTCAACCAAAAAACGCCTGCACAAAAACGCCTGTAAAAACGCCTGTAAAACACCTGTAAAATGCTTGAAAAACCGCCTAAAAAACGCCTGTAAATAGCAACGCCAAGATGTGAACGTAGCCTAAAGAAATACTGTACTTTTGCTAAAAAGTTGCCTAATCTGCATAATTTGCCTAACATATTTATTCTCTATGATTGCCAGCTCCATCTAGTGGACCTAATGCAGTATTTTCCTGAAATACCTCAATTAGGAAAATACTTAATTATGGCTACTAGATGGAGCAAACAATTATAGGAAATAAATGTATTAGACAAAAACAGGGATTATCCAAAACTACTGCATAAATACTTGAGACATTCACACAACATGTTTTATTTATATAAAATGATTTCTATACATATAGCACTTAAACTGTCTTGTACTTCATCATTAAATTACATTTCCACTGTATTCTGCAGCCAACTCTTCTAAGTTTTTCAAAAAAATTAAAAATATCTGTTTTGCATTCTTAGAGTTTTTCTGTACAAAACACCCCATAAATCTAATTTCCTGTTAGTTTTTCTATACAAAACATTCCATAAATATAATTTTCTGTTAATGTGATTGATTGACTGGTTTTCACAGATGTTGTACAGGAAACTGAAGACAAAGGCATCCCCTGTAACAGGAGTTTCATTCTGCTGAGATTTTTTTTTAAATGCCCAAGCATGAGTGAAGCAATGCGGAGATTATTCACAACCGATTTTTTTGGTAATTTTAATGATGGCAGGCAGGGCCTCTGACTTAGCAGTCAGTTTGAGAAAGCTTTGATAAGTCAAATTTAAATATGGTTTGAAAAGAAACATATTATAAAGTTTACTAAAATCCTTGAAATGCATATAGTTCACGTGAAGAGTTATTTTTCCTTCAACCAAAGTTTTATTATTTAGATTCCTGCAGGTGCATTTTTTCTGTATGTATCACTGTAGAGTATGGAATAGAGATATAAAGATTAAGCACAGTTTATAACAAAACTCTGAAATCCAAATTCTTTTGACCGGTTAACTTGAAAAATATGTGGCTAAATAAATGTTTCCTTTAGGGTATAAAATCAGAGATTTAAAAAAAAAAAAAAAAAGGTCAGTTATTAGAGATTTTGATCATTCATTGTACTTATGTTTTAACAGGCAGTTACACACATACAAAAAAATAATTCAGAACATTTCCTACAGTAATTGATGTTCTGAACAGTAAGGACAGCCTCTCATTTTTGTAACAATTGAGGGCACCTGAGAGTCAACTCATTATAATATCAGTGGATTCTCTTTGGTCTCCCACTAATTATCAAAACTTCATCATGTCATTTGTCACTTATTAATGACAATTAACAAATAATCAGCAGTGAGGCTATTTAAGATGGTCTTTGCCTGACAGGTATAAAATAGTAACACAGACAAGTGCATGCAGTGACATGGAACGATTATACGGATCACCGAATTTCCATAAATGATTACAGTGAAGAATTCCCTGATTTTACCTTTTAAATTGACTTCTCATTAAGTTTTAAGTTAAATTCAAATGAACGCAAAGTAAAATAATAATAATGAAATGAAGCAGTAACATTTGCTGTAGCGGATACAGATAAAAGAAATTTGAAACAAATACCATTGGGTTTGATCATTCACCTGCTTCTTACATCTGTTGGGGATTTCACCATCAATATCACTGTACCAGTGATTGGATGAAACCGCTTTTAAATGCTTTAGTGTGAGGCAATTGTATACCCCAAATCTCTCTTTTTTTTAAATTTTGATTTAATAAAAAAAAAAAATTTCACCAATCTCTGTGTGTTGGCACCATTTAAATCACTTTATCTATTTTTGCTAAAAAATTCTATCTTTCTAGGATAAAGGTGCCTTTGATCAATGGCTGTATGTGATCTCTACAGAGTTTAATCACTGTACCAATGTTTCCCAAGTCTGCCCATCTGCCATGGTCGGAATGTCTCACTCTCTCTAGTAGTATTTTTTTAAAATAATTTACAGTACTACCACAGTGGAAGTTATAAATTACATGGCTATCGGGGTTTGTGCATAAGCTAACTTGCCCCTATTTTAAAATGTATAAAGATATTTAAAAATAAACAGCTAAAAGTAGGGTTTCCAGGTTTAACAAAAAAAAAAAATTAAGTTTGTTTAAGCTCCTAGTAGCGTGAAACCCGTCATATTGGCAGATAAACTTGCCTTGTACTGGGCTATATCTATTAATGTTAACTTTGGGCTGTTAGAAGGTTTCTTCTTTTATGTTTGTTTGGATATTGTGCAAGGATCTTGAACCAAGTAAAGCTAGCACCGATTTATTGGAGGAAAAAGGGACGGAGAGCCTGGAGCAGAGCGGTTGGGGTTGTCCTTTGTTTTGTTAGTTAAATGCTATAGTTTATTCTATTCCTTTATTTTCTATTCTATTCTATTCTTTTTTATATTCTATACTTTTCTATTGTATTTGAATTCTAATTTATTCTATTTGAAATTAGAATTTCAGAAGATGGTTATATTCTTTCCATTTTATTCTATCCTATTCCTTTATTTTCTATTCTTTTTTTATTCTGTTCTTTTATTTTCTATTTTCCATTCTGTTCTGTTTTACTCTATTCTATACTATTATTTTATTTTCTATCCTATTCCATTTTTTTTTCTATTCTATTTTATCTTCAAAAATTCAAAATCAATTTGAAAACAATTTAAATTTGAATACTATTGCAATTAAAAAAATATTTAAATTCGAAAACTATTCAAATTTGATTAGAAAACTATTGGAATTCAAATTGTGTCCGGAATTTTGTTTTGCTATTTCAGGTTTGTTTAAATTTGTTACTATTGTAATCAGTAGCGTCACTATGGGGGGTGCGGGGGGGGCGGTCCGCACGGGGTGACACCCGCCAGAGGGGTGACACCAGCCCGGGATGTCTCCCCAGCTGCCTCCAGTCTACACTTCTCACTGTAGTGTATGTACGGAGTACACTGAACTAAAGCCGCCCCTCCTCCTTAAGCTGTGATGTTTACTTCCTGTGTACACAGAGGAGGAGGGGGGAGGAGGCACACCACGCTGCTGATTATGGCATTCTCTGTCAGGATAGAAGAAGCTACCGTTAGTAGGACAAGGTAAATTGCAGGTAACCCTTGCACTGCTGGCACATTATAACTGGAAGGATTGTTCATGTTCTTTTTAACTTCAAGAAAATTGAACTTCAACAGTATTTTATGTTTTAGGAGAGTGCTGCTGTAATATACCATGTACTATGTGTCCAGTCTCTTGTAAACTACAGAAGCATGCTCCCAGTCTCCATTATCCCCTGTACTATAATGTATGTGGAAAAGTGCACTGATAAATGTATGTGAGCTGCAACCAAAGATCCAATAGGAATAAATAGTGATGAAAAAAGTCTGGTGCACTAAATGGTTACCATCATGAACAAGTGTTATGTGATACCAAAACTGGACCTTATTAAACAATTGTGATGATTACAAAAAATAAAATACAGAGTGAATAAATATTCTTTGAAAGAATATTACTTAACAGCCGGTTCACATTTGTGCAAGTGCGGCGCTCGCATGTAATATCGGAGCGCACTGCTCCTTCATTATATGCAATCGGCTGTGCGGTGCGAATTCAGCCATACACTTTGTATGGCTAAATTCGCACTGCACCCGCAGAAAAATCGCACAGGACCCTTTTTTTGAGCCGCATCAGGATCGGATCGCACAGCGGTTCACACTTGTACGATCCGATCCTGTGCAAACTGTAAGATCGCACTGCGATATGCGATCAAACTGGAGGTGTCATTAAGATTACATTGACACCCCCAGCGTATCGCATATGGCAGTGTGAACTGCCAAGGGTGCATTTGCGATGCGGGAACAGGCTGCGAATTCGCAGCCTTCCCGCATCGCATAAGTGTGAACCAAGGATAAAACAAAATTATGCAATTGTCACACACAATAAAAAGTCCAAATGTGAAAAGTGCAATAAATCCCAAAATAAAGTCCAATTAAAATCCACAGGTGCTGAATGTTGGGAGGTGAAATAGTGGTGAACTGGTATTCAGAAGTGACGACAATCGTGATACAAAGTGAAGGTTTCCCACCACCTCACAGATTTGCTTCTTACCAGAATTGGGTTGGTAAAGGGCAGATAGCAGAAAAATTGGTTCAAAGGGGAACCTCTGTGATGAAACCAAGAGGGAGTGCTGTGCTGAGACCCACACCTATATATAAAAGGGCTGCTTACCAGATCCCAATTATTTCAGGCTATTGGTTATTATGCAGACTCTCTGGAGGTCATATGTAAAGAGGGACTCCTGGCGCTCCTGGCATATAGCTCAATCCGAGGTCCTTTTACTTCTTGATGTAGGATCAGTAGGAGGAGCCACTTCGCCTGGTGGGGAAGTCGGTATTTGAATTACCTGCGGTAGACGGAGATCTGATACATAGGAGACAATGAGAAGTGTAGGTAGTTGGAAGTTGACCGTCATATCTTAATCCTGTCCATGTGCAGAGAGGTAAGTGGCATTCCCACCCCTTGCATTTGGACCGATTTTTCTGCTATCTGCCCTTTACCAACCCAATTCTGGTAAGAAGCAAATCTGTGAGGTGGTGGGAAACCTTCACATCCCATTTGTATCACGATTGTCATCATTTTTCACATTTGGACTTTTTTATTGTGTGTGACAATTGCATAATTTTGTTTTAAGTAATATTCTTTCAAGGAATATTTATTCACTCTGTATTTAATTTTTTGTAATCATCACAATTGTTTAATAAGGTCAAGTTTTGGTATCACATAACACTTGTTCATGATGGTAACAATTTAGCGCACCAGACTTTTTTCAACCCCTGTACTATGTCTGCAGTCTTCCGACAACCCCTGTACTATGTCTGCAGTCTTCCGACAACCCCTGTACTATGTCCGCAGTCTTCCAACAACCCCTGTACTATGTCTGCAGTCTTCCAACAACCCCTGTACTATGTCTGCAGTCTCTGATCATCTCCTGTATTATTTCCACATTCTCTGACCATCTCCTGTACTATGTCTGCAGTGTCTGACATCTCCTGTACTATGTCTGCAGTGTCTGACATCTCCTGTACTATGTCTGCAGTGTCTGACATCTCCTGTACTATGTCTGCAGTGTCTGACATCTCCTGTACTATGTCTGCAGTGTCTGACCATCTCTTGTATAATGTCTGCAGTCTCTGACCATCTCCTGTATAATGTCTGCAGCCTGACCATCTCCTGTATCATGTCCACAGTCTCAGACAGTCTCTTGTATCATGTCCACAGTCTCAGACAGTCTCTTGTATCATGTCCACAGTCTCTGACAGTCTCTTGTATAATGTCCACAGTCATTGACAGTCTCTTGTATCATGTCCGCAGTCTCTTGTATCATGTCTGCAGTCTCTGACCATATCTTGTATCATGTCTGCAGTCTCTGACCATATCTTGTATCATGTCTGCAGTCTCTGACCATATCTTGTATCATGTCTGCAGTCTCTGACCATATCTTGTATCATGTCTGTAGTCTCTGACCATCTCTTGTATCATGTCTGTAGTCTCTGACCATCTCCTGTATTATTTCCACAGTCTCTGACCATCTCTTGTATGTGGGAGGAATTTTGCCCTTTCCTTACCCCTACACTGAGTTACACACCCCTGTCTCCTGCACTCTTTGTTTTGTACTCCTGATTATTTATTTTTTTATACATTACACACTCCTGAGCCCTGCGTTCTGTGCATTATGTACTCCTGGACCATGCTCTCTGTGTGTATCATGTACTCCTAAACCTGGCACTGGCTACAGCCTTCTGTGCATTACATTCATCTAAATCTTGAACCCATTGCATTACACACCCTGGACCCCTGCAGCCTGCGCTATGTATCCTAAACCTGTCACTGGCTGCAGCACTCCCCAACCCCTGTGCTCTGCTTTACACACTCCCGCACTATATACACAATACTGTACATTATATACTTCTCACCAAAGTCTTCATTGTCTCAACAGTTGCTGGTTGCTATGCAGTCCCTGACTATTTTATTGAATTTATTCTTTAAGGTAGGCTCAGACAAAACAATCAAAGCATATTCTATAGGTACAAGGAAGCCTGGGTTTTGTTTAAACATATCCCTTTAGCTCCTCCCACAATTTACAGCGACCTAGCATGCTGCAGAACTTTTCACTCCTCCAGTTTCCCTCATTCTGAAGTTCAAAGTAGGGAGGTATGATTAAGCGGTGACAACAGGCTCTTTTCCTCGCTCAGTCCACCAGAGAACAGGTAGCGAGCTGCGGGCTGTCAGTTTATCTTCCCCACTTCCCCCCCTCTTTTCTCCTGTCAGCAGTGCAGGAGAAGAGAGAGCGGCTCTCATCTGATTGCCGCCTAGCTTACTGCCCAGTCTTTTTCCCTTCCCATTGGCCACCGCTCAGGGCCAATCAGAAGAGACTAGGGGGGCATCATGGGACATGTAGTCCCGGAAGATTGGCGGCCCCATTTGTAGTCCACAGGGAGCAGACCATAGCCCCCAGCATGCACTCTGCTACGGGGAGAGATTGAGGACTGGGAACCTGGGAAAAAGCTGAGGGAGGGAGTGCTACACCATAAAGAGAGGACTGCGCTGGGGGAAGTCAGAAAGAGCCACACTGCCCAGCACCACCAGAGAGAGAAAGACTTTGTCATTGCCAGGGTACAGACGGGCTACATTACTGACCAAAGTCAGCCTGGTCAACCCAGAGGGAGCGAACGTCTAACCAGAGGGATCACTGCTGCATTTTTGCTGGGTCTGGCAGGATGGCCTGTCAGCCATTATCCGTTACTGCTCCTAGGAACTGAGCCATTAGGAAGTGCCTAACCTGCTATCCTCTAGGCCTTAATGACCGTCGCAACCTGCTACAAAAAACTCCCAACGCTGAGCTGCTGCCCAGCCCGAATATAGGGGGGGGGGGTGACACCATGTTTTACCGCACCAGGTGACACCAACCCTAGTGACGCCACTGATTGTAATTCAGAAATTCGGATACATCCAAAATTCTGAAAAAATTGAAAATTCGAAAGAAACGAACCGCACATGTCTAGAGCTAAGACGATTGCTCCAGGGCAACCCAGCTCTTGGTTGCAGAACCAGTCTAGGATTCTGGCAAAGTGTTTCGCTTGATGATAGATAGTGGATTGGGTGTGGGAAGCCCATACCTCCCCAAAGATTAGAGTGACTAAGAGTCTCAGCATTTATTCTGGGAGCAGCCCACATCTGTAGTCTCTGACCCTTTTCTGTAACATTACATAAACTGAACATTATATGTGGCCCTTGGTGATATCAGGGGCCACACTTGATGCCCCCTTAACCAAGTAAATCGACCACCACTGTTTTAGGTTAAACAATGGTTTGCCTTTCTGTTTTCTCTCTCTTCTTTCTGCTATGATATGGTTACTAAGTGTTAGAGATGCCATTCACAATATATAGGTATGTGCCTGTTACCTTTAAGTGAAATTAAAATCCGAGACATCTTTTTAGTGTCATAATGAGATCTTTGTTTGCCTGATTCAAGCCCAACATGTCTAATGTAGCAGTACATTAGTGATTAGACTGCACTAACAGATTTCATTTGCAGATTTTACTTACACTAAAGAAAAATGTACCCCTTAATGCCGACGTAACGCAAATATGCGTTCCTTCGGGTTCAAGAGGTTGTATCGGGGTGATGCCTGCAGCTGCAAGCATCACTCTGGTACTGTTTTTTAGAGCAGGTGGTTGGCTTTCTTGTAAAACAATCGAAGCGGCTAAGCAGCCACTCGGCCGTTATCACAAGCAGGAGCTCCTTCCGCCGTCCACCACTCCACCCGGGTCTCCAGTGCCACCAGGAGACCCAAGCAACCAGTCGGCATGTTCGCAGGCTGGCCAAAGACCCGAAAAAAGTCTAAATCAGCTTTGACCGGGTCTTGGATCTAGTAATCCAGAAGCAATGTCATGATATCACTTCCGGTTACTGAAGACTTAAAGACGCCATATTTTTTAAAAATGACAGTGTTCAAAACATCCAAACTTGGCATTCTAAATGCTTTTAAGTGCAAAAAAAGGATTCAGGGTCTTATAGATCCCAGATCCCTCCATAAAGTGTACCTGTCATTGCCTAATTACTGCCACAGGGATTATTTTTACATAGTTACATAGTTAGTGAGGTTGAAAAAAGACATCAGTCCATCCAGTTCAACCCATGATGCGTGTGTGTGTTTGCTTTTAACCGTACATTGTATACCCCTGTATGTTGTGGTCACTAAGGTGTCCATCCAATAGATTTTGAAACTATCAATGCTCCCTGCTGATACTACTGCTTGTGGAAGAGAATTCCACATCCTTACCGCTCTTACAGTGAAGAACCCCTTACGCACTTTAAGGTTAAACCTCCTTTCCTCTAGTTTTAGTGAGTGGCCACGTGTCTTATTGTATCTCCTTTCTCTGAATAGTTTGTTCCTTATGCTCGGGTCACCAGTACAGTATTTGTACATTGATATCATATCCCCCCTCAATCGTCTTTTCTCCAGAGAGAAAAGGTTCAGTGCTTGTAGTCTTTCCTCATAGCTGATGTCCTCCATTCCCCTAATTATTTTTCTTGCCCTTCTCTGGACTTTCTCCAGTTCCAGCACATCCTTCCTGAGGACCGGTGCCCAGAACTGGACAGCATACTCCAGATGTGGCCGGACCAGAGTCTTGTAGAGTGGGAGAATAATCTCTTTATTTCTGGAGTGAATCCCCTTTTTTATACATCCCAGTATTCTGTTGGCTTTGCTTGCGGCGGCTTGGCATTGCATGCCACTGCCAAGCTTGTTGTCTACCAGTACCCCCAAGTCCTTTTCCATCCTAGACTCACCCAGAGGTTCCCCCCCTAGTGAGTAGCTTGCTTTCTGGTTTCTGGCCCCCAAGTGCATTACTTTACATTTTTCAACATTAAACCTCATCTGCCATGTAGTTGCCCACCCCGTTATTTTGTTCAGGTCTGCTTGCAAGGTTTCCACATCCTGCATAGAAGATATTGGCATGCCTAGTTTAGTATCATCTGCAAATACTGAGATTGTACTAGATATCCCCTCCTCTAGATCATTTATGAATAAATTCTTATTATTATTACATTGCTTGACAGCAGTAAGTGCCGGTTCACACTAGGGCGACCTGTGAGGCGACCTGGTCGCCTCACAGGTCGCCGCAGGTCGCCTCCCATAGGGAAGCTGCGGACCCGTTCTAATAGGAGCGACACAAGTCGCTCCGACCTAGAAAAAGGGTCCGGAGCTTCTTTGGGGCGACCCGGAGGCGACCGCCATAGACTTCAATGTTATGAAGTCCGTGGCGGCTGCTTCGAGGTAGTGGCGCGCTGCTCGCACCGCGACCTCCGAGTAGCGTCGCTGCAGTGTGAACCGGCGCTAAAAGTTATCAAAAAATAAATAAAAAATAAAAGGTACAGTGTAAAAAATAAAATAAAAAAAACAATAATATAATTTTAAAAAAAAATGAAAGCACACAATCTCTCCGTGCTCACACGCATAAGCGAACGCATACATAAGTCGCACACGCAAATGTAAACAGTGTTAAAACCACACATGTGAGGTATCGATGCAATCATTAGAGCGTGAGCAAAAATGCTAACACTAGACCTCCTCTGTACTCTAAACAGGTAACCATTAAAAAAAATTTCCAAGTCACCTATGGAGATTTTTAAGTACCATCATTTGTTGCCATTCCACATGTGTGCGCAATTTTAAAGCATGACATTTTAGGCATCTAATAACTTGGAAAACAGACAAGAAAGGAGGCGCAAATGCCTAGTGCATTACCCTTCGACACCCTTAAAACGTTTATTAAAAGCCAAAAACATACTTGCAAAACACGAAGAGTAAAATCGCATATCAAATATCCACCCCTATGTGGAAAAGGACACATCCCTGTGCTTGGACCGCTAATGCGTTTTTGGAGACATGCTCCCTCCCTTCCTCTATTAACTTGGCGTAACATCATCTTTCACATTATACAAAAAATTTGGCTAAATTTACAGGTTTTTTTTTTTTTATTAATTCATAAAAGTGTATTTCTTCCACAAAAAAAAAATGCAGTTGAAAGACCGCTGAGCAAATACATGACATAAAATATTGCAACGATTGCCATTTTATTCTCTAGGGTCTCTGCTATATATATATATATATATATATATATATATATATATATATATATATATATATATATAAAATGTTTGGGGGTTCTAATTAATTTTCTAGCAAAAAATACTGATTTTAACTTGTAACAAATGTCAGAAAAAGGCTCAGTGCCGGTTCACACTAATGCGATCACAGACATCGCATGTAATTCGGAGCGCACTGCTCCTAAAATCACATGCGATGTCTGTGCGGTGCAAATTCAGCCATACAGTTTGTATGGCTGAATTTGCGCCGCAATCGCAGTGAACAGCACAGGACCCTTTTTCGGGTCCGCAGCAGAATCGGATCGCATGGTGGTTCACACCAGTGCGATGCGATTCATGTGCGAACTGTCAGATCGCACTGCGATATGCGATCTAAACTGGACGTGTCATTAACTTTGGATTGACACCCCCAGCGTATCGCATATGGAAGTGGGAACTGCCTGTGCTGCGGATGCGATGCGAGAACACGCAGTATATTCGCAGTGTTCCCGCATCGCAATAGTGTGAACCGGCACTTAGGCATGAAGGTGTTAAAACTAGATTTTTCTAATCCATCTAAAATGGAATATGTGCAGGAAAATATTATCATATATATTTTCTTGTCAAATTTGTTTATTGTTTAAATATAACAAAGGTTAACAAATGTAGTACCTACAAGGATGGTGGTACATATTCAAATAGCAATAAACCTAAATATATTGATTCATGAACAGAATGAGTACATAGCGATGTAAAAACGTAACGAGTAGAGCAACGAATAAACCAATAAAGTATTGCACCAAAAGCATTCGAAAATTCCATCAAAAGGAAAAAGTAAACTAGTGACTATTGGTTCATTTTACAAAAGCAGTAATTAGGAGATCACTCTAATAAGTACAGTATATAATAAGAACAGAAGAAATAATGTGTTTATAAGTACCACACAATAATAAAAGAAGTAGGGAACAAAAAAATAAAAGTAGAAAAACGGGGGGGGGGGGGTGTTAACTAGTGGTGTAATGCGATCCAAAATGAATAGAAAGTATAGTCAAGGTAAATAGAGTAAAATTACCAAGGCAATAATAGTGTGTCATCAAGGTCTGGAGGTAAACAATCCTTAACCCAAGGAAGAGTTTCTCAAATTGACCAATTTGATCTCTTTCTATTGCTTCTATATTAGCATGATTTAGAGCTTTATTGGTTCTGTGTATGGTTTCAGCTAAAATTAAATATTGAGTTTTCAATGCTTTAGCAATGGTTTATTTATTATCATAAGTATATTCTACTATTTTGGAAATGAGAGCCAAAGAGTCTGGGAAAAACCAGCCCTATATTTACTATATAGACACTAAAAACATCCTTGACGGAAGAGGGAAATTGGGCTTTTAAATGCTAACTCCCATAAATCACAAATATAGTTCACCCCCCCCCCCCCCCCTCACATTTAATTTTTTTTTTTTTTCACCTTTTTTTTTTTCTCTTGCCCCTATCCCCACCCCTATCCTAAACATTAGAAAAGGGAAGGTGCAGAGAGGGGAGGGAGAGGAGGGAGGGAAATGATTGGACAAGAGGAGAAGTGGAATGCATGCAGCTCATTTTTTAATTGATCCATACTTTCTCCAAAATACTGAAGATATTCATTTGTGGATGTATTCATTGATGGTTTAAGCGTCTTTAAATTATACCACACTTAAACATGATATATACCATTGATTGTACTATATGGTTTGCCTCTCTCTCTCTTTCCTTACCTTATTCATATGTAACTACTGTTATTCCTGGGTCTCAATAAAGTTATATTTGAAAAAAAAAATTCATTTTTTCAGAAATAAACAATAAAGAAATGTTTTTTTATACTTTTTTTAAACAAACTAGATTTGTGACTGATTTATGGGAGTTACCATTTAAAAGCCCAATTTCCCACTTCCTTCAAGGACCGTTTTAGTGTCTATATTGTTTATTATGATATTTATTAGTAAATATGATCATATTTCAATTCACCCTGGAAAACCAATTTAACTGCTTCCCGACTGCCCGCTGCAGTTATACGGCAGCAGGTAGCCGCTCCTGAGTGAATTCCCGTAGCTGTACGTCGCTCGCTCTCAGGAGGCTAGGGGGCAAATGCAGGCCGGCGGCGGCACACTCCTGCCCCCACTCGTCAGCGGGGAAGCTGATGCAGTGGGCAGATGGCTCCGATTGCTGCCTGACACCCACGATCGTTCCCCGCTGAGAGAGAAGGACGGTTGGCTGTTGTAAACACAGCTGACCGTTCTTCTCCCTGGAATGATCATAGAGCCCATGTGATCCTTCTATATAGGCTCACATGTCTCTATGGTCATTTCAGAAGCCACGCATCCCCACAGTTAGAATCTCTCCCCTAGGCTCAAATTTAACCCCTTTATGACCCATAATGTTAACCCCTTCCCTGCCAGTGTTATTATTACAGTAACAGTGCATATTTTTAGCACTGATTACTGTAGTAATGTCAAAAATGTCAGTCAGGGGTCCGATCTGTCCGCCACAATGTTGTGGTCCTGCAAAAAAATCGCAGATTGCCGCCATTACTAGTAAAAAAAAACAAAAAAACAATAAAAATGACATAAATCTTTCCCGTACTTAGTAGACGCGATAACTTTTGCACAAACCAATCAAAATATGCTTATTGTGATTTTTTTATCAAAAATATGTGGCAGAAAACAAATTGGCCTAAATGTTAAAACATTTAGATTTTTAAATGTTTTTTTTGAGAATGTCATATAGCAGAATGTGAAAAGTATTGTTTATTTTTTCAAAACTGTCGCTCTTTTTTTGTCTATAGCGCAAAAAATAATAATCGTATAGGTGATCAAATACCACCAAAAGAAAGTTTTATTTGTGGGGAAAAAAAAGGATATTCATTTTATTTGGGTACAGCGCCGCATTTTTTCTGTTAAATTAACGCAGTGCCGAATTGCAAAATAGGGCCTGGTCATTAAGGAGGCAAATCCTTCCGGGGCTGAAGTGGATAAACAAACTATATTTGTGACTGATTTATGGGAGTTACCATTTAAAAGCCAAATTTCCCTCTTCCATCAAGGACGGTTTTACACCACATTCACACTGCAGCGGCACAACTTCGGGGGCGACCTGTGAAGTCGCGTGCAGCGGCACGACTTGCACGGACTTCATAAAATGAATGTCTATGCAAGTCGCCTCCAGGTCGCCCCGAAGTAGTCCTGGAACCTTTTTCTAAGTCAGAGCGTCTTGTGTCGCTCCAATTAGAACCGTTCCTGTACCACACAATGGACCGCGACGGTCCGCGACTTGTCAGGCTGACCAAGTCGCCTGACAAGTCGTATTAGTGTGAATGGAGTCTGAGTGTCTATATTGTTTATTATGATATTTATTAATAAATATTATCATATTTCAATTCACCCTGGAAAACTAATTTAACATTCAGTTTCCTTACATAGAGCACAACTGGTAAAATCTTTTGACTTGCGCTTCAAAAAAAGAGATGCTGCAGCCGTAGGTTATAGCAAGGTATTCACTTCTCTAAAAGTTTCTTTAGGTTTAAGCCCCCTCTGAGTACAGTATTAAATACCGTCCGTGTGCATTACAGTTTTGCAATAATATTAAGAAGAAGAATCATATTTTTGTGTTTGTCCTTTTTTTTCATGTATTATGATGAATATGCTCTTTTTTGTTTTTTTGCTAAAAATTCTTCCTTTCAATAACCTGCAGACTGGTGATCCATTATCAGTTTCCCTTTGTGCTATATAAACCATCTGAGCACACTCCTCCTCGCCCCCTTTTCTCTATTCTATTAGGCACGGCTTGTCTCTGTCACTGAGCATGCACACACATGATAGTTACTGAAGTATGGCAGTATGACACTTACTGCCAGCCGTGAACATTACTAACAAGGCAGAAACAGCATGCTATGTGACATTCCCTGCAGAAAAGACAGAGGGATATTTGGTAGGGACTAGAATCTTACAAACTGATTTGGGAAGTTTAGGAACTGGTTGTAGAAAATGGAATCGAAAGTTTCCCTTTAGTGTGTGGTTGGATCAGAAGCAGTAGAATGTACAGGCCCCATATAAATTCAGTACTATGAGCTGGGTGAAGCACATTAGTGAAAGAAACATACAACATTTTTATTCTATAGCGATGAGTCAAATATAGCTACTTTACTGGTGATAATTCATCAATAAATTTATAATGCGGAAACACAACATTTAACCTGTCATAGTATTACTTCTTAAGAGCAATACACTTAGACTTTCATTATTTATTCCACAGATTATATGAGAGAGTAAGGAACTGCCAACAGACATCTCCTGGCAGAATCAGCCATTGTTCATAGTTTGTTAATTCGACTGATGGAACAAAGCACATTAGTCAAACTTTGATCCTGTTAAAAATCTATTTTTTCCTCAGAACTGGAAAGTGATGGTGGCTTTCTGAACTGTGTGATTTCTAGACAAGCCCCAATCCTTCAGTTTGTGACATTTCTGTGCTTCCATGACAACAAATGACATGCATTGTGTGTGTGAGTTTACAAGCAATGTCAGCTTCCTTTTAACACAAATGTTAAAATTAATTCCTTAATCTTTAACTGCTTGACTCCCAACGGAGGAGCAAGAGGCCTTACGATATCCTAAACCAATTAATTTGACCATATGAGCTACGATGGAAATAAAAGACATGATCAAACTAAAGGCTACCTTAGCGGTCAGTAAATATATATATTTATTTGTTAGGGTTCTACCGATACCATTTTTTTTATCAGCGAGTATGAGCACTGATACTTTCTTTCAAGTACTCGCCGATAACAATACTTTGCGGTGCTGTTCGCGTCAATACAAAATTAATTAGGAAAAATCACACAGCAACGAATTGCATGCGATTTGAACAGAAACACGGTGCAAATCCTGTCTGAACCACATGCAATTTTCCCCACTGCTCATATGTGTGTGTGTGTTTGTGTATAGAAAGAGAAAAATGGCATCTAGTGGGCAGTTTTTCAAAAATGTTAGAACTCACAGTACATATTTGGCCAAATCAAAATCTTCATAGGTGTCCCTTCCCACCGACGATAGCAAATCACGGCAGCTGGAGGTGCTGACAGGGCTAGAGGAGATGTTTTGGGACCCCGTGAGTATAGGGCAAAAGTGATGTCAGCTTGGGGGTCGGACCGCCTCTACATCTCCTCCAGCCCTATGAGCACCTCTAGCAGCTGTGATTTGCTATTAGTGATGTCGCGAACCTAAAATTCGCCGTTCGCGAACGCGAACATCGGCAAATGTTCGCGAACCGGCGAACCGGGCGAACCGCCATAGACTTCAATAGGCAGGCGAATTTTAAAACACACAGGGACTCTTTCTGGCCACAATAGTGATGGAAAAGTTGTTTCAAGGGGACTAACACCTGGACTGTGGCATGCCGGAGGGGGATCCATGGCAAAACTCCCATGGAAAATTACGTAGACGCAGAGTCGGGTTTTGATCCATAAAGGGCATAAATCACCTAACATTCCTAAATTGTTTGGAATAACGTGCTTTAA
Source organism: Pelophylax lessonae (assembly GCF_965119305.1). Classification (NCBI taxonomy): domain Eukaryota; kingdom Metazoa; phylum Chordata; class Amphibia; order Anura; family Ranidae; genus Pelophylax; species Pelophylax lessonae. Next base: position 364,137,423 of record NC_138772.1, read on the forward strand.
ACATCCAGTGTGTGAATACGATCAGGTATGATGTTGTATCGGTCAAGTAGTGTAAGGGTTACGCCCGCTTCACAGTGACAGACCAAACTCTGACAGACCAAACTCCCCGTTTAACAGTCAGTCAGTCAGTCCATTTGCACAACCGCAAACTCCCCATTTGCACAAGGTTGGATACCAAGCTAGCCATGTCCCGTTCCTTGTCCTCACTGACATCATTGAAGGTCTCTTCCTCCACCCAGCCACGTACAACACAAAGGGTCCCCGAAAGGTGACAACAAGCCCCCTGGGACGCCTGCTGTGGCTGGTATTCCACCTCCTCAAAGATACCTTCCTCCTCTGACTTCTCTTCTTCAGACTCCTCTCTCTGCGTTGCCACAGGTCCAGCAATTGACAACGACAAGGCTGCTTCTGGTGGTGATGGGGACCACAACTCTTCCTCTTCATGCTGATCTACAGCCTGATCCAGTACTCTTCGCAGGGCACGCTCCAGAAAAAACGCATATGGGATGAGGTCGATGATGTTGCCTTGGGTTCGACTGACCACCAGGTTTGTCACCTCCGCAAAAGGACGCATGAGCCTACAGCCATTGTTCATGAGCATTCAGTAACGCGGCCAAAAAATACCCAGCTCCGCAGAAAGAATGAAAGAAAATTAATGTTTTTTCTATGAAAAATTATCCCGCGGATCGCTTTTGGTCTGTTCACAATGAAGCAACGACCTTATCATCTGGGGTGTGCCAACACACTCCTAGAGGTGATCGCTTCATTGTGATACGCAAGCCCCTTCACCACGACAAGGTAACGATCACAAAGGGGAATTGACACATGTATGTGCCTTTTTTTTTGTTTTTTGTTTTTTTTGCAGCCACAGTGTAGCACCAGAGGCCAGAAAAATTAGGCATGTACACATGCATGAAAAAGTAGGTATTGTTGCAGCCGCTGCTTTAGCAGCGGCCTGAAAAATTGAGGTTTTCAAGGCAGAAAGTGCACTAAAACATTGCGGCTTGAACCGTAGTTGGTGGCGGAGACGTCACGTAAGTCATCCGGCATGCAGAGAATGATTAAATACAGCAGCGTGTGGACCATTTTTAGCCCAAGGCATCTCAGTCATCACCAGGCCTTTTTTAGTCAAATGCATCCCCCACTGTCAGTCCCTTCGGGATCCATGCCTCATTCATCTTAATAAACGTGAGGTAATCAAGACTTTTTTGACCTAGGCGACTTCTCTTCTCAGTGACAATACCTCCTGCTGCGCTGAAGGTCCTTTCTGACAGCACACTTGAAGCGGGGCAGGCCAGAAGTTCAATGGCAAATTGGGATAGCTCAGGCCACAGGTCAAGCCTGCACACCCAGTAGTCAAGGGGTTCATCGCTCCTCAGAGTGTCGATATCTGCAGTTAAGGCAAGGTAGTCTGCTACCTGTCGGTCGAGTCGTTCTCTGAGGGTGGACCCCGAAGGGCTGTGGCGATGCGTAGGACTAAAAAAGCTCCGCATGTCCTCCATCAACAAGACGTCTGTAAAGCGTCCTGTCCTTGCCGGCGTGGTTGTGGTAGGAGGAGGATTACTTTCACCTCTTCCCCTGTTGGATTCCCGTTGTGCTGTGACTGTGACATCACCCTTATATGCTGTGTAAAGCATACTTTTCAACTTATTTTGTAGCTGCTGCATCCTTTGCGACTGCCGGTAATTGGGTAACATATCAGAGACTTTCTGCTTATACCGGGGGTCTAGTAGCGTGGCCACCCAGTACAGGTCGTTCTCCTTCAGCCTTTTTATACGAGGGTCCCTCAACAGGCATGACAGCATGAAAGACCCCATTTGCACAAGGTTGGATGCCGAGCTACTCATGTCCAATTCCTCGTCCTCACTGATGTCATTGAAGGTGTGTTCTTCCCCCCAGCCACGGGTACCAGATAGGTGACAACGAGCACCCTGGGATGCCTGCTGTGGTTGGTGTTCCTCCTCCTCAAAGCCACATTCCTCCTCTGACTCCTCTTCCTCAGACTCCTCTTCCAGTGTTGCCGCAGGTCCAGCAAGCGATGGTAAGGCTGTTTCTGGTGTTGATGGTGACCACAACTCTTCGTCTTCACGCTCATCTACGGCCTGATCCAGCACTCTTCGCAGGGCACGCTCCAGGAAGAAAACATATGGGATGATGTCGCTGATGGTGCCTTCGGTGCGACTGACTAGGTTTGTCACCTCCTCAAAAGGACGCATGAGCCTACAGGCATTGCGCATGAGCGTCCAGTAACGTGGCAAAAAAATACCCAGCTCCGCAGAGGCTGTCCTAGCACCCTAGTCATACAAATACTCGTTGACCGCTTTTTCTTGTTGGAGCAGGCAGTCGAACATTAGCAGTGTTGAATTCCAACGTGTCGGGCTGTCGCAAATCAAGCGCCTCACTGGCATGTTGTTTTGCCGCTGAATATCTGCAAAGTGCACCATGGCCGTGTAGGAACGCCTGAAATGGCCACACACCTTCCTGGCCTGCTTGAGGACGTCCTGTAAGCCTGGGTACTTCTGCACAAAGCGTTGTACAATCAGATTCAACACAAGTGCCATGCAAGGCACATGTGTCAACTTGCCCAAATTCAATGCCGCCAACAAATTGCTTCCGTTGTCACACACCACTTTGCCGATCTCCAGTTGGTGCGGGGTCAGCCACTGATCCACCTGTGCGTTCAGGGCGGACAGTAGTGCTGGTCCGGTGTGACTCTCTGCTTTCAGGCAAGTCAACCCCAAGACAGCGTGACACTGTCGTATCCGGCATGTGGAATAGCCCCTGGGGAGCTGGGGGGGTGCAGTTGGTGTGGAGCAAGACGCAACAGCAGAAGAGGACTCAGCCGAGGAGGTTAGCAAAGAGGATGGAGTAGGAGGAGTAGAGAAGGTGTAGAGAAGGTGGCAGCAGGCCTGCCTGCAAGTCGTGGCGTGGCGCAACTCCTCTGCAGCAGAGCCACGCATTCCATGCTTGGCAGCCGCCAGCGGGTTTACCCAATGCGCAGTGTAAGTGATATACCTGCCCTGACCGTGCTTTGCAGACCAGCTATCAGTGGTCAGATGGACCCTTGCCCCAACACTGTGTGCCAGACGTGACATGATTTCCTTTTCCACAATAGAGTACAGGTTGGGGATTGCCTTTTGTGAAAAATAATTTCGGCCGGGTACCTTCCACTGCGGTGTCCCAATAGCGACAAATTTTTTGAAGGCCTCAGACTCCACCAGCTTGTATGGTAAAAGCTGGCGGGCTAAGAGTTCCGACAAGCCAGCTGTCAGACGCCGGGCAAGGGGGTGACTCTGTGAGATTGGCTTCTTACGCTCAAACATTTCCTTGACAGACACCTGACTGTGGGCAGATGAGCAGGAACTGCTGAAGGTGAGAGGCGGAGGGGCGGGTTGTTGATAGGGGGCATGGAGGACAGCAGTGGTTGATGTGGCTGAAGATGCTGGACCAGGAGGAGGATGGTGGCTTTCAGTTTGTGTGCTGCTTTTACTTATGTGTTGATCCCATAGGCATTTGTGATGTGAGATCATGTGCCTTCGCAAAGCAGTTGTACCTAGGTGGGTGTTGGACTTCCCACGACTCCGTTTCTTTTGGCACAGGTTACAAATGGCATCGCTGATATCAGAGGCAGACACACAAAAAAAATGCCACACTGCTGAGCTTTGCAAGGACGGCATTCTGGTGAAGGCAACAGCTTGCGTTGATTGGCGTGCTGTCTGGCTGACCCCGGGTGCCGAATCTACATGCTGTCTGACTGCGCCACTAGCTCCTTGCGATGACCTCCTCCCCCTGCTTCCAACTCGTCTCCTCCTCCTCTCTGTCTTCCCATCTGAACTCCAGGTGACATCCACAGACACATCGTCATCATCAGCCGCTTCACTTGACAACTCAGCAAAGGCAGCAGCAGCAGGTACAACATCATCATCATCATCACAATGTACGTCCATGTGTATAATGCTGCCTGACTGAGACATATCCCCGTTATCTACATCCTCTGGCACTAATAGTTGCGCATCACTTATTTCTTCCAACTGATGTGAAAATAACTCCTCTGACGGATCAAGTGAAGCGGCTGTGGTGCTAGTGTTGGTGGTGGTGTCGGCGGGCTGGCGAGTGGTAAATTGAGAGGTGCCCGAAGCTGAGCTGGAGGAGGATGGTGCATTAAGGTTCCGAGCGGAAGCTGTAGACGATTGGGTGTCCTGTGTAAGCCAGTCAACTATGTCCTCAGAATTTTTTGAGTTCAGGGTCTGTGGTGGCCTCTGAACACTGGGCATTATTCTACGGCCTAAGGAAATCACAGCACCACGACCACGACGGCCCTTGCGGGGTGGCCTGCCTCTGCCTGTCATTTTTTTTTTTAATGTGTTGTACTATGAGTGCAAGGTGCTGTGCCACCCTATAGGAGTATTGGGCAGTGGGTACAGTACACTCTGTGGACCTGACAGTCACTGGCAGCCCAGGCAACTGCAATTATAAAAAAATATATATATTTTTAATTTGCAAGCTGCTGTGCCACCGTATATATCAGTGGTGGGTGGGCAGTGACACAGTACACTCTCTGTGGACCTGACAGTCACTGGCAGCCCAGGCAACTGCAATTATAAAAAAATATATATATTTTTAATTTGCAAGCTGCTGTGCCACCGTATATATCAGTGGTGGGTGGGCACGCAGTGGCACTGCAGTGGGCACAGTACACTCTGTGGACCTGACAGTCACTGGCACCCAGGCAACTGCAATTATAAAAAAATATATATTATTTTACTTTGCAAGCTGCTGTGCCACCGTATATATCAGTGGTGGGTGGGCAGTGGCACAGTACACTCTCTGTGGACCTGACAGTCACTGGCAGCCCAGGCAACTGCAATTATAAAAAAATATATATTTTTTCATTTGCAAGCTGCTGTGCCACCGTATATATCAGTGGTGGGTGGGCACGCAGTGGCACTGCAGTGGGCACAGTACACTCTGTGGACCTGACAGTCACTGGCACCCAGGCAACTGCAATTATAAAAAAAATATATATTTTTTTACTTTGCAAGCTGCTGTGCCACCGTATATATATCAGTGGTGGGTGGGCACGCAGTGGCACTACAGTGGGCACAGTACACTCTGTGGACCTGACAGTCACTGGCAGCCCAGGCAACTGCAATAATAAAAAATATTTTTTTTTTCAATTTGCAACAAGATGCTGTGCCACCGTATATATATCAGTGGTGGGCAGTGCACTGCAGTGGGTACAGTGCACTCTGTGGACCTGACACAGCACTCACTGCAATTATGACAGAGGAAAAAAAAAAATATTTTTTAAAATGCAAGGTACTGTGCCTGTGCCACCCGAAATGAGTGTGGTGTGCACACAGTACATATATAAAAAAAAATACTCAATTACCAGCCCTAAAAAGGGCTTTTGGGGACACTATATATATATATATATATATATATGAATAAATAAATAAAAATACTCAATTACCAGCCCTTAAAAGGGCTTTTGGGGACACTAGATATATATATATATATATATATATATATATATATATATATATATATATATAAAAAGAAAAAACCCAATTACCAGCCCTTAAAAGGGCTTTTGGGGACACTATATATATATATACATATATATATATATATATATATATATATATATATATATAAAAAATTACACAAATACCAGCCCTTAGAAGGGCTTTTTGGGGTGCTGTCAGGATGATGTCCTTACAGCAGTAGTGGACCAAGAACACTGACTAGCAAGACCAGGAACACTGACTAACAACTGTCCCTAGCTATTAACAGCAGCAGCAGCACTCTCCCTGCTCTCACTAACACACTGCTTCAGAATGATCTAAGATGGATGCTGCCCTTGCTTATTTATAGGAGGTGGGAGGGTGTGGGAGGGAGGTATGCTGGTTGGCTGGAAATGTGTCTGCTGACTGTGAAGTTCAGGGTCAAAGTTTGCCTCAATGATGTATTATAGGGGGCGGACCGAACATCGCATATGTTCGCCCGCAGCGGCGAACGCGAACATGCTAAGTTCGCCGGGAACTGTCCGCCGGTGAACAGTTCGGTACACCTCTATTTGCTATCATCGGCGGGACAGGGACACCTATGAAGATTTTGCATTTGGCCAGATATGTACTGTGAGTACCAACATATTTAATAAACTGCAAACTAGATGGCACTTTTCCCATTCTATGAACACACACAGGAGCAGTGGGGGAAAGCGTATGTGATTTGGACAGAAATCTCACCACATTCCTGTTCAAACTGCATGTGATTCTTTACAGTGCGATTTGCACCCATTCATTTTGTATTGACACAAATCGCACTGCAAGGTATCGGTTTCAGTATCGGGAGCATTTGCACAAGTACCGATACTTGGTATTGGCATCCTTAATATTTGTTATAAATCAAAAGGCTGTAATCAAGATCTTCAGAACTTTTAAAATGGGGTTTCTATCCCTAAACCTGGACCCGTGATTAAATTCCAGAAGCATCAAGAGTTTGTTTACTTGTCCTTTGGAACCAAGGCAAAAACATAAATGCAAACTACTCAATGGGGGGAACCTCTGGGAAAATCAAGGGTGGAGAAAGATCTGGGGGTCCTAGTAGAAGATAGACTGAGCAAAAGCATGTAATGTCAAGATGCAGCTGTCAGAGATAAAACTATAATCCTGACACTTTACAAAACTCTGGTCTGGCCACATCTGGAGAATTCTGTCCAGTTCTGGTCACTAATCCTCAGAAGGGATGTGCTGGAGCTCAAGAGAGTCCAAAGAAGGGCAACAAAACTAATTAGGGGATTGGAGGACCTTAATTACGAGGAGCGACTACAAGCACTGAATTTATTATAACTGGAGAAGAGACGCCTGAGAGGGGACATGATAGCAATTTACAAATACCTCGATGGTGATCCCTGCATAGGAAAAAAACTATTCAGTCTCAAGGAGTGTGAGAGGATACAGGGCCACACAAGGAGATTGGAGGAGAAGCGGTTTAACCTTAAGCTGTGCAGGGGGTTTTTCACTGTCAGGGCAGTAAGAATGTGGAACTCACTTCCACAATTGGTTGTATCAGCAGGGGGTATTGATACTTTTAAAAGACTCTTGGACATGCATCTCAAAAGAACACAATATACAGGGATATGGGAAATTTAACTGCAAACTTTCAGCTTTAATTTGAGGGTATTTACATCCATATCAGGTAAACGGTGTAGGAATTACAACAGTTTGTATACGTGCCTCCCACTTTTTAAAGGGACCAAAAGTAATGGGACAGATTAATAATCATAAATCAAACTTTCACTTTTTACTACTTGGTTGCAAATCCTTTGCATTCAATTACAACCTGAAGTCTGGAACGCATAGGCATCACCCTCAAAATAGTTCCATGGCCAGGTGTGTGTTATTCCCTCATTATCCCATTTACAAGTAGCAGATAAAATGTCCAGAGTTCATTTCAAGTGTGCTATTTGCATTTGGAATCTGTTGCTGTCAACTCTCAATTTGAGGTCCCAAGAGCTGTCACTATCAGTAAAGCAAGCCATCATTAGGCTGAAAAAACAAAACAAACCCATCAGAGAGATAGCAAAAACATTAGGTGTGGCCAAATCCACTGTTTGGAACATCCTTAAAAAGAAAGAACGCAACAGTGAGCTCAGCAACACCAAAAGACCCGGAAGACCACGGAAAACAACTGTGGTGGATGACTGAAGAATTATTTCTGGTGAAGAAAACAACCTTCAAAACAGTTGGCCAGATCAAGAACACTCTCCAGGAGGTAGGTGTATGTGTGTCAAAGTCAACAATCAAGAGAAGACTTCACCAGAGTGAATATAGAGGGTTCACCACAAGATGTAAACCATTGGTGAGCCTCAAAAACAGGAAGGCCAGATTAGAGTTTGCCAAACAACATCTAATAAAGCCTTCACAGTTCTGGAACAACATCCTATAGACAGATGAGACCAAGATCAACTTGTACCAGAGAGATGGGAAGATAAGAGTATGGAGAAGGAAAGGAACTGCTCATGATCCAAAGCATACTACCTCATAAGTGAAGCATTGTGGTGGTAGGGTCAGTGCTGTATCCTGGCCTAGACCAACAAGGCCCAGGCCTAGGGCGGCACTTTGCAGGGGGGCAGCAAAAAAAAAATGTCATTATTTGTATAATGACTATGGACTTCCTATTTATTATACAAATAAGTGAAATCATCCTATAATTACAATCAGTGGCAGGAAACACAAGTCCAAATATCTTAAAAGAGTTATCTTACTAATCCCGTGACATAAAGCTGCACTAATGGGCACTGATAGGCTGCACTGGTGGCCACTGATGGGGCTGCACTGGTGACCACTGATGGGGCTGCACTGGTGGCCACTGATGGGGCTGCACTGGTGACCACTGATGAGGCCACACTGATATGCTGCACTAATGGGCAGTAAAGAGGCAGCACTGATAAGGCTGCACTGATGAGGCTGAACTTATGGGAACTGATGAAGCTATGCTGATGGGCACTGATAGACTGTAGCTATGGTCTGTGGTATACAGATGACAGGGCGGGTCATAAACAGGAAGGGGGTGTGGCCTTTACAGGAAGGGGTGGGTCATATTTAAATTAGGGGTTGCACAAGTTTAGTCAGGCCTAGGGCAGCACAAAGCCTAAATACACCACTGGGTAGGGTCATGGCATGGGCATGTATGGCTGCCAATGGAACTGGTTCTCTTGTATTTATTGATGATGGGACTGCTGACATAAGCAGCAGGATGAATTCTGAAGTGTTTCGGACAATATTATCTGCTCATATTCAGCCAAATGCTTCAGAACTCATTGGACGGCGCTTCACAGTGCAGATGGACAATGACCCGAAGCATACTGCGAAAGCAACCAAAGAGTTTTTTAAGGGAAAGAAGTGGAATGTTATGCAATGGCCAAGCCAATCACATGACCTGAATCCGATTGAGCATGCATTTCACTTGCTGAAGACAAAACTGAAAGGAAAATGCACCAAGAACAAGCAGGAACTGAAGACAGTTGCAGTAGAGGCCTGACAGAGCATCAACAGGGATGAAGCCCAGCGTCTGGTGATGTCTATGCGTTCCAGGCTTCAGGCTCCAAAGGATTTGCAATGAAGTATTAAAAAGTGAAAGTTTGATTTATGATTGTTAATCTGTCCAATGACTTTTGGTCCCTTAAAAAGTGGGAGGCACATATACAAACTTGTAATTCCTACACTGTTCACCTGATTTGGATGTAAATACCCTCAAATTAAAGCCAAAAGTCTGCAGTTAAAGCACATCTTGTTTGTTTCATTTCAAATCCATTGTGGTGGTGTATAGAGCCTAAAAGATTAGAATTGTGTCAATGTCCCAATATTTATGGACCTGACTGTACATAGGAGTTTATTTACTAAAGGTAAATAGGCCATTCACTTTGACGGGAATCTTTCCTTAGCTTAGTGAATGCAGTGAAAAGTCATTTTGCAAAGAATACCCAATTGTGTGCAAGAAAAATTAAAAACAACACATGACTATATGATGGAAGTCAGCAGAGCTTTACCTCATTCAGTAAGCTAAGGAAAGATTTATTTGCGCAACAGAAAATACCTTGCTAAGTTAACATCCTATTTACCTTTATTAAATCAACCCCACTGCCCCCTGTTCTTCCTTTGTCAGGCCTCTATTAGTGGCATAAGATACTTGGTGATTACAGGCTGCACCTAACTTGCCCCATAGGCTGACAACACTGATGCTGCTGCACTGAAATGGTGGGCGGCGTTGTCAGCCTGAGCTGGACTACAAGACAGTGCTCATGTAAACTATGGTTCTGTGGCTGTTTGCGCATCAAGGTGGCATAAAAAAGTACATATTGAAGACATTTTGCACACTGATCAACAATGGTGGACTAAAGCAGACATGTCTTTGCATTCCTTTTTGTATTTAAAGTGACAGGATAACAAAAAAAGCAAAAAAAAAACCAGACACATAGCGGTCCTTTCCAAAAAAGAGAACAAATACTTACTTCTCACTAGGAAGGTTACTACCTTAAAGATACATTTCCTTTGAAGACTTCCCAGAAACGTAGGCTGGGGATAGATTATGCAATTTTCTTTCCTTCTACCACTGGCTGAAGGAAAGAAAATCACTTGATTTCCCCATCAACACAGCGCTGATCTATTGTATTCCGGGAGCGGTAGGTTTCCTGGTCTTCAGAATCCAATTATCAATGCTGGCGGCTATAGCATAAAAAAAATATGACAGGCTGGTTGTTGACTTCAGTACAACTAACCTGCCCATTAATTGAATTGAAATTTGGCCAGTTTATGCTGAACTGGACAAATTTCGATCTGTCTACGCCTGGCTTCACTCTTCCAGAATTGTCAATCTCATGTGCCTCTCCCCTCCCCACACCCTTTTTCAGTGGTTAATACAATTCTGCATATGCAAATTGTTACATAGGTACACATTACTACACATGCTCTTTTATTACTGCATTAATATAAAAGTTTAATAGTTATAAATAGTTAAAGTTTTACTAAACCCAGAACATGCATTCACTATATCTAGGCTCCCACAGTACACAGAACATGAAAATGCAATTATTTTAGTAAATATAAACTGCTAAATACCTTTTCTCATCAGCAGTATATAGCAGCCTTGTGACTTGTATCAATTCCTAGTAAAGCTTGTAGGAGGAGTTTTCATTCTCCCCTGATTCTTTTTCTGGACATATCTGAAGAGTGCTGATTGGCCCAGTGCTGACCACATGCACTCTCCCAAGAAAAAAAAAACTCCCCAGCAATACACACCAAACTGAGCATGTGCAGCCCGTCCCCTGGCTCTGTAAATACCAGGTTATTTTTTTGGAGACAGTGAAAGAAGAGGAGGATCAGAGAGACAGGATCAAACAACCTTTATTCAAAATGCAAAGGATTAATCCCTTAGGCCTCATGTACACTGGATGTCAGAACGCCTCCTCTGAATGCTGGAACTTGACATTAGTAAAGGAAGTAAAGAAATGTCCATTTGACCACTTTTACATGCCATGTTTACAGACGTTCATGAGCGTTTTCGTTTGGAAGCGTTTTTGCTTTTCTCGCTCTCTCTCTCTTTATTTTTCTCTTTTTCTCTCCCTCTTTCTCATAATCTCTCTATTAAAAAAAGGGAAAATAGTTATTTCTGCCAGTTTGGTTGGGGCCATTTTGGTGCTGCACTAACGGTGATGCCGTGTGGCTTCCAGATACTCCCAGTTTAAGAAGGTGGGAGCTTGAGGAAAAGCTCTTGCGGGAATAACTTGAAAAAGGCTTAGCAGTGATGAAAGAACAAACAACAGGTTCAGAGAGGAGTTAAAAGGATCTGTGTCAATTGGGCAATCCAGAACAGGTGATATCGCACTGCTTACTGGTATGCTGAATAGGTGCAGTAGTGTATAGGGAACTGGAGGGCAAACTGTGCTAGCTAGAGTCTCATTTTCTGGGATGAAGAGTGTTTGATGAGTTAGCAACCATCTCATCAGCCCTGTGTCTCAGGTGCAGATGCAAGAGGTGGAAGGACCCCCCATGTATTAATGGCATTAGGTCTGACAAACCAGCTCTGAATGGCTGTAGATGCAGAAAGAGCCCGGTGAACCTTCTATGTTTGGCTATAGATGTCAAAAGAAGACTGGCAAACCTGCTCAGTGTGGCTGAAGGTGCTCCTGCTATGGCCGCCTTGGAAAAGGAGTGCCTGTGGACTCAGCTCTATAGCCTGGACCGCAATTTTCTTCACTGGTCTGGTGCCAAGTTCTCCTCTCTAACTGGCTCTTGGTTGAGAGGAGCGGACTGACAGAGGTCCTTACTCTACCCCAGTCTGACACCAAGTGCCCTGAATCTTCCTGAGCAGCTTTCTGAATTTCTCTCCACTCCTCCTCCCAGGCCACTTAGCCCCCTGGGAACTGTAGTTTTCTTACCACTGGGATGCAATGCCACTTGTAATCAGTGAAACTACCTTCCCCACAGTCCTTTTCCTAGCAACCCCTCTTCCTCATAGTCCATTGTCAGCCAACCCAGAATGGACATAAAGAGTCAATAGAGGAGTAGCTACCAGCCATTCCGGGACTTGTTGTCCCACAATGATAATTCTGTAAAGTTTATTTTGTTTTCTCAAGAGAGGGAACTTTATATCAGCCTCTAGCTATACAAATATACCTTTACATGCTATGGACCTTCCCCAAGTCGGGGGGAAGTGACCCAGAGGAGCTTTGCTATTGAATAGGGACTGAAGTGGGAATGCCCCCTAATGGAGTAGTTTAAATATACTGTACACCATGTATTGGTAGCCTGCATCCACCTGGTACTTAAGGCGAGCCTGTGCTCAGATTATGCACACTAAAGTATTTATGTATTCTGAACAGGCAGTAAAATCACTTTAGAACAGGTTGACATTCATCTATGAATCTATAAGCATTGTGGATAAATACATTTTCCAGATTTTACAACATAAAAGAGCAGATCTTGGCAGCCTGCCAGTCCTCTTATAATTAGCAGTTGTTTCTAAGCGGTTAGATACTAATTGAAACTGACTTTTGAGTCTTTATTGTTATCTTTGAGGATTTTAAAAAAGAATCATTAAAATTCAAATTAAAATTTGATTTAAAATTAATTCAAATGAAAATCAACTAGAGAGGTCAGAGGTGGCTTGTTTTGAAGATCTTTTACTGTTTCATATGAGTATATAAATAATTTACTGTTCACAGTCTGGGCACAGGTGCACTTTAAGTATCCATTCCTGGAAACAGAGGGTCCCCTGTCTAATGTTGAATAACAGTTAAAATTGTTATAACTGTCCTTTAAAGCAGGAAAATGATGGCATACATATTGTGACAATCTTGGAAGAATAAAATGTTATCAATTCTGCAGCATATTTGGTATATAGGTCTTTATCACTTATGCAGAGGCTCATTCAGTGATTGAATACAACTGGCTTTGTTTACGCTCAGATATTTTGCTCAAGAGTGATTTTGTTTTGCATTTTGGAAGGATACTTGGGCAATTCAGCATTGTTAATGGGGCATTACAAATTCCTTGAAATATCCTGTGCATGCCATATTCTTGAACTTTATTGGTAAACAAGCAGTGAATGTGCATTCCAGCAAACAGAGGAAAAAAATCAAACACATTTGTCACATGGCAGTACTAAACTGCACTGTTAATTACAGGGCTCAGAAAAACTAACATAATCCTAACCAACATAAAATGACAAAAGAATAATTAGGATATGGTAATAGGAAAGAAATTAGATTCACAGTTGTGTGTTCAAGGCCCCGAGATCCCATAATTCTCTGCAGTTTGGAAGTCATGAAATTGTTGACAATCTAAATTACATACATTTAAATACATATCGGATTTGTATATATGATGTGTGTGAGTATAAAATCACACTGATTTGTATATGGTATAATTATGTTCCCATATTCGGATAAGGTCACATTTAATGGGTAATGTTGAACACAATTTTGAAAACAATGGGAAGTTAGCTAACAAGCAACATTGCATGTGGGCAATATAAACTAAGAACTACAGGCGTGTGGCGCAAAGTTATAGCAGAAGTGTGAATAGCTTTCCCGGAATTAAACTTTAACTAAAAATTCCTAAAATAGATTGTTGGAATACATTTCTATCAGTTAACATTTTTTATTGAATGCCTGTTTTTCTTCCAGTTCTGACTTCTATAAGAACTTATTTTGTGCCTTTAACATGCAGTGTTTTTTATAGTCAGGACTAAGTCCCAAAAAATTATCCATTATTATAATTTTTAATAGAAATAACTATTTAAAAACAACTCCAAACAAAACCTACATTCTTGGTGAGCAACAAATCTTGAAATCACCATCACTGACCTCTAAAGTAGCAACCACTGTGGAGTGATTTCACTTTAATTTCAACCTTCCAGCCCTCACATCTCTATGCAAACATACAGTAGGTTCACAGGAATAAGGGGAGAGAGACCAGTCTTAACCACTTCAGCTCCAGAAGGGTTTACCCCCTTTGTGACCAGGCCCTATTTTGCGATTCGGCACTGCGTTTCTTTAACGGACAATTGCGCTGTCATGAGACACTGTACCCAAACGACATTTTTCCCCACAAATAGAGCTTTCTTTTGATGGTATTTGATCACCTGTGCAATTTTTATTTTTTGTGCTTTAAACAAAAAAAGAGCGACAATTGTGAAAAAAAACAATATTTTTCACATTCTGCTATAGGACATTCCCAAAAAAAAAAATTTGAAAATCAAAATTTTTAAACATTTTAGGCCAATGTGTTTTCTGCTACATATATTTGGTAAAAAAAAATCGCAATAAGCGTATCGCGCCTACTAACTACCGGAAAGATTTATGTCATTTTTATTGTTTTTTACTAGTAATGGCGGCGATCTGCTATTTTTTGCGGGACTGTGACATTGTGGCGGACAGATCAGATCTCTAACTGACATTTCTGACACTTTTGGGGGTACCAGTGACATTACTACAGTAATCAGTGCTAAAAGTATGCACTGTTACTGTAATAATGCCATTGGCAGGGAAGGGGTTAACCCTGTGGGTGATCAAAGGGGTTAATGTATGCCTATATGCTTACTAACTGTGTGGGGGGGTTCTGTGACAGGCGCAGACAGATCGCAGTTTCAGCTTAGCTTGTTTACATAAGCAGGCGGGTCTTCTCTCCGATTTCTGGACGATCGGGGGGAGGAAGGCGGCAATCTAAACACAGCGGAAGTGCGGCTCCGGCGGCACGCATGCAGCTCTGGCGCCGCGCGCCGCGGAATCACATGCACTCTAGTCACGTAGTACTATGTGACTGGTCGCAGGGGAGCCGCACTGCCGCAGTAATATTACTATATTACTATAATATTAATATCGGCAAGTGGTAAAAAGGACCATTACTCACAAAATTTACTTTTCCTCCTGACAACAAGGTAAGAATAATGTGTCCTGCTCCAACAATAGAAGGGAGACATAGTTCTGGAGGGTTTACCTGGCAGCGCATCATTGGCAGCTGGCTGCAGGAACCCAGAAGAAAGCAATGATGTAGGAAGGGAACATGGAGGTGCAGATCCTGGCCCGAGGCACCAAAGCAGTGAATCATAGCCAAACAATGCTTCATTTGCTGGGCAGGTAAGTTTGTTTTCTGAAGAAAATTCTGCATAACAGATGGGACCTTAAACAAGGTCTCAAGAAATGTGAGTATGAATTGTTCTGCAGTGCCCGCAGGTTAAGAGTTCAGTGAACGCTTGTTTTAAAGCCCGTTTATTACTTGTAAGAATATGTAAAAATAAAAATGTCTTCAGTCTGGCCACAGTTCTACCTAAAAATAAGAGGCTTCAGTAATAATACATTAGTTTGAGTCTCTGTCTCACTGGATAAAGCCGTAACACAGATGCCACTCCTTAGACTCCCAAAATAATTGATTTTGCTTTAATATGGAAAATCTCTTGAAGAAGACTCTGGCATTGTAACCATTACTGAGGCTAAATGGAAAAACTAGGGAATGTAGTAGACAAATATCATTACTGAAATCTCTCAGAAATACTGTAAATTAACTCAATCAGAATAAAAAAATACTGACAATAGATTATATTATATATTTTTTTTTTTTAAGAATAGATCTGTGTTTCTTTCAAGAGGGTTGAAAGTTGAACTCCAGACAGATATTAAAAACCCAAATAAAACCAAAGAACATTTGAAAATACATGCGTAAGCTACAGGCCCCATCAAGGCACCCCATTTTCTGTAGTCCCTAACTCTAACTTCTAAGACTCGTTGCAAAGGCCAGTTAGAGGTGGGACACTGACCATTTGTTTGTATTGTTAATATAGTGGTAAGGCAACACACCAGTGGCATACCAAGGGGGGGTGTGGGGGGCGGCCCGCTCGGGTGCCACGCACTGGGGGGTGTCAGGCTGGCCTGCATCTCAGTGTGAAGGCATCTTCAATCCGCGCAGCTCAGGGGGGCGGTGGGTGGCGGCCAGCGGGAAGAAGGTGAGCAGCCTTGTGTGTGACTGGATAGGAGAGGGGATGGAACAGCTGCATATAGAGGAATTCATCTTTCCGTATTCCTCTTGCTGCCGCTGAATGGCTGATTCTCCTCTCCCTCCTGCAGTCATTCAGCGGCTTCAGGAGGAATATGGAGAGATCAAATCATCTATATGCAGCTGTCCCATCCCCCTCCTATACAACTTGATGGTCCCCTAGTGCTCTCCAGCCCTCCCCCAGTGCTCTTAACACCCCCCCGTGCTCTTAACACCCCCCTGCTCTTAACACACCCCCCTGTGCTCTTAACCCCCCCTCTCTTAACACCCCCCCTGTGCTCTAAAAACCCCCCTTGCTCTAAACACCTTCCCTGCTCTTAACACCCCCCCAGTGCTCTTAACACCCCCTGCTCTTAACACCACCCCCAGTGCTCTTAACACCCCCCTGCTCTTAGCCCCCCAGTGCTCTTGGCCCCCCCCCCCAGCACTCCTTAGCCCCCCCAGTGCTCCTTAGCCCCCCCGTGCTCTTTAGCCCCCCCTGTGCTCTTCAGCCCCTCAGTGCTCTTTACCCCCACCTGGTGCTCTTCAGCTCCCCACAGTGCTTTTCATCTCCCCCCTATGCTCTCTGGCTCCCCCAGTCCTTACCATCCCCCCCCTGTGCTCCCTGGCTCCCCCCCCAGTGATTTCCAGTTCCCCCCTCCCTCGTGCTCTCCATCCCCCTGGTTTTCCCTGTCCCCCCCAGTGCCCTCCACCCCCCGCACCTTCCAACCCCCCTGCAATGCTTTTCAAACCCCTCTTAAATCTCTCCAGTCCCCCCTCCCTCCCCCCGCACCCTTCAGCTCCTCCAGTGCTCTCTGCTTGCCCTGTGCTCTCCGGCCCCCCTAGTGCTCTTCTATCTTCTATCATGTCTGCAGTCTCTGACCTTCTTTTGTATCATGTCTGCAGTCTCTGACCATCTCATGTATCGCATCTGCAGTGTCTGACCATCTACTGTATCATGTCCGCAGTCTCTAAACATCCCTTGTATCACGTCCGCAGTCTCTGATCATCTCTTGTATCACGTCTGCAGTGATTGACCATCTACTGTATCATGTCCGCAGTCTCTGACCATCTCTTGTATCATGTCTGTAGTCTCTGACCATCTCCTGTATCATGTCTGCAGTCTCTGATCATCTCCTGTATCATGTCCTCAGTCACTGACCATCTCCTGTATCATGTCCTCAGTCACTGACCATCTCCTGTATCATGTCCTCAGTCACTGACCATCTCTTGTATCATGTCCTCAGTCTCTGACCAACTCTTGTATCATGTCCTCAGTCTCTGACCATCTCCTGTATGTTGTCTGCAGTCTCTGACCATCTCTAGTATACCGTCCGTAGTCTCTGACCATCTCTGTATCATGTCTTCAGTCTCTGACCATCTCTTGTATCATGTCCTCAGTCTCTGACCATCTCTTGTATTATGTCCTCAGTCTCTGACCATCTCCTGTACCATGTCCATAGTTTCTGACCATCTCTTGTATCATGTCCTCAGTTTCAGATTTCTCTTGTATTAGGTCTGTAGTCTCTGACCATCTCTTGTATCATGTCCACAGTCTCTGACTATCTCCTGTACCATGTCCGCAGTCTCTGATCATATAGTATTAGCTATCTGTTTATGCCAAAGGTAGGACTGTGCAGGGGAGGCAGAGAGTGCAAATGGGGGAACTGTGATTAGAGAGACCGGGGGGGGGGGCAGACTGCAAATGGCACTGTGATAGGGGGGCTGTGAAATTTATGCAATAAATATTCTTGGAAACATTACAAATTTTTGCAGGTGTTTTTACATTTTAAAGTTGGAGGGGGGGTGCCAGATATAGGATCCGCCCTGGGTGCCAAATGCTCTAGGTACGCCACTGCAACACACTGACCCCTTTGCTGCCATAGTGCTATTTGCTGGGTGTTCAGTGTGCCCCTGCACCTTTAAGGAGGGGTGGGCTTCCTCCAGCTCATCTGCCCTCTACCTATCCATTAAAATGCTTGTGCTTCCACTGTGGAGACTCTTAGAAGTTAGAGTCTCCACAGTGGAAGCACATGCATTTTAATGGAGCTCATGAATTTCTTTGTTTTTTTCAATGTTAAAACCCATCCCAACAAATGTTATCTATTTTTTAAAATAATCATTCTTGTAAATGTAATTAATATACATACTTACATTTTGCTTTAAGCCTCTTGATACCAATCAAGTGCCCTGCATTCACTTGGCAAGGAAGAAAAAAAGGAAGTAGAGGGATGACCTTGTAAAAGGAAGAGAGGGAATCCGCGCTATGGAAAGGAATTAGAAAAGATGGCTGCAGTCCACTTCAAGATATAGCCCTAAAAGCCCTATAGCCTTATCAGTATTCCATGTGTTTGTTTTGGGTTTTTTACCAAAATTACAGGCTGAGATGGGTAGGTGACTTAGCTGTGTTGCTTAACTGCAGATAAGGAAAGTCAGATTATTAGCTTGGCTTTGCAATGTGTTAGAGTTGTGTAGACCTCAAAGTGGTATTAAATCCAAAACCAAAAATGTAAAATATTGCAGCTTATGAAACATTGGATGTAGTTGCTGCATTTGTTTTCTTTTTTTAGGCTTTTTTCCCTCTGTTTTCACCTGGTGATCAGGCCAGTAACACACCTCCTGTATTAGAGTGCCTCACTCTGAGTGCACAAGGGGGCACATTTGGACAGCAGCATTGTTAATCAAGGTGAAGGGGGGTGTTAGATGGACAAGCAGATTTAGATACGCTAACAGATTGAAGACAAACTCCAGCTCACACTTCAAAAAACAGTTACAGCAAACATTTATTTTTTCTTGGGATGTTACAAAAAAAAAAAAAAAAGCACAATGTTTGATTTTGGGTCTAATACTACTTGAAGACTGGATGGACAGAAATACAAATCTTTTGGCAGGCAAGACCGCTTCTATATATGTATTTCAACTTTTCAACTGTGTATTTAGCTGTTAGCCAGAATTCATCTTTAAATTCATTTCCTGTTGAGTTTTCCAATCTGTATGTAGTCTTTGTTCAAAACATCTATTACCTGTTTAGATAAATTTCGGTTTTAACTATTAGCCTGTCAGTATTTTAAAGTGCTTATTTGTCTTAGAGCATAGCTTTTTTTTTTTTTTTTTGTAAAATACTACACTTTGGAACCCTTGCCATAAGTAAAATATCAGTGTGCTTTAACAAATGCTTCTAGACTGCAAAGCAAGCATTGTACAAAATAAACATGAATACATTTTAAAAATATGAGAGGAGAGCCTGGTCTAAGCCAAGTGCCCAACTGCTCCTCCATTCACACAGTTCCTCCATGATAAAACGGAGAGAATTCCATGACACACCGCAGACAAGACATGGCTTGCATTTTATGAATGGGCTGCAAAATGCCAGCTGTGGTGTGGAGTAACTGTGCAGTTTATACTGGAGTATAGATAGAGGTATCTCAATTCTGCTATAATTACTTCCCAAAATTCTATCCAGTTTACATTTGCTTTACTGATTGCTGTTAGGTCACAGTTTTACCTTATAACTTGCCATAATACTGTTTCTAATGTGGTAGAGCTGGGTAGTAGTTCATTACCAGACCCATATTTAATTAATAAGAAAAATAAAGTATTATTTCAGGTATCCATATATCTTAGATAAATTTGTGTAATATTTAGGTTTTTTTGGTTATTTATTTATTTAATTATTTATCTGACAGGTTCAGGGCATCTTTCTAGTCTAAAATCCTTTTAGAAACACCACACTTTATGTAATAAAGAAACAAAATATGCATTGGTATTTTACTATTATTTTTTTCCACAGATTTAAGTTAATAGGTATTTATGAAAATTGCATGTTTAATTCCAAATAAGCTAATTTAATTTTTCTGCAATAAACATAACAGGGCAATTCTGTATCCCTGCTTTAAAATGGTATCAGTCGCTCATGGGGTTGATGAATACAACTAAGAATGACAGGTTTCATGTTTCTAATCCTTTGGAAGCTATTACTGTGTTCTGAAATGTAACATTTTCTCTAAGCTTGCTATCTTGTCAATGCAAACCATGGAAAAAAGGAACAATCCCTTACAAGTGCATGCTGCTAATTGCAGTTACATTCTGTCAGAAAGTCCAGAGCTACAAACAAGAAGTGTTTTGAAACAAGTTATGTGTCTCTCTATATTACAGCCTTGCATATTCATCTGTTTTTTAACAAATTATAAAAAGTTTTTTGAAAATCTGCTATTTGTGCATTATTAGGAAAATGTCACCCCTTCCCCCTCCCTATCCTCTTGGTTCAAAAAATATTGCAAAACTATACTTGTCCCAAATTTTTACTGAATAAAGTGGCAGCTAGAAACATTTACTGATATTTTGATGTACCCGCAAGCAAAGTGAGATGCTTTCTGGAGTGCAAGCAAGCAAAGTGAGATGCTTTCTGGAGTGCAACAGTTTCCCCAAAATGTTGAGCACTGTGGAATGCACAGAGAGCAGTAATCACTTGCTCTGGTCTGCTCATAGTTTCATGGACTGAGAGTTTCCCCCTGTCTCTGGAAAAAGTTTCTAGAGCTTTGGGAGGAAAATTCAAATAACCGCTTTGAATATTTATCATGCCCTGGCCAATCCCTGGGGAGGTATGCCCAGAAGGTGGTCTGGGAGGTGGTAAACAATCTTGAGATTTGGGGAGACTGCTATTTGTTCCATCAGGGAAAGTTCCAAAAGCCTCAAGGGACAGTTGCCTCTGAGGCATCCTATGGACTGAGTTGCAAATCTGTCAATGGTTCGGCCCAAGCTTGAGTTCGGTCTGAACATCGGCGGTTCTCTCGTTCGGGGCATTCAACTATTTGTTCGGCCTGCCAAAATGCCCCACAATGCACTGCACCCGAATGGCTGAAGCAATGAATGCTTTTCCCAATAAGAGCACAGAACACTGTCAGAGCCATGATTGGAGAAAGTAATAATGACTGTGTCCAATCATGGCTCATTGCTCAAAGACCCATCCCACACTATAAAAGGTTCCTTCCCAGAGTAGCCATTTGCAGTGTGATATTTGAGTGGAGATAGGTAGAACAGGGCTTTGTTCATTGCTATAGTGTGCTATTGTGGTTCTATTGTGAGTGTAGAGTGTCAGTGTAGTGTGAATATAGTGATAGGGCAGCGTAAGTGTAGTGTGTCCTTCCTTTTTTACTATAGTGTCAGTTTAAGGATATTTGTGTCACCACAGGATGACACTGTGGACACTAGGGTGATTCTGTGCCTCGTCCTAGTTATAAATATCAAAGAAGGAATGAGAGTAGTTGGACTTTGTTGGCACAACAACAGGACAATACGTCATAAAATGTTTAGTTTTTATTAGAAAAATTAATTAAAAAGAGATTTATAGGGATGTAGAACAGACATACATGAAAACATAGATTTAAAATTATTGCTGATAATATAGGAACCAATACATGTGAAAACCCCACACAACCACATAGTTGAAAAATAGGAAAATAATATATATAATAATGTAGACAGTAAACAATCTACAAAGACAAAAAAGTTGCATGTAAGATTTAAGCATTGAAATCTATTTTTCAGCACAATAGTGCTTATAAATATGTTGTAGTTCGTTTCAGCAACCGTAGTCGCATACAAAGGAGCTGTATACAATATATATTTTTTCTTACCACATGATGTAAAATTGTTCGTAGAGTACAAAGGAAAATTCCATACACATCAACAGTTGCTAGTTAAAACAGAAGCGGGTCAGTATAGGCTTGTGGTCCAGAACCATATGTGGAGGTGGGGGGATATTTAGGGTAAAAAAATGCATCAATCTAGGTGTGATGTAAATAATATCTTTAAGAATCATGTATAATAGAACCATTGAGGGATATTGTATGCAATATAGTAGTGAGGAAGGGAAGAGAAAAGGTTGTTAATCTCATATCCTTACTCACAAGAAGGGTTATTAAGTTTGATGTTGGAGGGGTGTCCCGAAAGCAGGCTTTTAAGGCACGGCAGAGCAGTAAAAAGTATATATATTTCTATATCGAAGCACTGGATGTTGCCAAGAATTACATATTAGTAGAGATATACAATTGTGCCACTAAAATAATAGAAGTAAAAAGAAAATAAATAAGATGAATTTAAATTCAGAAAATTAGGGCCATATATGTATAAAGATTCTAATAATATTACTACTTTTACATGTGACAGATTAGGTCACATCAATGTATTGAGGGTATTATAAATAAATTAAATTAAAATTAATACATTTTTCTAATAAAAACTAAACTTTTTATGACGTATTGTCCTGTTGTTGTGCCAACAAAGTCCAACTACTCTCATTCCTTCTTTGATAGTTTCAGTTTAGTTTGTCAGGGCAGGTTTACTGCCATACATTGAAGTGTATTAGTTTAGTGTGTCAGGGTAAGTTTACTGCAGTATATTGAAGTATGTCAGCGTAGAGTGTCAGGGCACTTTTACTGCAGTATATTGAATTGCTTCAGGGCACTTTTACTGCAATATAATAAAGTGCGTTAGTGCACTTTTACTGCAGAATATTGAAGTGCGTCAGTGCACTTTTACTGCAATATAGGGAAGTTTGTTCGTGCTGTTACCAAAAATATATATGAGTTAATCTCAGACAATATTTGGGTTAATAATGAGAGTTCTATGACTGTGTGAAAACTTTAACACAACAATTATTTATTTGTATAAGGTTTGCAAAGCCTACGTAATTTACAACAATATAACTATTATACATACTACAAAATGTAAAATATCCCTAGTTTAACTAAACAAATACAATGCATAGAGTATAGACTCATATACACACACTATGACCGACACAGATAAAATATACAATGTACCCTTACTCCTTCATAATTACCCTTGGTGCGTCCTCGTGCTTTCCCATGCCAAACAGGAAGTCACCCTTTCTCCCCGAACCTAATATAGACCCATCGCAAATCTATCTACAATAAATTCCCAAGTATGAGTTTGCAATCAAAAATGGGTACATTTACTTTCATTAATATATATTTACAATTACTGATGGAGTTTTATACATAAACCCCTCATCCTCACAACACGGTAAGGTAGATTACGCCTAAACTCCATATGGCAACAGTGCACTTTTACTGAAATATATTAAAGTGCATTAATGCACTTTTACTGCAGTATATTGAGTTGCTTTATTTCACTTTTACTGCAGTATATTGTAGTGTGTCAGTGGGGTGTATCTGTGTAGTGAGTCCTCAAGTTAAATTGCACCAAACACCACTTTCTATTGATTAAATTGCATCCAAGTACACATTTTCCTGTCTCTATTACATCATGTCTGGGTGGCAGACATTCCTATGCCACTATAAGGAGGCCAACAGCATCTGTTTCCACAAACAAAGGTGGACGTGGTCCGTCCTCAGGCAGGGCATTATTTCCTCTGTTTAGCAATGTTGCTAGTGCTATCCAGCCACAGCATGCTGAGGAAGAGGTGGGCTAGCTTACTAGACCATCCTCTTCCTCCATCACCCAAGCATAGAGTGCTAGTGTGCAGTTCACTGCAGCTGCCAGAGCGGCATTTTCTGCCTTCTTATCCACAGCTACTCCTGCCATAGCCCCAGCATCATACATGAAGGAATCAGCTGAGTTATTTGAACACAGCGTCAGCCACTTGCTTCTTGACGATGCACAGTCATTACTTGATTCTGATGTTGGTTCTGAGGTTGAGGAAGGGAGAAATATGAGCCTACAGTGAGGGGAGAACACCGGTAAACAACAAATTGGCAGTCATGTTCCCCTATAAACTTGGGCCAGAGTGTACTATAATTTGGCTTCTTCACATAAGCCTTGCTCACTGTAGTGCAAAACTTTGCTATTTCAATCCAAAGTCTGCCAGACAAAAGAATCTATCCAAAAAAATCTCTAATCTTGTTCCTAGTGCATGAAAGCTTGCAGGGAAAATCAATTTAAATGTATTTTTTTTATATATGTAATTTCTGCTTCAGCAGGTTTAATACACGATACAGAGGAGCCACTTTACAGGCAGACTAAGGGGACCCCCCACCCAGGCACTATATTTAAAGGAATTTTTCATTTTTAACATTTCACTTTAAGCATTAGTAAATCACTGCTTATTTAAAAATGATCCTTTTTACAAACTTTTTGTTCATTAATGCATGTCCAGGGCAGTACCCGAACTCCCATAACCTTTGTATGTCCAATTACTTACATATACTGTACCTTGAAAACGTCATATCTGACTAAACGTATGTCGGTCGCAGCGTGCTGACGTCACTAGAGTGATACGGAGGACAGGCTGAAGAGCCGACCGGCTTGCCTTTCTGATCAAGCGATCCTTCTCTTCATGTTTGTAAGTTCCTGTCTTTTTGTTTTTATAATAAATATACGGTTTTACACTGTGGGGCTTTTTACTTTTGTTTATATGACCCTCTGACTGATGCTGTGTACAGAATATGAGTCTCCACAACATGCTGGAATTGCTAGATTGATACCACTGGTCATAATTTAACATCCATCTGGTAAGCGGTTTGTAGGATTGGGGTGACGGTCCTTCTGTGTGGAGCTGACCCTCTTTTTATCACGATTCTACTTTCCACTGGCAATACATCTCTTTCTGGTAAGCAGGTATTTATATTGGTGGAGGTACAGCTTGTTCAAGCTTTTTGGTGTTTGTATACACTTAATTTGGCGATTTATCATCTTAATCTGGTAAGCAGATTGCACTACAGGTGGCGGTTCTTGCACTTGGTGTCGTTTCATCATTTAGAAGAATCCCTTTATACATTGTTTAGTTTATTATATCAGTGTTACGCTATGGGAGCCTATATCATTTATCTTTCATGTGGGTGTTCTAATGTCTGCTGAGTCAACTTGAGCCACGGGACCAATCACACAGCGAATTGCTGGATTGATATTACTGGTCATAATTTAACATCCATCTGGTAAGCAGTTTGTTGGATTAGGGTGACGGTCCCTCTGTGTGTAGTTGACCTTCTTCTTTTTATCACAAATTTACCTTCCACTGGCAATATATCTATCTCTGGTAAGCAGATAGTAGTATAGGTGGAGGCACAGCTTTTTCAAGCTATCCGGTGTTCACATACACTTAATTTGGCGATTTATTATCTTAATCTGGTAAGCAGATTGCACTACAGGTGGTGGTTTTTGCACTAGGTGTGGTCTCACCATTTAGTGGAATTCCTCTTCACATTGTTTAGTTTATTATATCAGTTTTACGCTATGGGAGCCAATATCATTTATTTTACATGTACATGGTCTAACGTTTGCTGAGTCATCTTGAGCCACGGGACCCATTACACAGCGGAATTTGTGTATAAGATATCCCTCCGAAGTCTTTTGGTGTTATACCATCCTATTGGGCGTATTATCTGAAGCATTCTGGTAAGCAGGTTGCACAACTAGTGGATGTTCATCTTCAATCAGTGGATTTCACTATCCCATATCCAATGAGCATTTTGGAGTATCCCATACCCCAATTTCTCTTCTGTTACAAGTTCTACAAGCAATAAATTACAAAAAGACAATCCCTAGACTGTTTATTGGAGTTGGAGTGAATGGACCGTTGCTTGGGTGACTGGCGTTCTTTGTACTGTTTGGGAAAGAACCAGTTCATATCAGTGGCCCCTGCGGGGGTAGCGCTACAAGTGTCCAGTGTTTAGGATGCCTGGGGCAAGCTTGGAGACATCTCATGTCCTTAAAAATGACTAGTATGCTTGCATTATTAAACGGACATACTATGTCGACTTTTTGGTATTTCAGGAAAATCAACGTCTACAGATTTTGCTATGTCCTGACATAGTGCAAAGGCTATATTTTTCATTAGGCATGGTAGAACCATAGCTTTTCCTGATCGGCAACATCTAACGTGGCTGTAAACCTCTGGGATGAAAAATGAACAAAGCATATCCCTCTATATTGTGTACTTGCCTCAATCCAAAGCACCTTGTGTAGTTCCTCTTTAATCTCTCCTTACTCCGCTATCTTTATGAGTCACTTCAGACTGTCTAACTCGATACTAAGCAATCCTGAGAGACGCCCCCCTCCAGCACACAGAAGGTGAATGACAGCCTCAGCTGGGCACATTTTCTTATGAGACTGTCTAGAAGGGTGTGTCCATTCCCTCCATGCAGGTCTCAGGTTATATTGAGCCCTCCTCTTTATCCTGTACAGTGTGTGACATCAGATCCCCATCCTCTGCCTTTTGGAGCTGAGAAAATCTATTGATCTGTGTGTTTTAGGAGTCTGTAGAGAACAGATGATTGCACATAAACAGGTATAACCTTTGTAGGATAATTAGTTTTATCTCTGTGTATCACCAGAGGTTAATAACATAAGTGGCTATATGTAAGGGTTTACAACCACTTAACAGTGCTTTAGACTTTGTGCTGTTATAGTTACCTAGTGTAATGTTCTGGTACCTTTGGTACCCTAATTCCACTTTTCCTAAGTGTATGCGCCCCACC
Organism: Pelophylax lessonae; assembly: GCF_965119305.1. Lineage (NCBI taxonomy): Eukaryota > Metazoa > Chordata > Amphibia > Anura > Ranidae > Pelophylax > Pelophylax lessonae. The sequence continues at coordinate 364,163,920 of NC_138772.1, forward strand.
ATTCTCTTTTGGTAAGGTGCGCATACACCTTTAAGACCGATGCTGTCATCACTGAGCGCCGCTAGAGCGGCTATTTCAACCTCCGGCGGTCTCACTCACATGTTCGTTCAACGCCGCATAATCTGCCTTGAAGCTCTCATGCTTGCAAGCATACCTCGCTATCGGAACCACGCTGCTGATCCCTGTATCCCGCTACCGGATCATCCGCTCTCGCCGAACCTCTCCTCTACTACATTGCTACTAGTGATAAGTACCCCACAGGGGAAACCTCTATAACCTTCATACTAAAGCTTACACTATCTAGCTCTGCATACTAAGGACTATTACTACATCTGCATTAACTAAGATTGCTAGCTCTTGAGCCTAATACCATCTGCTCTTGCACTGGGTTGGTCTATCCTGTATGTTCATCTGCTACTCTATCATCTGCTACCATACATGATTGCTTAACCTATCTGCATCCCATCTGCTACTATCTTACTTTCAAGAACATTCCTTTCAAGTGTCTGTCATCTACCATCTCTACCCAACCTGTCTCTTCAGCCTATCATCACTATATTACTATACATATAAGTCACTCTAGGAACATCTTATTGAGTGTGTGTATCTACTTGCTGAATTGAGACTATCCACACATGATGAGTCTTGGGAGTTGGGATTGGTGTCTCAGCGTTTCTCTACATGACTACTGAAGTGGAATATTTCTGCAGCTGTAAATCCACATTATACATAAAACGCAGGAGCGTTACAGATTGAACGAACCTCAAATGGATTCAGCAGAAATAACCACTCAGGTGACACAATTAAAACAGCAAGTAACTGCGTTAATACACGCACTTGCTGAATTAAGAGAAGAAAATCAGGCTCTGACGCAGCAGGTAACCAGACTGACACAACTTACCACTGCTCAGTCCCCTGAACCCAAAATAAATCCTCCTTTGGTATTTACAGGCGATTGCAAAAAATTTTGCGAATTTAAAAACGCATGTGAGTTACTTTTCTTGCTAAAACCCCGTACCTACCTTACTGATCACATTAAGGTTTGTACTATTATTTCTTACCTAACAGGTGATCCTCGGGCCTGGGCAGACTCTCTTTTTGAGAAAAACGATCAGCTTCTCAAATCCTATACCTTATTTCTAGCAGAACTTACTAGCCTATATGATGATCCCAATAGGCAGAGTACTGCCGATCTTCAATTAAGGTCCTTGAAACAAGGTAGGAGACCTGTGGAAGACTTTGTCGCAGAATTCAAGAGATGGACCCTTGATTCAGAATGGAATGATGCATCTCTGAAAACTCAATTTAGGCTTGGCCTATCAGAGGCCGTTAAAGACGAGCTCGCCCGAGCGGATCTGCCAAAAATCCTGGATGCATTGATACAACTCAGTATCACCATAGATAGAAGACTACGAGAAAGAAAGGCTGAAAAAATGGGAATGCCATTATCCAGTTCTTCTCGGATTTCGGCCGATGACCCCACTCCTATGGAGGTAGGAACCATACGCCCACCTCTATCAACTATGGAAAGAGCCAGAAGACGATCTGGTAATCTCTGCTTGTACTGTGCATCCCCGGATCACAAGATAAACGTCTGTCCCCTAGTCTACAAAAAGAAGGGTGAGTGTTCACATGTCCTCCTAGGGGGATTGACAACTTCAATTACTAACCCTTACCTTTTTGTTTGCTTAACATTACAGTGGGACCAGAACAGGATTACTACTAAGGCCATGATTGACACAGGATCTTGTGGAAATTATATTGACATACGTTTTTCTGCTTTAAATAAAGTCCCTATTATTTCTAAACCTAAACCTGTCCCAGTGAGTCTTATTAACGGTGTTCCTTTATCCTCTGGTCCGATTACTGATCAGACACAGGCACTCCTAGTCACTACTAACGGGTCTCATATGGAGACCACTACCTTCGATCTAATACCTTCACCCCACTTTCCCATTGTTTTGGGACTTCCCTGGTTACACACACATCAACCAACCATAGATTGAAAGGAACGGACCCTGGCCTTCCTCTCTTGCTATTGCGAGGGTACGTGTAACCTCCCGTCTTCCGGGAAGATCCTGTCTGTGGTGACAGATGAGATTGCACCACTATGTTATCAGGATCTCTCTGAGGTTTTTCTTGAGAAAAATGCTCAAGCACTACCTCCCCATCGAGACTATGATTGTAGTATTGATCTACTCCCAAATAGCAAATTGCCGTTCGGTCATGTTTATCCTCTTTCACAGGATGAACTTTCCCATCTCAAAGAATATTTGGATGAGAATTTGAAAAAAGGTTTTATTAGACCTTCCACTTCTTCCACAGCAGCAGGACTCTTTTTTGTCCGCAATAAGGACTCAAGTCTCAGGCCTATCATCGACTATAGGCAATTGAATGCTATTACAATAAAAGATCGCTATCCTCTACCGCTTATCCCTGAACTCATTGAGCAGGTGCGTGGAGCTACCTATTTTTCAAAATTGGACCTGAAAGGGGCATACAATCTCATTCGAATCCGTGATGGACACGAGTGGAAGACTGCATTCAGAACCAGATATGGATTGTTCGAATATCTTGTAATGCCATTCGGGCTATGCAACGCCCCTGCAGCCTTTCAACGATTTATAAACGATATTTTCAGAGACTTACTAGATGTCTGTGTTGTGGTATATCTGGACGATATACCTATATATTCACGATCCTTGTCTGAACACATAAGACATGTAAGACTAGTATTATCGAGATTGCTTGCACACAACCTATACGTGAAACTGAAAAAATGCTTGTTTCATAAAGAAGAGGTACTGTTTCTAGGCTACATCATATCCAAAACAGGAATCAAGATGGACATGAGTAAGATATCCTGCATTCAGGATTGGCCTACACCAACCACCCCCAAGGCGCTACAGCGATTACTTGGATTTTCTAATTTCTACAGGAAATTCATCAGGAACTTCTCTGCCATTGTGAGACCCCTCACACAGCTCACTAGCATTAAGAGACCATTCAAATGGTCAGATGAAGCAAATAAAGCTTTTCACCTGTTAAAGACAAGGTTTACTTCTGCTCCCTTACTACGCCATCCAGACCCATCCCTCCAATACATTCTGGAAGTAGATGCGTCAAACATGGCAGTAGGAGCAATACTCTCCCAACGACCAACTAACACTTCACCACTCCATCCAGTCGCCTTCTTTTCTAAATCCTTAAGCAGTCCAGAGGTAAATTACCCCGTGGGTGAAAAGGAACTGCTTGCTATAAAATTGGCTCTGGAGAATTGGCGACATCTACTCGAAGGCACCCGATTACCAATACTTATATACACGGACCATAAAAATCTTCAATATCTTCAGACTAACAAAACTCTCTCTCACCGACAGGTACGATGGTCACTATTCTTTCTAAGGTTTAACTTCCTAGTGACCTACACACCTGCAGATAAGAACAAAAAGGCGGATGCACTATCACGACTAACTGAAGAAAACTACTTCGAAATCCCTTCTGTTCCTATAATACCTCACAAGCGTATTATTGGAGTTGTCCGTTCTTTGAAGGAAGAGGTTTTGCATGGTATAAGTTTGGATTCACCCCCACCACAACTAAATACCGATGCAGAAGGCTTCCTCTACTACAACGACAAACTTTACATACCACCTACCATGCGCACCAAGATCTTGGATTTATCGCATGATGTGCCTATGGCAGGACATATGGGTATGACAAAGACTCTTAATCTGATTACCAGACAATTCTGGTGGCCTGACATGAAAATATCTATACAAAAATTCGTCTCTTCATGCAATGTCTGTGCCAGGTCCAAAATTGACACTACGAGACCATCCGGTCTACTATGCAGTCTACCAATACCCCAAACTCCATGGGAAGTTGTGTCCTTGGACTTTATAGTAGAACTACCTCCTTCCAAAGGATTTAATACCATCTTGGTGTCAGTGGACCATCTGACAAAGATGGCACATTTCATTGCTATTCGCAGACTACCTTCATCCAAACAAACGGCAGAACTCTTGATGAAACATGTCTTTAAGTTACATGGTATCCCAAAAACTCTTCTGTCTGACCGTGGATCACAATTTATTTCCAAGTTCTGGCAAGAACTATGTCACATACTACGAATTGAGCGGAAGCTCACTTCTCCTTACCATCCGCAGACCAACGGACAGACTGAAAGAGTCAACCAATGCATCGAGCAATATTTACGTTGTTACACTTCTTAACAACAGGATGATTGGGTGGATCTTCTCCCTCTGGCAGAATTTGCCTACAACAACGCAACCCACAGTACGACCAAGCAGAGTCCATTCTACTTGAACTATGGGTTTCATCCCACTATTCTTCCACCACGCATCCTTCCTTCAAATAACCCAGTAGCCTCAGACTATCTTACCCAAATAAAGGACTCTCTGGGTTTGCTTAATACTACCATTGCACACGCTCATAGTCAACAAAAGAAGTACTATGATCTTCGCAGAAGACCTTCTCCTCAGTATGCTATTGGGGACCTCGTTTGGCTCTCAACAAAAAATTTAAGACTGAAAATCCCTAGCAAAAAGCTTGGACCTCTCTTCTTGGGACCTTTCCCAATCAAGAAACTTATTGGAAAAGCTGCAGTACAGCTTACATTGCCAATAGACCTCAAAATACATCCCATTTTCCATGTGTCGCTACTGAAGCCCCATGTTCCTGACCAAGGAATAAGGCCTACTATCCCACTTCCTCCTCCTGTACAAGTTGAAGGTGGAGAAGAATATGAGATAAAAGAGATTCTGGATTCTCGTATCCACAGAAGAAAACTTCAATACTTAGTTCGATGGAAGAACTATGGGCCCCAAGACGACACCTGGCTAAACACCTCTGACATACATGCCCCTAGATTAATCCGCAACTTTCATGCGAAGTACCCAGACAAACCAGCTCCAGAGGCCTTCAGGAGCCGGCCTTAAGGGGGGGTACTGTAATGTTCTGGTACCTTTGGTACCCTAATTCCACTTTTCCTAAGTGTATGCGCCCCACCATTCTCTTTTGGTAAGGTGCGCATACACCTTTAAGACCGATGCTGTCATCACTGAGCGCCGCTGGAGCGGCTATTTCAACCTCCGGCGGTCTCACTCACATGTTTGTTCAACGCCGCATAATCTGCCTTGAAGCTCTCATGCTTGCAAGCATACCTCGCTATCGGAACCACGCTGCTGATCCCTGTATCCCGCTACCGGATCATCCGCTCTCGCCAAACCTCTCCTCTACTACATTGCTACTAGTGATAAGTACCCCACAGGGGAAACCTCTATAACCTTCATACTAAAGCTTACACTATCTAGCTCTGCATACTAAGGACTATTACTACATCTGCATTAACTAAGATTGCTAGCTCTTGAGCCTAATACCATCTGCTCTTGCACTGGGTTGGTCTATCCTGTATGTTCACCTGCTACTCTATCATCTGCTACCATACATGATTGCTTAACCTATCTGCATCCCATCTGCTACTATCTTACTTTCAAGAACATTCCTTTCAAGTGTCTGTCATCTACCATCTCTACCCAACCTGTCTCTTCAGCCTATCATCACTATATTACTATACATATAAGTCACTCTAGGAACATCTTATTGAGTGTGTGTATCTACTTGCTGAATTGAGACTATCCACACATGATGAGTCTTGGGAGTTGGGATTGGTGTCTCAGCGTTTCTCTACATGACTACTGAAGTGGAATATTTCTGCAGCTGTAAATCCACATTATACATAAAACGCAGGAGCGTTACACCTAGTTGGTAAGGTTGAATAAAGACACCATTCCATCCAGCTCAAGCAGAAACCTAGAATATAAATCAAAGGTGTAATTATAACTACTGAACAAAGGACCATATGACTGATTTGGAGCCTGGAAGTACAGAGGAATGGAACTATATAACTACACAGCGGTTTATGCAGATAGCCAAAACATTTGTCTAATATGTTTACATAAAATAAATATACAGTATATAGGCATGGAAATTAGAAAAGCAGAGATCCACTCAATTACTATGGAGCCCCACCACACCAAAGTATGAACACGATTAAGCCCTACTTTAACAGTATATTAACTTATACTTATAGGAAAATATAATTTTTAATATAACATAATATCAATGTATAGACATGTACAATTTGTTTCCCTTCCGAATATAAATTCGGACAGATTTTTGGGTATTCGGATGTATCTGAATTTGCGAATAAAATAGTAACAAATTTAGTTGAAATTAGTTTTGTTTGTTCATTTACTAACGAATTCCAAATTTTCGAAACAATTCAAATTCAGATCGGTCGAAAATATTGACCATCTCAAATTCTGCATGAAGAATAGTTGGTTGTTAAGGAGCAGGCTGGGAAACCAGCCACCGTCTCCTTAACAACCGATGACTCATCAGCATGCTTTCCCACTGACAACTGAAATATAAACAAAAGAATACCCGCAATAGAAAAGTTAGAAAAAAAAAAACAGTGTGGGGTCCCCCCCAGTCCATACCAGGCCCTTCGGGTCTGGTAAAGATTCTAAGGGGAACCCCACACCAAAACTAAAAACAAAATGGCATAGGCCACCCCAAAATTCATACCAGACCCTTATCCGAGTATGCAGTCTGGCAGGTCAGGAGGGCGGGGGGGCAAGCGATCACCAGGTGACGTCAGCGGTCGATGATGCCAAAAGGGGGCAGGTTCGTCCGCTGACATCACCTAATGACTCCGCACCTTAGCTATTTCATAAATGTCAGATGGAGGAGTAGGCAGTCATTCGAGAGCCTTCAACAAGGTAGATTATTTTTTTTTATTTTTTATGTCCAGGGATGCAGCACTCGGCGTAATTGATGATGGATCTACTTCAGGGACATTGTTTTTTTATTTTTTTAATAAAATAAAGGAATTGTCTAAAACTTGTGTACTGTCTTTATTCACTGTAACACTTGTTCGGTGAAAAGGTAGAGGTACTATGTACCCCATACTCATTCACATAGGGGGGCTGGTACCTGTGGCTCCCCTTGTAAAAGGGGGCTTTTAGATTCTGATAAGCCCTCTGCCGGCAGACCCCCACAACCACTGTCCTGGGTTGTGGGGAAGAAGCCCTTGTTCCTGTGTTGAGGGCATGTGGCCTGGTATGGTTCCTGACCTGCCGAGTTGCATGCTCAGATAAGAGTCTGGTATGGATTTTGAAGGGACACCACACCATTTTTTTTTTAATTTTTGTGTGGGGTTCTGCTAAAAATCCATACCAGACCCAAAGGGCTTGTTATGGATTGGGACGGGGAGCCCACGCTTTTTTTTTTTTTCTAACTTTTCTATTGCCGGTATTCTTTTGTTTACATTTCAGCTCTCAGTGGGAAAGCATGCTGACAGCTGATGAGTCATCGGTTGTTAAGGATGCGGCGGCAGGCTTCCCGACCCGCTTCCTAACAAAAAACTATTCTTCACACAGAATTCTAATTGGCTGATAATTTTTTGACCGATCTCAATTTGAATTGTTCTGAAAATTTGGAATTCCTTAGAAAATTTATAAATGAAATGGAATTTAATAAAACAAAAGTAAATGAGTTCCAATACGAATCCACAACACAAAATTGGTAACATAACGAACCTACTAGAAACAAAACAAAATATTTGTTTCCGTTCTCCACATGTCTATTAATGTATATTGTTATAATATAATGTATACATTGTGTAGCACAATTCCCAGCCGTTTTACTGGATATGGGTCCCCCTCGGTTACCGGCCGCTAACAACAGCACATTTAAGCATGTTTCTCCAAGTGTGAGCACTGAGACAATGACCAGTCCAGTATCTTTGTTTTTTTTATTTATTTAGGAACTTGGATGGGAGAAGGGATGAGTGGGATACTCCTTTAACTCAACTATGTACAATAGGGCGGAGACTCTTAAGAAGTACTGTTTGACGCTGGGTAACGCTGGCTGAATGCCCGCCAATGCTGGCTTGAGGCTTGTTAATGATGGCCAGATGCCGGTGAACTTTTCTTGTAACTGAGCTTCAACTAAAGAAATCCCCTCTTAGCTGCCTAAGGTACTCCTTCCTGAGGTAGCTACTCGTACACTTTTGCTGCACTGCTGAACGCTTCAGGGCACACACTGGCTCCCCTTTCACTCTCTTATCTTAAGGGCTTAACACTGGGCACCCCCTTTCTATGCCCCAACTACTGGTTAGCTGGCTCCTGGATCCCTTCGACCTTCTGGAGTGGCCCCCTCTCTTAGGCAGACCCCTGGGCAGATTTTGAGTACTCACAACACTGTTTTTCCTGGAAACTTCTGCCCAGCAGCTCCACTCAGTCAACAACACTCTGGATCCCTTTATGCAGCCCAGCTCAACCTCCGGTCCTTCAGGCCAACTGCCCAGGACACCTTCACTCTCTCTGACAGGAGGAGAGACAGCTGGCAGCCTCTTCCTGGGACTCTGCTTCCCGCCAAAGAAGCTCTGTCACAGGCTGTGGACCCCCTAAAACCCATGCCAGACTCCTATCCTAGATACGAGTGTGGTATGTGCTTTCAAGGGGGACCCCATGCAAAAAAAAAAAAGGGTGTGCCCCCCCCCAAAAAAAATTCATAACAGACCCTTTTCCTGGCATGCAGGGAGGGACCGCTAATCACCCTTAACATTAGGAGAGATGTGGGGGTCTGAAGCAGGAGGTTAATATAATCTGGAAAGCCCTTTTAAAATAAGGGAGGGCCTCTGATATGCACCCACCCACCATGTGATTTCTTTTTGTGAGGAAGTAAAAACGTAGACAAAGGAATGGCTGTGGACCCGGTATACGAGGTGTGTCTATTAAATAACAAGACTGATTAAATAATTCACCTTTATTTATATATATTACAATTTGAATGCTTGTCCCCTTCAATATAATCCCCATTTGCACTAATACATTGCTGCAGTCCTGTTTTCCACTAGTCGAAGGCATGGAGAAAATCTATTTCTGTCAGCTGTTCCAACACATCTGCCGTTTTTCTTTACAGAATCAACTGACTCAAAACGTGGCCCTTTAAGCACTGATTTAACTTTTGGGAAAAGATAATGAAAATGGAAGACAGGTCAAAATGTACCTGTCTAACATATATGGGGCCATGGCATGACATTGGTAGATGGGACATCAAAAAGGATTGGTCATTATCTATTGTTAGCTATTGGTCAGTTTAATACTTACATTGGATTGGTCAAGAAGGAGAAAAACAACGACCTTGGAGTAAGGAAATTGTCTATATAAAGAAGAAAATAACCCTTATTAAGACAGTCAGCGGGAGCAGAGGTAGAAGAGCTGTCCCTTCCTCCCTCCCTTGTATTTCTTAACCACTTGCCGACCGGTCACGTTGACCATACTGCGGCAAAGTGGCTCGATTCCGTCCAGCTACGTCGCTGGACTCCTCCCCCTGTAGGCGGCGCTCGCACGCCGCCGGAGGCGCCTTGCCCCTGTTTTCAGTCACAGCGGGAGTCGGGCCAGGGGAGGAGCGGTGGCGATCGCCGCTGCTCTTCTCCGATCTTAGGGGAATCGAGTTTGGAGATCCGCCCGCTTGTGTAAACAGAGCGGGCGGATCTCCAAAGTGACAAGGAGTGACAGATTGCAGTGTTCAGCATAGCTGAACATGCGATCTGTCCCTGTGTCACTCAGTTACCTCCCCCCACACACGTTAGTAAGCACCAGGCATACATTAACCCCTCCCTCTCCAATAAAATTAACCCCTTCCCTGCCAGTGTCATTTTTACAGTAACAGTGCATATTTATAGCACTGATTACTATAGAAATGTCACTGGTACCCCCAAAAGTGTCAAAAATGTCAGTCAAGGGTCCGATCTGTCCGCCGCAATGTCGCAGTCCCGCAAAAAAATCACAGATCGCCGCCATTACTCGTTAAAAAAAAACACCAACAATGACAGAAATCTTTCCCTTAGTTAGTAAACGCAATAACTTTTGCGCAAACCAATCAAAATACGCTTATTGTGATTTTTTTTACCAAACATAGGTAGCAGAAAACAAATTTTGGTGTAGAGTAATTCTCTTTAAGGTCATTACAGAGGACAAGGGGCACACATTACATCTGGAGGAAAAGAGATTTAACTTTCATATACAGAAAGGATTCTTCACAGTAAGAGCTGTGAAAATGTGAAATTAACTCCCCCAAGAACAAGTTCTAGCCAGCTCAATAGATTGTTTTAAAAAGAACTGGTTCCTTTCCCAAATGCAAAACATATATCATTAGAAGTCGTTTTTCCCCCACTGGAGCAAATTGGATTATGCTTTTTTGTTTTTTTTTTCCCCCCTTCCTTTGCATCAACTATGGGTATAGGATAGTGTACTGTATATGGAGGTTTTAAATTTGTTCCTTTCTCTTTTTTGGGAGGGGGATGTTTTTTTTTTTTTTTTTTTTTTGGTTGAACTAGGTAGAACTAGGGTTCAATATTGAGTTAGCCCACCCTTTGCAGCTATATTAGCTTCAACTCTTCTGGGAAGGCTGCCCACAAGGTTTAGGATTGTGTCTATGGGAATGTTTGACCATTCTTCCAGAAGCACATTTGTGAGGTCAGGCACTGATGTTAGATGAGAAGGCCTGGCTCACAGTCTCCGCTCTAACTCATCCCAAAGGTGTTCTATTGGGTTAAGGTGCAGGCAAGTTAAATTACTGCACCCCCATCTAGCTTATCCATGTCTTTATGGATCTTGCTTTGTGCACTGGTGTGTAGTCATGTTGAAATAGGAAAGGGCCACCCCCAAACTGTTCCCACAAAGTTGGGAGCATGAAATTGTCCAATTGTCTTGGTATGCTGATGCGTTAAGGCCCCTTTAACACTTGGAGTCCGTCTGCGGACTCCGTTTTTCTCAGCGGGGGATCGATCCGCCGATCCCCCGCTGAGCTGGTGGATGGCAGCTCTGTCTCCACGCTGTGTGCGGAGACGGAGCTGTCAGGTCCCCGCTCTTCTCTATGGGGGAATCGGATGAGAACGGACCGCCTGTCCATTCCCATCTGCCAGACGGATGGAAAATAGGGTTTCTATCCGTCCGGATTTGACGGACAGGATCAGATCGGATGTCAGCGGACATGTCTCCGCTGACATCCGATGCCCCGTAGAGATGCATGGGGCATCCGTTCAGATCCACCTGAAAAACTGACAGGCGGATCTGAATGGTCCGCAAGCGTGAAAAGGGTCTTAAGGCCTGTACACGCGATAAGAAAATCTGTAGGGAAAATTTGTGCGACAACCGATTTTCGGATTGTTAGTATGGAGCTTTCGACAGCCGACTCAGTCTTTTTGGCTGACAAAACCCTGATGTGCAGGCAATAACATTTTTGTCGTCCGTCAAAACAACGTCCGATTTTCATCTCATTAGTACAGATTTCAACGGAAAAAAATCTTAAGAGCAAGACTAGGCATGCTCAGAGACGAAAGAACACATACAAAACAATCCAACACATGACATCACTTCTGAAGTAGAATTCTGTCGTATGGGAAAATTCGTATAAAAATAACCTTTTCCCTTTCCACATCAGACTAGCATGCCACAAAAAACGGACGACAGATCGTTCGATAATCTGATCGTGTGTACGGGGCTTTAGAGTTCCCTTCCTTGGAACTAAAGGGCCACGCCCAATCCCTGAAAAACATCCCCACACCATAATCACCCCTCCACCAAATGATTTGGACCAGTGCACAAAGCAAGGTCTATAAAGACATGGATGAGCAAGTTTGGGGTGGAGGAATATGCTGTCCAGCATTGTAGATTCACCCATACCCCTGGAAGCTTAAAATCACTGTAGAAGCCACCACTACTACAATGTTTTCCTCTAGCACCTGGGTCCTGTGTCATGCAGCTGCCCTGGTTCATTGTGAACACAGGAGGTCATTGTCAATGCACAAATACCATTCAGAGGCCACTTTGAATTTTGAGGAAATCATGGCTCAGTGATTTCAGCCCCCTCCCTTTCCACTAAGCAGGAGGCACAGAGGTGGGGGGTTTCACCTTGTCCAATCAGAGAATGCTTTGTGATTCAAATTAATCTCTGAATGACACCTGTGCCGAGAGAGCAACCACTTGGCACTAGATCCAGAAGCGAGTGGCCACAAATCTGGCTGTGGCATGTGATATGCAAAGTTACACTGGTCCAAGCAGGAGCAATGTTACTCTGTAAAAATAGAATATCTATACCTGGAATTCTTCTTGAAACACGTGTCTAAGAAGAATACTAAAACATGTACTTGACCAAGAGACAGGTGGGGCTTGCCAACTGTCTGTGAGTGCTGCAGCTACTGACACTTAAGCCCTGTACACACGTAGCGATTGTCGGCCGTAAATATTCGGCCGCCGACCGATCGGCCGATTGTAGGCTTGTTAGTATGATGCTTCCGACAGCCGACAGCGCATTTTCGGAGGAACAGAATCTGGCGTGCAGACTTTAAAATTTTTGTTGGCCGTCACCAGAACGGCCGATTGTTCGCCAGTCAGTACAGAATTCGGCGGACAAACAGCAGATTAGCAAGACTGGGCATGCTCAGAAAAGAAAAAACACACGGAAAGTTAACCATCACATGACATCACTTCTGCAGTCGGCTGTTGTTGGCCGACAAAATTCGTGTGCAGTCTTTAGCACTTTTCTGCCGACAGGACAGCAACGGACAAAAGACGGCCGATCGTTCGGCCGACATTCGGTACCTGTGTACGGGGCTTTACAATGTTGAAACTTTTTAACCTCCGTGACTTTGCTTATGATAACTCAAAGTGGACTCAGCATCAGATATTTTTTGTGCTATCTTTATGTTAAAGTAAAAGAAAAGACTAAGCTAATGGACAAAACATGTCCAACATGCTAGAGTTGGTGTTTGAAATTGTTTCAATTTTGTTTTAAATAAATCAGAGTTACACTATAAGGCTGGGTTCACTCCTCCATGCAGAGCGGCTCACAGCAGGGGTCCGGTGCGTCCCTGTTCACCGTTTTAGGTCAGATTTCAGTCAGAATTTTCGGCTGAATTCAGGCGTGAAATGGACCAGAAGATGCACAGTACTCCTGTGCAATTCGCACCGGAGCCGCTCCGGGAATATGTGACCTAGCTCCATGGAGAGCCGGTCACAATCTCCTGTCATGCGAATTGGATGCGGAAAAACACGCATCCAATTGCAATATTGTGAACCCAGCCTGAAGGCTTTATTTTTGTTTTGAATTCTGACAAGAACTTTAGTTCCTGCCTGAAATACTTGATGAGAGGTGGAAAGTTCCAGGTGAACTGAAGCTGCAATCATGTTTGGCTGTATTGCTGTGGAGCTTTAGATTGAGCAAAATGCTAGAAGGAAAATTCGGCATGGGGCAATAGCTGTTTTCTACAAGCAATTACCTGGAGGACCAATGATCAGGAGGCTGTAACAAGCTTTAGTAGACCTTCAGAAATGAGGATCTGGAGGATTGATGATCTGGAGGCTGTAACACAAGCTTTAGTAGACCTTCAGAAATGAGGATCTGGGGGATTGATGATCAGGAGGCTGTAACACAAGCTTTAAGCCCCGTACACACGCAACGATTATCAGCCGACCGATCGTCCGTCTTTTGTCCAGAGTTGTGTTTTGTTGGTTGGAATGTGCCTAGACTGCACACAAATTTTCTCGCCCAACAAAAATCTGCTTCTGAAGCGATGTCATGTGCTGGTTTGCTTTCTTTGTGTTCTTTCTTATCTGAGCATGCCCAGTCTTGCTCATAAGATTTTTCCCTGTCGAAATCAGTACTGACTGCACGAAAATCGGCCGTGTTTTGACGTCCAACAAAAATTTTATAGCCTGCATACCAGATTTTTTTCGGCCGAAAAGTCGGAGTCGATTGTCGGAAGCATCATACTAACAAGCCGAAAATCGGCCGATTGGACGTTGGACGAAAATTCCCTGCCAATTTTCGATGCGTGTTTACAGGGCTTTAGTAGACCTTCAGAAATGAGGATCTGGAGGATTGATGATCAGGAGGCTGTAATACAAGCTTTAGTAGACCTTCAGAAATGAGGATCTGGAGGACTAATGATCAGGAGGCTGTAATACAAGCTTTAGTAGACCTTCAGAAATGAGGATCTGGAGGATTGATGATCTGGAGGCTGTAACACAAGCTTTAATAGACCTTCAGAAATGAGGATCTGGAGGACTAATGATCAGGAGGCTGTAATACAAGCTTTAGTAGACCTTCAGAAATGAGGATCTGGAGGACTAATGATCAGGAGGCTGTAATACAAGCTTTAGTAGACCTACAGAAATGAGGATCTGGAGGATTGATGATCTGGAGGCTGTAACACAAGCTTTAGTAGACCTTCAGAAATTAGGATCTGGAGGACTAATGATCAGGAGGCTGTAATACAAGCTTTAGTAGACCTTCAGAAATGAGGATCTGGAGGATTGATGATCTGGAGGCTGTAATACAAGCTTTAGTAGACCTTCAGAAATGAGGATCTGGAGGATTGATGATCTGGAGGCTGTAACACAAGCTTTAGTAGACCTTCAGAAATGAGGATCTGGAAGACTAATGATCAGGAGGCTGTAACACAAGCTTTAGTAGACCTTCAGAAATGAGGATCTGGAGGACTAATGATCAGGAGGCTGTAACACAAGCTTTAGTAGACCTTCAGAAATGAGGATCTGGAGGATTGATGATCTGGAGGCTGTAACACAAGCTTTAGTAGACCTTCAGAAATGAGGATCTGGAGGATTGATGATCTGGAGGCTGTAACACGAGCTTTAGTAGACCTTTAGTAGACCTTCACATTGATGATCAGGAGGCTGTAATACAAGCTTTAGTAGACCTTCAGAAATGAGGATCTGGAAGACTAATGATCAGGAGGCTGTAATACAAGCTTTAGTAGACCTTCAGAAATGAGGATCTGGAGGACTAATGATCAGGAGGCTGTAACACAAGCTTTAGTAGACCTTCAGAAATGAGGATCTGGAGGACTAATGATCAGGAGGCTGTAATACAAGCTTTAGTAGACCTTCAGAAATGAGGATCTGGAGGATTGATGATCTGGAGGCTGTAACACAAGCTTTAGTAGACCTTCAGAAATGAGGATCTGGAGGACTAATGATCAGGAGGCTGTAATACAAGCTTTAGTAGACCTTCAGAAATGAGGATCTGGAGGACTAATGATCAGGAGGCTGTAATACAAGCTTTAGTAGACCTTCAGAAATGAGGATCTGGAGGACTAATGATCAGGAGGCTGTAATACAAGCTTTAGTAGACCTTCAGAAATGAGGATCTGGAGGATTGATGATCTGGAGGCTGTAACACAAGCTTTAGTAGACCTTCAGAAATTAGGATCTGGAGGACTAATGATCAGGAGGCTGTAATACAAGCTTTAGTAGACCTTCAGAAATGAGGATCTGGAGGATTGATGATCTGGAGGCTGTAATACAAGCTTTAGTAGACCTTCAGAAATGAGGATCTGGAGGATTGATGATCTGGAGGCTGTAACACAAGCTTTAGTAGACCTTCAGAAATGAGGATCTGGAAGACTAATGATCAGGAGGCTGTAACACAAGCTTTAGTAGACCTTCAGAAATGAGGATCTGGAGGACTAATGATCAGGAGGCTGTAACACAAGCTTTAGTAGACCTTCAGAAATGAGGATCTGGAGGATTGATGATCTGGAGGCTGTAACACAAGCTTTAGTAGACCTTCAGAAATTAGGATCTGGAGGACTAATGATCAGGAGGCTGTAATACAAGCTTTAGTAGACCTTCAGAAATGAGGATCTGGAGGACTAATGATCAGGAGGCTGTAATACAAGCTTTAGTAGACCTTCAGAAATGAGGATCTGGGGGGGACTAATGATCAGGAGGCTGTAACACAAGCTTTAGTAGACCTTAAGAAATGAGGATCTGGAGGATTGATGGTCAGGAGGCTGTAATACAAGCTTTAGTAGACCTTCAGAAATGAGGATCTGGAGGACTAATGATCAGGAGGCTGTAATACAAGCTTTAGTAGACCTTCAGAAATGAGGATCTGGAGGATTGATGATCTGGAGGCTGTAACACAAGCTTTAGTAGACCTTCAGAAATGAGGATCTGAATGAGGATCTGGAGGACTAATGATCAGGAGGCTGTAATACAAGCTTTAGTAGACCTTCAGAAATTAGGATCTGGAGGACTAATGATCAGGAGGCTGTAATACAAGCTTTAGTAGACCTTCAGAAATGAGGATCTGGAGGACTAATGATCAGGAGGCTGTAATACAAGCTTTAGTAGACCTTCAGAAATGAGGATCTGGAGGATTGATGATCTGGAGGCTGTAACACAAGCTTTAATAGACCTTCAGAAATGAGGATCTGGAGGACTAATGATCAGGAGGCTGTAATACAAGCTTTAGTAGACCTTCAGAAATGAGGATCTGGAGGACTAATGATCAGGAGGCTGTAATACAAGCTTTAGTAGACCTACAGAAATGAGGATCTGGAGGATTGATGATCTGGAGGCTGTAACACAAGCTTTAGTAGACCTTCAGAAATTAGGATCTGGAGGACTAATGATCAGGAGGCTGTAATACAAGCTTTAGTAGACCTTCAGAAATGAGGATCTGGAGGATTGATGATCTGGAGGCTGTAATACAAGCTTTAGTAGACCTTCAGAAATGAGGATCTGGGGGACTAATGATCAGGAGGCTGTAACACAAGCTTTAGTAGACCTTCAGAAATGAGGATCTGGAGGACTAATGATCAGGAGGCTGTAATACAAGCTTTAGTAGACCTTAAGAAATGAGGGTCTGGAGGATTGATGATCAGGAGGCTGTAATACAAGCTTTAGTAGACCTTCAGAAATGAGGATCTGGAGGACTGATGATCAGGAGGCTGTAATACAAGATTTAGTAGACCTTCAGAAATGAGGATCTGGGGGACTAATGATCAGGAGGCTGTAACACAAGCTTTAGTAGACCTTCAGAAATGAGGATCTGGAGGACTAATGATCAGGAGGCTGTAATACAAGCTTTAGTAGACCTTCAGAAATGAGGATCTGGAGGATTGATGATCTGGAGGCTGTAACACAAGCTTTAGTAGACCTTCAGAAATGAGGATCTGGAGGACTAATGATCAGGAGGCTGTAATACAAGCTTTAGTAGACCTTAAGAAATGAGGATCTGGAGGATTGATGATCAGGAGGCTGTAATACAAGCTTTAGTAGACCTTCAGAAATGAGGATCTGGAGGACTAATGATCAGGAGGCTGTAATACAAGCTTTAGTAGACCTTCAGAAATGAGGATCTGGGGGACTAATGATCAGGAGGCTGTAACACAAGCTTTAGTAGACCTTCAGAAATGAGGATCTGGAGGACTAATGATCAGGAGGCTGTAATACAAGCTTTAGTAGACCTTCAGAAATGAGGATCTTGAGGATTGATGATCTGGAGGCTGTAACACAAGCTTTAGTAGACCTTCAGAAATGAGGATCTGGAGGACTAGTGATCAGGAGGCTGTAATACAAGCTTTAGTAGACCTTCAGAAATGAGGATCTGGAAGACTAATGATCATGAGGCTGTAGCACAAGCTTTAGTAGACCTTCAGAAATGAGGATCTGGAAGACTAATGATCAGGAGGCTGTAGCACAAGTTTTAGTAGACCTTCAGAAATGAGGATCTGGAGGACTAATGATCAGGAGGCTGTAACACAAGCTTTAGTAGACCTTCAGAAATGAGGATCTGGAGGACTAATGATCAGGAGGCTGTAACACAAGCTTTAGTAGACCTTCAGAAATGAGGATCTGGAGGACTAATGATCAGGAGGCTGTAATACAAGCTTTAGTAGACCTTCAGAAATGAGGATCTGGAGGACTAATGATCAGGAGGCTGTAACACAAGCTTTAGTAGACCTTCAGAAATGAGGATCTGGAGGACTAATGATCAGGAGGCTGTAATACAAGCTTTAGTAGACCTTCAGAAATGAGGATCTGGAGGACTAATGATCAGGAGGCTGTAACACAAGCTTTAGTAGACCTTCAGAAATGAGGATCTGGGGGACTAATGATCAGGAGGCTGTAACACAAGCTTTAGTAGACCTTCAGAAATGAGGATCTGGGGGACTAATGATCAGGAGGCTGTAACACAAGCTTTAGTAGACCTTCAGAAATGAGGATCTGGAGGATTGATGATCTGGAGGCTGTAATACAAGCTTTAGTAGACCTTCAGAAATGAGGATCTGACTTACAGGTGTTTACTACTTTCCTTCCCCCTCCTCACACTTAAGAAGCACAGCACCATCTGTACTCCAGAGTTGACATCTATTTCCCAGACTGAGATGCTGACTCAAGTGATGACACAGTCATGAGGAAATGTTTCCTTCTGCCAGCCAGTGTTAATTTTGACAGCAAATTTCAATTTAGTTTTAGTCTTAGTCTTAGGACTAAAATGGCATTTTAGTTTTAGTCCTATTTTAGTCTTCTGCAAGTGTTTTAGTTTTAGTCGTATTTAGTCGACTAAAACTCCAGTATATTTTAGTCGACTAAAACGCCCTACATTTTAGTCGACTAAAACTCATTTTAGTCATCTATAATCGAATGGGTGAAGTTCAATTGTAATTTGTAATGCATTATTTAAGCATTTCTCTACAATTTCCAAACTCATTATTTACTACTGCTGGTCCTGGAGTGAAAAATCTAATATGTTATTATTTATGCTTTGAGCATGCACCAGTGTTAATTTTTGGCAGCAAATTTCGATTTAGTTTTAGTTATAGTCTTTTGACTAAAATGCCATTTTAGTTTTAGTCGTATTTTAGTCTTAAGACTAAAATGCCATTTTAGTTTTAGTCGTATTTTAGTCATCTGAATTGTGTTAGTCGACGAAAACATTTTAGTCGGTTTTAGTCGACGAAATTAACACTGCTGCCAGCATAAGATTCTTTCATATTCTTTATTGAAAAAAGATAGCGCTAGTTTGAAAAAAA
This sequence comes from Pelophylax lessonae, assembly GCF_965119305.1. NCBI lineage: Eukaryota > Metazoa > Chordata > Amphibia > Anura > Ranidae > Pelophylax > Pelophylax lessonae. Next base: position 364,182,860 of record NC_138772.1, read on the forward strand.
TTAACTTTTTCAGTGTATTTTGACTGTCAGAAAATGTATTCACGCAAATACGTATAAGTATCAAAAGGTCCACTTTTATGCAGGTTTTTACTGTGACCCCATTGGATAGATTGCCCCTCACTTCCTGCGGGATCAGAAGGGGCAAAATCTCTGCTGGACCACAGAACCTAGCCTGCAATAAATTGCCTTTTAACATGGAGAAAGATCACAGGCTTTCATAGAGATAGGAAGTAAGGGGAAATGTCCCCAACAGATTCCAAAACGTAACTGCTTGGATTTCCTTATATTCGCTTACAGCTGCCACCTGCAATTGATTTGCTCAGGCTGACACGTAGCAGCTGTATATTGCACCCATCACTCCTGGCAGAGAAAATATGGCTGTATTGTACATTATATAGCTATTTGTGGCCATATGCATGAGGCATTACAGGGAGCATACTTCCCAGGCTATTTCAGCATTCAGGAACTTGCAAACCACCTAAATCTGGTTTAAGCAAACCGTACATCTACAGTTGGACCAATACCGTTTTTTTATTGGCGAGTATGATTACCGATACTCTTGGTCATGTACCCCCAGATACTGTGTACCGATATTTTGCGGTGCAACTCAATACAAAAAAATAGGGGCAAATTGCACCGCAAAGAATCGCATTCGATTTCACCCACTGCTCGTGTGTGTGCGTATATAGAAGGGAAAAGTGCCATCTAGTGGACAGTTTAAAAAATGTTAGAACTCACAGTACATATCTGGTCACATACAAAATAATCTACTATAATGTCAAAAGTATTGGGACACCTGCCTTTAAACGCACATGAACTTTAATAGCATCCCAGTCTTAGTCCGTAGGGTTCAGTATTGAGTTGGCCCACCCTTTGCAGCTATAACAGCTTCAAATTTTTTGGGAAGGCTGTCCACAAGGTATAGTACTAGTGTGTCTATGGGAACATTTGACTATTCTTCCAAAAGCACATTTGTGAGGTCAGGCAATGATGTTGGACGAGAAGGTCTGGCTCACAGTCTCCATGCTAATTCATCCCAAAGGTGTTTTATCGGGTTAAGGTAAGGCCAGTCAAGGTCTTCCAACCCAAACTCACTCATCCATGACTTTATGGACCTTGCGTTTTTGCACTGGTCCAAATCATTTGGTGGAGGGGGGGGGGGGGGGTTATGGTGTAAGGTTGTTTTTCAGGGGTTGGACTTGGCCCCTTAGTTCCAGTGAAGGTCCAGTAAACTCTTAAGGCATCAGCATAACAAGACATTTTGGACAATTTCTTGCTTCCAAACTCGTGGTAACAGTTTTGGGATGGCCTCTTTCTGTTCCAACGTGACTGCGCATCAGAGCACAAAGCAAGGTCCATGAAACATGGATGAGTGTGTTTGGGGTCTAGGAACTTGACTGGCCTGCACCTGAGCCCTGACCTCAACCTGATAGAACACCTTTGGGATAAATTTGAGTGGAGACTACGAGCCGGGCCTTCTCGTCCAACATCAGTGACTGACCTCACAAATGCAATTTTGAAACAATGGTCAACACACCCTTAGATACACTCCTAAACCTTGTGAACAGCCTTCCCAGAAGAGTTGAAGTTGTTATAGCTGCAAAGGAAGAGCCAACTCAATATGTAGAGATATGTACTGTTAGTTCTAACATTTTTTTTTAAACTGCCCACTAGATGGCACTTTAATTCCTTTCTATACACACACACACAAACACACACAGGAGGAGCGGTGGGGAAATCGCATGCGACTTGGACAGGATTCACACTGCATTCCTGTTCAAACTGTATGCGATTCCTTGCAGTGCAATTTGCACCCATTCATTGTTTATAGATGCAAATTGCACCCCAAAGTATAGGTTTTCGGTATCAGGAGCATTTGGGCGGGTACTGATATTCGTGCAAATACTTGGTATCGGCACAGATACCGGTATCAGTGCATCCCTACTTACATAAATCGGTGTACATTGTTATTTCCTCCCTTTTTATTACAATTGCTAAAAATGACCATGTTAAGTGACCCACTTCACTCCTAGGCAAGATAAGCGTACCTTTCCCAGCCTGCAGCCTCTTGGGATTTTCGCGTCACTCATCCAAGGGGGCTGCTGATCACTAAGAGATTTCTCACCTGCATAGGTGTCAGTTATGCAGGTGTGAAATCTTGCAATACTTTGGCACATCTAAAATACTTTGCAGCCTTTGTGATATGTATGTCTCAGGAGGCGCCAGGTGGCTCAAGGAATATTAAGGATAAAGGTATTAGGAAATGGGAAAGTAGCGTAGCAATATTCAAATATTTAAAGGTCACAATGAGACATAAAAATTCTTAGCAGCAGGGAGGAAAAGGAGAGAAGCAGTGGCAGCACTACCAGGGGTGCAACAGTTGAACTTGCGACTGGGCCCTGGAGTTCTGCCACTGATGGGGGGCCTGCTTGCCCCAATTCTCTCACTGTGAGGGGCCCGCTCATTATGGATGTGCTGCTGTTTAGGGGCTCGCCCTCCCGCTCCTCCGTGTGGGGGGAGGGGGGGTCAGTGCGGCCGGCCACTGAGGGGAGGCTGAGCTAAGCAGCACCATATCACTGGAGCCTGGACCATCCCACCTATCCTCACCAAAGAGAGAGAGAGAAGCCAATCTATGTACGGAGGTGGACACTGACAGAGTCAGCTGACCAGCTGACACCAATAAAGTAAAAAGGGGGAGGAGCTCTCCCCTCTGCAAGGGATCACTGGAGGTACATGAACACTAAGGGGTGGTGGGGGGGGCAGGCACCACCACTGCCACTAATCCATCCCCCCCTCAATGCCACTGATGTCACCCCCCTCACCACCACCACCACTGCTGCCAGCCTGCCACTAATCCCACCTTCCCTCACTGCCACCCGCACCACCCCCCTCACCACTACCACTGCCACTAATCCTACCCTTCCTTACTGCCACTGCTGTCACCCCCTCACCACCACCACTGCCACTAATCCCACCCCCTTCCCCACCACCACTGCCACTGATCCAATCCCCCTCACCCCCACCACTGCTGCCAATAATCACCCCCTCACCACCACCACTGCTGCCACTGATCACACCCCCCTCACCACCACCACTGCTACCACTAATCACCCCCCTCACCACCATCACCGCTGCCAATTATCCCACTCCCTTCACCACCACCCCTGCCACTGATCCCACCCCCTTCACCACCACCACCGCTGCCACTGCTCCCACCCCCCCTTACCACCACCACTGCTACCACAGACACCCCCCCCCCCTCACCACCACCACTGATCCCACCCTCTTCATCACCACTGCTGCCACTGAATCCACCACCACTGCTACCCATCCTATCCCACCACAGCTGCCACTGATCCCACCACCATCACCACTACGACTGCCACTGGCCACGTTCCTCACCATCACTGCCACTAATCCCACCCGCTTCACCCACGCCACTGCCACTGATCACACCCTCTTCACCACCAGTGCTGCCACTGATCCTACCTCTTTTTCCCACTTCCACTACCGCTGCCACTCATCCCACCCCCTTCACCACCACCACGGCTGCTTATCCCATCCCACCTCAGCTGCCACTGATCCCACCCACCTCACCACCACCACCGCTGCCATTCGTCACCACCACCACCACCATCTCCACTGATCCCACCCACCTCACCACCACCACCGCTGCCATTCGTCACCACCACCACCACCATCTCCACTGATCCCACCCACTTCACCACCACTGCTGCCACTCATCCCACCCCCTTCACCACCACTGCTACTCATCCCATCCCACCACCATCACTGCTGCCACCCATTCCATCCAACCACCACTGCTGCCACCCATTCCATCCCACCACCCCCACTGCTGCCACTCATCCCATCCCACTACGCTGCCACTCACCCCAACCCATCCCACCACCACTGCTGCCACTCACCCATCCCATCCCACTGCACTGCCACTCATCCCACATCTGCTGCCACTCATACCATCCCATCCCACCACCGCTGACACTCATCCCATCACCGCTGCCACTCATCCCATCTCATCACTGCTGCCACTCATCCCACCCCACCACCACTGACACTCATCCCATCCCACCACCGCAGCCACTCATCCCACACCACCACCGCTGCCACTAATCCCACCCTCCCTTACTGCCACTGCTGCCACCCCCCTCACCACCACCACTGCCACTAATCCCACCCCCTTCACCACCACCGCTGCCACTGATCCCATCCCCCTCACCCCCACCACTGCTGCCAATAATCACCCCCTCACCACCACCACCGCTGCCACAGATCACACCCCTCTCACCACCACCACTGCTACAATTATTCACCCCCCTCACCACCATCACCGCTGCCACCAATCCCACCCCCTTATCCCCCTACCGCTGCCACTAATCCCACTTTCTTCACCAACACCACCGTTGCCACTAATCCCACTCCCTTCACCACCACCACCGCTGCCACCAATCAAACTCCCTTCACCACCACCACCACTGCTGCCACCAATCCCACTCCCTTCACCACCACCACCGCTGCCACCAATCCCACTCCCTTCACCACCGCCACCACTGCCACTGATACCACCCCCTTCACCACAACCACCACTGCCACTGATTCCACTCCCTTCACCACCACCAACGGCCACTAATCCCACTCTCTTCACCACCACCACAGCTGCCACTGATCCCACTCCCTTCACCAGCACCACTGCCACTGATCCCACCCCCCTCACCACCATCACCGCTGCCACTGATCCCTTTCCCTTCACCACCACCACTGCCACTTATCCCACTCCCTTCACCACCACCGCTGCCACTGATCCCTTCACCACCACCACCGCTGCCACTGCTCCCACCCCCCCTGCTACCACTGACCCCCCCCTCACCACCACTGATCCCACCCTCTTCACCACCACTGCTGCCACTGATCCCACCTCTTTTTCCCACCACCACTGCTACTCATCCTATCCCACCACAGCTGCCACTGATCCCACCACCACCACCGCCACTGGCCACCTCCCTCACCCTCTTCACCACCAGTGCTGCCATTGATTCTACCTCTTTTCCCCACCACCGCTGCCACTCATCCCACCCCCTTCACCACCACCACTGCTACTTATCCCATCCCACCTCAGCTGCCACTGATCCCACCCCCCTCACCACCACCACCGCTGCCGTTCGTCACCCCCCTCACCACCACCACTTCCACTGATCCCACCCCCTTCACCACCACTGCTGCCACTGATCCCACCTCCCTTCACCACCACCGCTGCCACTCATCCCACCCCCTTCACCACCACTGCTACTCATCCTATCCCACCACCACCACTGCTGCCACCCATTCCATCCCACCACCACTGCTGCCACTCATCCTATCCCACCACCACTGCTGCCACTCATCCCATCCCACTACGCTGCCACTCATCCCAACCACCAATCCCACTCCCTTTACCCCCCTACTGCTGCCACTAATTCCACTTTCTTCACCACCACCACCTTTGCCACTAATCCCACTCCCTTCACCACCACCACCGCTGCCACCAATCCAACTCCCTTCACCACCACCACTGCTGCCACCAATCCCACTCCCTTCACCACCACCACCACCACCTCTGCCACCAATCCCACTCCCTTCACCACCACCACCGCTACCACTAATACCACCCCCTTCACCACAACCACCACTGCCACCGATTCCACTCCCTTCACCAACACTGCCACTAATTTCACTCTCTTCACCACCACCACTGCTGCCACTGATCCCTTTCCCTTCACCACCACCACTGCCACTTATCCCACTCCCTTCACCACCACCGCTGCCACTGATCCTACCCCCTTCACCACCACCACCGCTGTCACTGCTTCCACCCCCCCCTCAACACCACCACTGCTACCACTGACCCCCCCCCTCACCACCACCACTGATTCCACCCTCTTCACCACCACTGCTGCCACTGATCCCACCTCTTTTTCCCACCACCACTGCTACTCATCCTATCCCACCACAGCTGCCACTGATCCCACCACCACCACCACCACCACTACCACTGCCACTGGCCACCTCCCTCACCATCACTGCCGCTGCCACTAATCCCACCCCCTTCACCCACTCCACTGCCACTGATCCCACCCTCTTCACCACCAGTGCTGCCACTGATCCTACCTCTTTTCCCCACCACCGCTGCCACTCATCCCACCCCTTCACCACCACCACTGCCACTCATCCCACCCCCTTCACCACCACCACTGCTACTTATCCCACCCCACCTCAGCTGCCACTGACCCCACCCCCTCACCACCACCATCGCTGCCATTCATCACCCCCCTCACCACCACCACTTCCACTGATCCCAACCCCTTCACCACCACTGCTGCCACTGATCCCACCTCCCTTCACCACCACCGCTGCCACTCATCCCACCCCCTTCACCACCACTGCTACCCATCCCATCACCACCACTGCTGCCACCCATTCCATCCCACCACCACTGCTGCCACTCATCCCATCCCCCTACGCTGCCACTCATCCCAACCCATCCCACCACCACTGCTGCCACTCACCGATCCCATCCCATCCCACTACACTGCCACTCATCCCATCCCACCACTGCTGCCACCCATTCCATCCCACCACCACTGCTGCCACCCATTCCATCCCACTACCACTGCTGCCACTCATCCCAACCCATCCCACCACCACTGCTGCCACTCACCCATCCCATCCCATCCCACTACACTGCCACTCATCCCATCCCACCACTGCTGCCACTCATACCATCCCATCCCACCACTGCTGACACTCATCCCATCCCATCACCGCTGCCACTCATCCCATCTCATCACTGCTGCCACTCATCCCACCCCACCACCACTGACACTCATCCCATCCCACCACCGCTGCCACTCATCCCACACCACCACCGCTGCCACTAATCCCACCCTCCCTTACTGCCACTGCTGCCACCCCCCTCACCACTACCACTGCCACTAATCCCACCCCCTTCATCACCACCACTGCCACTGATCCCATCCCCCTCACCCCCACCACTGCTGCCAATAATCACCCCCTCACCACCACCACCGCTGCCACTGATCACACCCCCCTCACCACCAGCACTGCTACAATTATTCACCCCCCTCACCACCATCACCGCTGCCACCAATCCCACCCCCCTTACCCCCTACCGCTGCCACTAATCCCACTTTCTTCGTCACCCCCCTCACCACTTCCACTGATCCCACCCCCTTCACGACCACTGCTGCCACTAATCCCACCTCCCTTCACCACCACCGCTGCCACTCATCCCACCCCCTTCACCACCACTGCTACTCATCTTATCCCACCACCACCATTGCTGCCACCCATTCCATCCCACCACCACTGGTGCCACCCATTCCATCCCACCACCACTGCTGCCACTCATCCCATCCCACTACGCTGCCACTCATCCCAACCCATCCCACCACCACTGCTGCCACTCACCCATCCCACTCCCACTACCGCTGCCACTCATCCCACCCCCTTCACCACCATCACTGCTGCTTATCCCATCCCACCTCAGCTGCCACTGATCCCACCCCCTCACCACCACCACCACTGCCATTCGTCACCACCTCCACTGATCCCACCCCCTTCACCACCACTGCTGCCACTGATCCCACCTCCCTTGACCATGACCGCTGCCACTCATCCCACCCCCTTCACCACCACTGCTACTCATCCCATCCCACCACCCCCACTGCTGCCACCCATTCCATCCCATACCACTGCTGCCACCCATTCCATCCCACCACCACTGCTGCCACTCATCCCATCCCACTACGCTGCCACTCATGCCAACCCATCCCACCACCACTGCTGCCACTTACCCATCCCATCCCACTACACTGCCACTCATCCCATCCCACCTCTGCTGCCACTCATACCATCCCATCCCATCACCACTGCCACTCATCCCATCTCATCACTGCTGCCACTCATCCCATCCCACCACCACTGCCACTCATCCCATCCCAGCACAGCTGCCACTCATCCCACACCACCACCGCTGCCACTAATCCCACCCTCCCTTACTGCCACCCCCCTCACCACCACCACTGCCACTAATCCCACCCCCTTCACCACCACCGCTGCCATTGATCCCATCCCCCTTACCCCCACCCCTGCTGCCAATAATCACCCCCTCACCACCACCACCGCTGCCACTGATCACACCCCCCTCACACCACCACTGTTACAACTAATCACCCCCCTCACCACCATCACCACTGCCACCAATCCCACTCCCTTTACCCCCCTACTGCTGCCACTAATCCTACTTTCTTCACCACCACCACCTTTGCCACTAATCCCACTCCCTTCACCACCACCACCGCTGCCACCAATCCAACTCCCTTCACCACCACCACTGCTGCCACCAATCCCACTCCCTTCACCACCACCACCTCTGCCACCAATCCCACTCCCTTCACCACCACCACCGCTACCACTAATACCACCCCCTTCACCACAACCACCGCTGCCACTGATTCCACTCCCTTCACCACCACCAACACTGCCACTAATTCCACTCTCTTCACCACCACCACAGCTGCCACTGATCCCACTCCCTTCACCACCACCGCCACTGATCCAACCCCCCTCACCACCACCACCGCTGCCACTGATCCCTTTCCCTTCACCACCACCACTGCCACTTATCCCACTCCCTTCACCGCCACCGCTGCCACTGATCCCACCCCCTTCACCACCACCACCTCTGCCACTGCTTCCACCCCCCCCTCACCACCACTGCTACCACTGACCCCCCCTCACCACCACCACTGCTACTCATCCTATCCCACCACAGCTGCCACTGATCCCACCACCACTACCACTGCCACTGACCACCTCCCTCACCATCACTGCCACTGCCACTAATCCCACCCCCTTCACCCACGCCACTGCCACTGATCCCACCCTCTTCACCACCAGTGCTGCCACTGATCCTACCTCTTTTCTCCACCACTGCTGCCACTCATCCCACCTCCTTCACCACCACCACTGCTACTTATCCCACCCCACCTCAGCTGCCACTGACCCCACCCCCCTCACCACCACCACCGCTGCCATTCATCACCCCCCTCACCACCACCACTTCCACTGATCCCAACCCCTTCACCACCACTGCTGCCACTGATCCCACCTCCCTTCACCACCACCGCTGCCACTCATCCCACCCCCTTCACCACCACTGCTACCCATCCCATCACCACCACTGCTGCCACCCATTCCATCCCACCACCACTGCTGCCACCCATTCCATTCCACCACCACTGCTGCCACTCATCCCATCCCCCTACGCTGCCACTCATCCCAACCCATCCCACCACCACTGCTGCCACTCACCCATCCCACTACACTGCCACTCATCCCATCCCACCACTGCTGCCACCCATTCCATCCCACCACCACTGCTGCCACTCATCCCATCCCCCTACGCTGCCACTCATCCCAACCCATCCCACCACCACTGCTGCCACTCACCCATCCCATCCCATCCCATCCCACTACACTGCCACTCATCCCATCCCACCACTGCTGCCACTCATACCATCCCATCCCACCACTGCTGACACTCATCCCATCCCATCACCGCTGACACTCATCCCATCTTATCACTGCTGCCACTCATTCCATCCCAACACCACTGACACTCATCCCATCCCACCACCGCTGCCACTCATCCCATCCCACCACCACTTCCACTCATCCCATCCCATCACTGCTGCCACTCATCCCATCCCATCACTGCTGCCACTCATCCCATTCCACCATCGCTGCCATTCATCCCATTCTACCACAGCTGCCACTGATCTCATCCCCCCCACCATCGCTGCCACTGATCCCATTCCATCCCCCCATCACTACCACCACCGCTGTGACTCATTCCAACCCCATGCTCCAGGGGGTCCATGCCTCACCCCTGTACACCTGGATAGGAGGAGCAGCATGGCGGCATATTCCTCTATATGCCATCCCTTCTATCCAGGTGTACAGGGGTGACGCATGGGGCTGGGTCGCCCCAGGGGTCAGGGGGCCTTTCATGGTTTCTTGCACCGGGGCCTTGAAGGTTCTAGTTACGCCTCTGGAGAGAAGGGAATGGCAAAGTACAATGAATGGTGAAAGATCTGCGTTAGGTTGTCATTGCATGTACATACGTGTGTGTCTGTTAAGCAATAAGACAAAAAAGTAACTATATGAAAAATGTACCAAAATAATTTTGCAACTTTACTTGATTTGTAGGTACAGTAAAACGTAACCCAAGCACTGATTACGTCTTCTAATATTTCATAAACCATATTTATAGGCTTGTATCTAGGCTTTCAAGGCTGGCAATATAAATGCATTTTAATAAAAAAAAATACAGAAAAGTTTGAACTTAGCACTTTTGATGCACTTCCAAAATTTGATGTATGCAGTAAACACTTCTTTGATTTAGCTTATAGTAAATCATTCCTGTGTCCATCTTGCTTTAGTGCAGCTGTGTGGCCAAAACACGCTATTGTGAAAAAATTCTAAAAACCCATCAATGCATTAAAGAAAAATTTGTTTAATCTACTATACACTTGGTGTTACATTTATACAGCTGTACTGTCAGTTACAGTCAAGAGCTAAGACGTGACTGCTACTAGTTTTCATAAAGCAGTTACAGCGTAAGCTGTATTTGAATGAACTCGCATTTTCATGTGTGATAAAAGTGATATATTTCTAAGTGTCATTTAGAAATGTCTGCCTCTCATTTCAAAAAAATTGGTTTATCACTTTTTAATTAACCTGCGGGCAGCCCTGTCCCACTCATCAAATTTTGGAAGTGCATCAAAAGTGCTAAGTTCAAACTTCTCTGTATTTTTTTTTCTGTTTTGTTTATTTTTTTAATTAAAATGCATTTATATTGCAAGCTTTGAAAGCCTAGACACAAGCCTATAAATATTGTTTCATGAAATATTAGTTGACGTGATCAGTAATTTAGTTTGGGACTTGTGCTTGGGTTATTTGATGTAACGTTTTACCTACAAATCAAGCAAGTTATAAAATTATTTTGGTATATTTTTCATATAGTTACTTATTCCTCAACAGTCACAAGTGCGTGCGCAAACACTCAATAAAAGTGCAAAGTGGACCTTTCGCCATTCATTGTAGTTTGTCATTCCCTAACTTCCTTTTTCTCTCTATTACCAAGAATTTGTATGTCTTATTGTGACCTGTAAACAGTTTAATATTGCTCTTCCACCTTCCCAATTCCTCATTGTGCTGACAACATACCTTTAGCCACTTGAAACCTACCGGGACATACATGTCACACATCTCAAAAGGCTGCAAAGTATCCCAGATGTGTCAAAGTATTGCAAATTTTTATACCTGTATAACTGACATCTATGCGGGTGAAAAATCGTGTGATGCTTCAGCCCTTAGCAACCTGCAGCCTACTTGGATGTGTGACCTGAAAATTCCAGGAGGCTGCGGGCTGCAAAAGGTACTCTACTCTTGCCTAGACATGAAGTTGGGAAGTGGGTCATTTCTAGCAATTTTAATAAAAAGGGAGGAAATGAGAAAGTATAATGAAAGATGTAGATTTTAGCTTTTACTAGAATCAGAGGGTTTGGAAAGACCCTGAGACATCAATAATCTGCAAGATATTGGAGGGGATGATAAGGGACTATATACAAGACTTTAGTAGTGAAAACGGTATAATTAGTAATAATCAGCATGGATTCATGAAAAATAGCTCTTGCCAGACCAATCTATTAACCTTCTATGGAGTAGTAAGCTGCCATCTAGATAAAGGAAGGCCTGTGGATATGGTGTATCTAGATTTTGCAAAGGGATTTGATACAGTTCCCCACAAACGTTTACTGTACAAATTAGGGTACGTAGGTATGGACCATAGAGTGAGTATCTGGATTAAAAGCTGGCTTCAGGGGCGAGTCCAAAGGGTGGTGAAAGTGGGGTCCCCCAAGGATCTGTCCTGGGACCAATCATATTTAATTTATTCATAAACGACCTATAGGATGGGATAAATAGCTCAATCTACGTATTTGCAGATGATACTAAATTAGTCAGAGCAATAACTTCTACGCAGGATGTGGAAACCTTACAGGAAGACCTGAATGGAGTGGGCATCTACATGGCAAATGTAAGGTAATGCATTTGGGTGCCAGAAATACGAATGCAAGTTACTCAATAGGGAGAGAGCCTTTGGGGGAATCTAAGATGGAAAGGACCTGTGGGTCCTAGTACACGACAAGCTCAGCAATGGCATGCAATGCCAATCTGCTGCAAGCAAAGCCAACAGAATACTGGCGTGCATAAAAAGAGGATTCACTCCAGAGATAAAACGATAATTCTCCCACTCTACAAGACCACATCTGGTCCGGCCGGACCACATCTCGAGTATGCAGTCCAGTTCTGGGCACCAATCCTCAGGAAAGATGTGCTGGAACTAGAGAGAGTCCAGAGAAGAGCAACAAAGCTAATAAAGGGAATGGAGGACTTCAGCTATGAGGAAAGACTACAAGCATTGAACTTATTCTCTCTGGAGAAGAGACGCTTGAGAGGGGATATGATATCAATGTACAAATACTGTACTAGTGACCCTAGGATAGGGAAAAAACGATTCAGTGTAAGGGAAAATGAAATGACTCGTGGCCATTCATTAAAATTAGAAGAGAAGCAGTTTAACCTTAAACTGCGTAAAGGGTTCTATACCGCCAGAGCAGTAAGGATGTGGAATTCTCTTCCACAAGAAGTGGTATCAGCAGGGAGCATCAATAGTTTCAAAAAACTATTAGATGGGCACCTTAATGACCACAACATACAGGGGTATACAATGTACTATTGACACAAACAATTATACACACACACTCATCATAGGTTGAACTGGATGGACTGATGTCTTTTTTTAACCTCACTATGTAATTATGTAAAAAGACTAGTATACTTTATGCGCCCTTCCTAAATGCTGAAATTGCTTAGGAAATATGCTCCCTGTAAGAATAGAATGAAGTATGAGCCTCTATCAGTACAAATAATTTAGGAAATGTGGGGGTACCATCATCCTTACAATGATAATTGGAGAGAAACTAGGGGAAACATCTCAAGACCCAAATATTTGACAATAGCATAGTAAAAATTTTACTTTTTTTTTATACAAAAATATTAAAACCAGGAACTGGTTCTTCTTGGGTAAGCAAATCAGTGAATACTTTCCCCTCATTATAAGTCATCCTTTTTATGTTGGTATAATGTTACTTTTTCGTTATGTCTTTATTACAGATAATATTTTATATAATTCCTCCTGAAGAAGCAGTTATAGCCGCGAAACATGTAGAGGATATGCTGTACATTGAGGATTCACTATGTCTTATTTCCTGAGCGGATGTCTGAGGATACTATGTTACCAGCCAGAATTGTTTGTATAACACACGATTTGACAATGTAATATTCAACTGTCGTTTTTATTTATATGTGTGAATTTGCATCCTTTTAATTTTTTTGTATAAATAAAATTCATGTGCATGAAACCTGTAAGGCTTCATGCACCTGGGCGTAAATGGCTATTTTGGAGGAATTGGTGGAGCAGGTTGGAAAAAAATGGATTTAATGTTTGACTTTAATGTGTTATGAAAGCTGTTCAATATACAAAATCCACTATATATAACTGAATTTTTTTTACAACATTTAGAAGACATTGAACAAATGAAGTTATCATGAACTCATGCTAATTTAGATTGAATTTTTTTAAATTTACAGAAAACACGTTTAACAAAATTAAATTAAATGTTTTACAAATACGCTAGATAAAACCTGTCAAATAAAAAATGAAAATTGACTTGTATGTAATGAGAAAATGCACGTAACTGTTTTAAGAATTTGAACACGTGCTGCTTGAAGTTTGTACTCTCTAAGATGTCATTGAAAGTGAAATTAGCGAAAAGGTAAACTACTGACTCCTAAGCAAGATCCTGGAAGAAGATCTCTGCAAAGACCCTTCAAGAAGGCCAAACTCTCACAGGAGTTGCGGTAAGCCAGTCTGCTGGGCAGTGTTGCTTACACAGATATGTTATGCCTTCAAGAACCATCAGAAAGAAACATTAAGCTAATCACAAAAGTTAATGTCTGAAGACTGCAACATGACACCACCAAAAAAGTCGAATGTAATTTAGAAGCAAGGTTTGTATTTTAGAAACAGCTAAGACTTTTTGACTAAAACCACCAAGGCATGTTTACAGAAAAAGCAGACTTAAAAAAAAAAACCAACTAACGATGCCATCTACGTTTAGGCATCATCCAGGATCAACATCTACATCCTGGACTGAGATGCTGGCTCAGAGATGAAACAATTATGAAAATCCTGCTGTAGGTGCACAAAGTTACAATACTGCAGTCACATCACTAGGTACAAGGAGAATAAGAAAATGGTTCCTACTGCTTGCAGAAGACTAATTGCATCATCTCGGCCTCGGTAAGGTCACTGCACTAGAGCAAAAGGAATGTGTTTTAATAATAAATAAAAATGCTACTGTTGTTATAATTTGTGAGATGTCTGGAACTAGTGTTGAGCGAACACGGACTGTATTATTCGTGTTCGTACCGAATAATTGGATTTTTTGTACCCGAACACGGACACGGACACTTTACTGTATGTTCGGGTAAAAATCCGTGTTCGGTCGTTTTATTTCCGGGTTTTGCATGCTTTGGCGCTCTTTTCATGGCGGGCTTTCAACAGCCAATCAACAATCGTTTAACTGGTGTGCCTTAAGCCATCCCAGCCATGCCTGCAAATGTCTTAGTAGCTGTGATTGGCCGTCTGAAGCATGTGACCAAGTCTTTATAAGTTCGAGGCAGCCGCAGCGGCGTCATTATGCTGCTTATATCAGGGACAGAGCACACATCAACGTGCTGGCTGCTGATTAGGGAAAGATAGGCAGGAAAAAAACATTTGTGTCCGGATAGAATTGAGGGACAGGTCGGAGTGTTTAGGCAGGGCGAGTTGTAGGCATTTTAGGGATAGAGTCTGCTGAATTATAGGGTCAGTGTCTTCTACAAACTACAATCGATATTGCTGTGTGGGGGGTGGGGTGAATCTGCACTCAATCCTGATCTACGATCTCTTCTCAATCCTGTTAGGGACAGAGTCTGCTGAATTTTAGGGAAACTGTGTTCTACAAACTACAATCGATATTGCTGTGTGGTGTGGGATTGGAGATAGGCAGGTGTCAGTGATCCACATCCATTTTTCTGTGTGTGAGCTGCAGTGAACACAATCTTTTTGGGCTGCAGTGAACACAATCTTTTTGGGCTGCAGTGAACACAATCTTTTTGGGCTGCAGTGAACACAATCTTTTTGGGCTGCAGTGAACAAAATCTTTTTGGGGTGCAGTGAACACAATCCTTTTTGGTGTGCAGTGAACACAATCTTTGTGGGGTGCAGTGAACAAAATCCTTTGTGGGGTGCAGTGAACACAATCTTTTTGGGGTGCAGTGAACAAAATCCTTTTTGGGGTGCAGTGAACAACATCCTTTTTGGGGTGCAGTGAACACAATCTTTTTGGGGTGCAGTGAACAAAATCCTTTGTGGGGTGCAGTGAACACAATCTTTTTGGGGTGCAGTGAACACAATCTTTTTGGGGTGGAGTGAACAACATCCTTTTTGGGGTGCAGTGAACAAAATCCTTTTTGGGGTGCAGTGAACAAAATCATTTTTGGGGTGCAGTGAACACAATCTTTTTGGGGTGCAGTGAACACAATCTTTGTGGGGTGCAGTGAACACAATCTTTTTGGGGTGGAGTGAACAACATCCTTTTTGGGGTGCAGTGAACAACATCCTTTTTGGGGTGCAGTGAACACAATCTTTTTGGGGTGCAGTGAACACAATCTTTGTGGGGTACAGTGAACAGAATCTTTGTGGGGTGCAGTGAACACAATCTTTGGGGGGTACAGTGAACACAATCTTTTTGGGGTGCAGTGAACACAATCTTTGGGGGGTACAGTGAACACAATCTTTTTGGGGTGCAGTGAACACAATCTTTGTGGGGTGCAGTGAACACAATCTTTGGGGGGGTACAGTGAACACAATCTTTTTGGGGTGCAGTGAACAACATCCTTTTAGGGTGCAGTGAACACAATCTTTGTGGGGTGCAGTGAACAACATCCTTTTAGGGTGCAGTGAACACAATCTTTGTGGGGTACAGTGAACAGAATCTTTGTGGGGTGCAGTGAACACAATCTTTGGGGGGTGCAGTGAACACAATCTTTGTGGGGTGCAGTGAACACAATCATTGTGGGGTGCAGTGAACTCAATCTTTGTGGGGTACAGTGAACACAATCTCATACTTCTGAAGATTTGAGGGTGCTGCCTGTTCCATACTCCCCCTACTCCTCATCTAGCCTTTTAGGGGTACAAACAATAGTAATTGGGGCCTAGTGTGGTTGTGTACGTGTGATATACATACACTTTTTTTGGATCATATTTTCTATTCCGCTATTTAATCAAAAACCTTTGGGGATCAGTTAAATTGGGGGATAGTCTGTGTTGGTACGTGTGAGAGAGATCCACCTTTCCAAGTTGTTGGGGTTCATCTCATACTTCTGAAGGTTTGAGGGTGCTGCCTGTTCCATACTCCCCCTACTCCTAGCCTTTTAGGGGTACAAACAATAGTAATTGGGGCCTAGTGTGGTTGTGTACGTGTGATATACATACACTTTTTTTGGATCATATTTTCTATTCCGCTATTTAATCAAAAACCTTTGGGGATCAGTTAAATTGGGGGATAGTCTGTGTTGGTACGTGTGAGAGAGATCCACCTTTCCAAGTTGTTGGGGTTCATCTCATACTTCTGAAGGTTTGAGGGTGCTGCCTGTTCCATACCCCCCCTACTCCTCATCTAGCCTTTTAGGGGTACAAACAATAGTAATTGGGGCCTAGTGTGGTTGTGTACGTGTGATATACATACACTTTTTTTGGATCATATTTTCTATTCCGCTATTTAATCAAAAACCTTTGGGGATCAGTTAAATTGGGGGATAGTCTGTGTTGGTACGTGTGAGAGAGATCCACCTTTCCAAGTTGTTGGGGTTCATCTCATACTTCTGAAGGTTTGAGGGTGCTGCCTGTTCCATACCCCCCCTACTCCTCATCTAGCCTTTTAGGGGTACAAACAATAGTAATTGGGGCCTAGTGTGGTTGTGTACGTGTGATATACATACACTTTTTTTGGATCATATTTTCTATTCCGCTATTTAATCAAAAACCTTTGGGGATCAGTTAAATTGGGGGATAGTCTGTGTTGGTACGTGTGAGAGAGATCCACCTTTCCAAGTTGTTGGGGTTCATCTCATACTTCTGAAGGTTTGAGGGTGCTGCCTGTTCCATACCCCCCCTACTCCTCATCTAGCCTTTTAGGGGTACAAACAATAGTAATTGGGGCCTAGTGTGGTTGTGTACGTGTGATATACATACACTTTTTTTGGATCATATTTTCTATTCCGCTATTTAATCAAAAACCTTTGGGGATCAGTTAAATTGGGGGATAGTCTGTGTTGGTACGTGTGAGAGAGATCCACCTTTCCAAGTTGTTGGGGTTCATCTCATACTTCTGAAGGTTTGAGGGTGCTGCCTGTTCCATACCCCCCCTACTCCTCATCTAGCCTTTTAGGGGTACAAACAATAGTAATTGGGGCCTAGTGTGGTTGTGTACGTGTGATATACATACACTTTTTTTGGATCATATTTTCTATTCCGCTATTTAATCAAAAACCTTTGGGGATCAGTTAAATTGGGGGATAGTCTGTGTTGGTACGTGTGAGAGAGATCCACCTTTCCAAGTTGTTGGGGTTCATCACATACTTCTGAAGGTTTGAGGGTGCTGCCTGTTCCATACTCCCCCTACTACTAGCCTTTTAGGGGTACAAACAATAGTAATTGGGGCCTAGTGTGGTTGTGTACGTGTGATATACATACACTTTTTTTGGATCATATTTTCTATTCCGCTATTTAATCAAAAACCTTTGGGGATCAGTTAAATTGGGGGATAGTCTGTGTTGGTACGTGTGAGAGAGATCCACCTTTCCAAGTTGTTGGGGTTCATCTCATACTTCTGAAGGTTTGAGGGTGCTGCCTGTTCCATACCCCCCCTACTCCTCATCTAGCCTTTTAGGGGTACAAACAATAGTAATTGGGGCCTAGTGTGGTTGTGTACGTGTGATATACATACACTTTTTTTGGATCATATTTTCTATTCCGCTATTTAATCAAAAACCTTTGGGGATCAGTTAAATTGGGGGATAGTCTGTGTTGGTACGTGTGAGAGAGATCCACCTTTCCAAGTTTTTGGGGTTCATCTCATACTTCTGAAGATTTGAGGGTGCTGCCTGTTCCATACCCCCCCTACTCCTCATCTAGCCTTTTAGGGGTACAAACAATAGTAATTGGGGCCTAGTGTGGTTGTGTACGTGTGATATACATACACTTTTTTTGGATCATATTTTCTATTCCGCTATTTAATCAAAAACCTTTGGGGATCAGTTAAATTGGGGGATAGTCTGTGTTGGTACGTGTGAGAGAGATCCACCTTTCCAAGTTTTTGGGGTTCATCTCATACTTCTGAAGATTTGAGGGTGCTGCCTGTTCCATACCCCCCCTACTCCTCATCTAGCCTTTTAGGGGTACAAACAATAGTAATTGGGGCCTAGTGTGGTTGTGTACGTGTGATATACATACACTTTTTTTGGATCATATTTTCTATTCCGCTATTTAATCAAAAACCTTTGGGGATCAGTTAAATTGGGGGATAGTCTGTGTTGGTACGTGTGAGAGAGATCCACCTTTCCAAGTTGTTGGGGTTCATCTCATACTTCTGAAGGTTTGAGGGTGCTGCCTGTTCCATACTCCCCCTACTCCTCATCTAGCCTTTTAGGGGTACAAGCAATAGTAATTGGGGCCTAGTGTGGTTGTGTACGTGTGATATACATACACTTTTTTTGGATCATATTTTCTATTCCGCTATTTAATCAAAAACCTTTGGGGATCAGTTAAATTGGGGGATAGTCTGTGTTGGTACGTGTGAGAGAGATCCACCTTTCCAAGTTGTTGGGGTTCATCTCATACTTCTGAAGGTTTGAGGGTGCTGCCTGTTCCATACTCCCCCTACTCCTAGCCTTTTAGGGGTACAAACAATAGTAATTGGGGCCTAGTGTGGTTGTGTACGTGTGATATACATACACTTTTTTTGGATCATATTTTCTATTCCGCTATTTAATCAAAAACCTTTGGGGATCAGTTAAATTGGGGGATAGTCTGTGTTGGTACGTGTGAGAGAGATCCACCTTTCCAAGTTGTTGGGGTTCATCTCATACTTCTGAAGGTTTGAGGGTGCTGCCTGTTCCATACCCCCCCTACTCCTAGCCTTTTAGGGGTACAAACAATAGTAATTGGGGCCTAGTGTGGTTGTGTACGTGTGATATACATACACTTTTTTTGGATCATATTTTCTATTCCGCTATTTAATCAAAAACCTTTGGGGATCAGTTAAATTGGGGGATAGTCTGTGTTGGTACGTGTGAGAGAGATCCACCTTTCCAAGTTGTTGGGGTTCATCTCATACTTCTGAAGGTTTGAGGGTGCTGCCTGTTCCATACTCCCCCTACTCCTCATCTAGCCTTTTAGGGGTACAAACAATAGTAATTGGGGCCCAGTGTGGTTGTGTACGTGTGATATACATACACTTTTTTTGGATCATATTTTCTATTCCGCTATTTAATCAAAAACCTTTGGGGATCAGTTAAATTGGGGGATAGTCTGTGTTGGTACGTGTGAGAGAGATCCACCTTTCCAAGTTGTTGGGGTTCATCTCATACTTCTGAAGGTTTGAGGGTGCTGCCTGTTCCATACCCCCCCTACTCCTCATCTAGCCTTTTAGGGGTACAAACAATAGTAATTGGGGCCTAGTGTGGTTGTGTACGTGTGATATACATACACTTTTTTTGGATCATATTTTCTATTCCGCTATTTAATCAAAAACCTTTGGGGATCAGTTAAATTGGGGGATAGTCTGTGTTGGTACGTGTGAGAGAGATCCACCTTTCCAAGTTGTTGGGGTTCATCTCATACTTCTGAAGGTTTGAGGGTGCTGCCTGTTCCATACTCCCCCTACTCCTCATCTAGCCTTTTAGGGGTACAAACAATAGTAATTGGGGCCTAGTGTGGTTGTGTACGTGTGATATACATACACTTTTTTTGGATCATATTTTCTATTCCGCTATTTAATCAAAAACCTTTGGGGATCAGTTAAATTGGGGGATAGTCTGTGTTGGTACGTGTGAGAGAGATCCACCTTTCCAAGTTGTTGGGGTTCATCTCATACTTCTGAAGGTTTGAGGGTGCTGCCTGTTCCATACTCCCCCTACTCCTCATCTAGCCTTTTAGGGGTACAAACAATAGTAATTGGGGCCTAGTGTGGTTGTGTACGTGTGATATACATACACTTTTTTTGGATCATATTTTCTATTCCGCTATTTAATCAAAAACCTTTGGGGATCAGTTAAATTGGGGGATAGTCTGTGTTGGTACGTGTGAGAGAGATCCACCTTTCCAAGTTGTTGGGGTTCATCTCATACTTCTGAAGGTTTGAGGGTGCTGCCTGTTCCATACTCCCCCTACTCCTAGCCTTTTAGGGGTACAAACAATAGTAATTGGGGCCTAGTGTGGTTGTGTACGTGTGATATACATACACTTTTTTTGGATCATATTTTCTATTCCGCTATTTAATCAAAAACCTTTGGGGATCAGTTAAATTGGGGGATAGTCTGTGTTGGTACGTGTGAGAGAGATCCACCTTTCCAAGTTGTTGGGGTTCATCTCATACTTCTGAAGGTTTGAGGGTGCTGCCTGTTCCATACCCCCCCTACTCCTCATCTAGCCTTTTAGGGGTACAAACAATAGTAATTGGGGCCTAGTGTGGTTGTGTACGTGTGATATACATACACTTTTTTTGGATCATATTTTCTATTCCGCTATTTAATCAAAAACCTTTGGGGATCAGTTAAATTGGGGGATAGTCTGTGTTGGTACGTGTGAGAGAGATCCACCTTTCCAAGTTGTTGGGGTTCATCTCATACTTCTGAAGGTTTGAGGGTGCTGCCTGTTCCATACCCCCCCTACTCCTCATCTAGCCTTTTAGGGGTACAAACAATAGTAATTGGGGCCTAGTGTGGTTGTGTACGTGTGATATACATACACTTTTTTTGGATCATATTTTCTATTCCGCTATTTAATCAAAAACCTTTGGGGATCAGTTAAATTGGGGGATAGTCTGTGTTGGTACGTGTGAGAGAGATCCACCTTTCCAAGTTGTTGGGGTTCATCTCATACTTCTGAAGGTTTGAGGGTGCTGCCTGTTCCATAATCCCCCTACTCCTAGCCTTTTAGGGGTACAAACAATAGTAATTGGGGCCTAGTGTGGTTGTGTACGTGTGATATACATACACTTTTTTTGGATCATATTTTCTATTCCGCTATTTAATCAAAAACCTTTGGGGATCAGTTAAATTGGGGGATAGTCTGTGTTGGTACGTGTGAGAGAGATCCACCTTTCCAAGTTGTTGGGGTTCATCTCATACTTCTGAAGGTTTGAGGGTGCTGCCTGTTCCATACCCCCCCTACTCCTCATCTAGCCTTTTAGGGGTACAAACAATAGTAATTGGGGCCTAGTGTGGTTGTGTACGTGTGATATACATACACTTTTTTTGGATCATATTTTCTATTCCGCTATTTAATCAAAAACCTTTGGGGATCAGTTAAATTGGGGGATAGTCTGTGTTGGTACGTGTGAGAGAGATCCACCTTTCCAAGTTGTTGGGGTTCATCTCATACTTCTGAAGGTTTGAGGGTGCTGCCTGTTCCATACCCCCCCTACTCCTCATCTAGCCTTTTAGGGGTACAAACAATAGTAATTGGGGCCTAGTGTGGTTGTGTACGTGTGATATACATACACTTTTTTTGGATCATATTTTCTATTCCGCTATTTAATCAAAAACCTTTGGGGATCAGTTAAATTGGGGGATAGTCTGTGTTGGTACGTGTGAGAGAGATCCACCTTTCCAAGTTGTTGGGGTTCATCTCATACTTCTGAAGGTTTGAGGGTGCTGCCTGTTCCATACTCCCCCTACTCCTCATCTAGCCTTTTAGGGGTACAAACAATAGTAATTGGGGCCTAGTGTGGTTGTGTACGTGTGATATACATACACTTTTTTTGGATCATATTTTCTATTCCGCTATTTAATCAAAAACCTTTGGGGATCAGTTAAATTGGGGGATAGTCTGTGTTGGTACGTGTGAGAGAGATCCACCTTTCCAAGTTGTTGGGGTTCATCTCATACTTCTGAAGATTTGAGGGTGCTGCCTGTTCCATACTCCTCCTCCTACTCCTCATCCATCCTTTTAGGGGTACAAACAATAGTAATTGGGGCCTAGTGTGGTTGTGTACGTGCGAGATACATACACTTTTTTTGATCATATTTCCTATTCCGCTATTCAATAAAAACCTTTGAGGATCAATTGAATTGCGGGATAGTCTGTGTCGGTACGTGTGAGATCCACCTTTCCAAGTTTTTGGGGTTCATCTCATACTTCTGAAGATTTGAGGGTGCTGCCTGTTCCATACTCCTCCTCCTACTCCTCATCCATCCTTTTAGGGGTACAAACAATAGTAATTGGGGCCTAGTGTGGTTGTGTACGTGCGAGATACATACACTTTTTTTGATCATATTTCCTATTCCGCTATTCAATAAAAACCTTTGAGGATCAATTGAATTGCGGGATAGTCTGTGTCGGTACGTGTGAGATCCACCTTTCCAAGTTTTTGGGGTTCATCTCATACTTCTGAAGATTTGAGGGTGCTGTCTGTTCCATACTCCTCCTACTCCTCATCCATCCTTTTAGGGGTAGAAACAATAGTAATTGGGGCCTAGTGTGGTTTTGTACGTGCGAGATACATACACTTTTTTGGATCATATTTCCTATTCCGCTATTCAATAAAAACCTTTCTAGGGCAAGATCTTAAATTACAGAAATATGAGGAGACCGTCAAATAAGGGCCGTGGCCTGGGTCGTGGTGCTGCTGGTAGAGCTCCTGTTGCAAGGAGAGGACGTGGTCGATCTGTGCCAGCTACACGCACAAGTGAAACACCTTCCTCAAGTGTGAGTAGGCGACAGAACCTGCATCAGTATTTGGTAGGGCATCAAACGCCCCTAGAAGTGATGAGGCCAGAACAAGTTGAGGCGATAGTAGATTGGTTTGCTGCTGACAGTGCCTCCAGTTCCTTCACATTGTCTCCCACCCAGTCTACTGCAGAAAGGTCAGAGTTGGCACCTGCAGCCAATGTCCAACCGTCTTTCACCTCACCCCCTTGCAAATCAGGCCAGCAGTCTGAGCCCCAAGCCATACAGCAGTCTCTTATTCTTTTTGAGGACTCTGTCAGCAGGGTTTCCCAGGGCCATCCACCTAGCCCTGCCCCAGAAGTGGAAGAGATTGAGTGCAGCGATGCCCAACCACTTATTTCTCAAGATGAGTACATGCAAGGATCATCGCAGCACGTCTCCGATGATGACGAAACGCAGGTGCCAACTGCTGCGGCGTTCAGCATTGTGGAGACCGACAAGGAGGGCAGGGGTGAAGACTGGGTGGAAGATGATGTGGAGGACGATGAGGTCCTCGACCCCACATGGAATGAACGTCATGCAGGTGACCTGAGTAGTTTGGAGGAAGAGGCGGTGGTCGCACAGAGCCACCAGCACAGCAGAAGAGGGAGCAGGGTGCAGAAGCGGAGCGGCCGTGCCCTAGACACTACGCCCGCTACTGCCCAACGCAGCAAGGGAACGAGCGCACCAAAGTCAGCTCAAAGGAGTTCTCTAGCGTGGAAGTTCTTTAGAAAATGTGCTGATGACAGGACACGAGTGGTTTGCACCCTGTGCAATCAGAGCTTGAAGCGAGGCATAAACCTTCTCAACCTGAGCACAACCTGCATGATCAGGCATCTAAGTGCAAAGCACGAGCTGCAGTGGAGTACACACCTTCAAAACCAAGAAACGTCTCTGGCTCATCCTGCTTCCTCTTCTGCTGCAGTCTCGGCCGCTCCAGCCACATCTGTAGTGATACCGGCACCTGCCACCCCGCAAACAGACGATCTGTCAGCAACACCACCACCTGGGTCACCAACAACCATCTCCACAATGTCCCGTGGAAGCGTTCAGCTTTCCATCTCCCAAACACTTGAGAGGAAGAGGAAGTACCCCCCTACCCACCCGCGATCCCTGGCCCTGAATGCCAGCATTTCAAAATTATTGGCCTTTGAAATGCTGTCATTCCGTCTGGTGGAGACGCACAGTTTTAAAAACCTTATGTCGGTGGCTGTCCCACAGTACGTCGTGCCCAGCCGCCACTACTTTTCCAGGCAAGCCATCCCTTCCCTGCACAACCAAGTGGGGGAAAATATCAGGTGTGCACTGCGCAACGCCATCTGTGCCAAGGTCCACCTAACTACGGATACGTGGACCAGTAAGCACGGTCAGGGGCGTTATATCTCCCTAACGGCACACTGGGTAAATGCAGTGGCGGATGGGCCTGAGGCGGATAGCAATTTGGCGCATGTCCTTCCACCACCGAGGATTGCAGGGCGCTTCAGTTTGCCTCCTGTTCCTAACTCCTCCTACTCCGCTTCCTCATCCTCTACCGCCTCCTCATCCGGACAGCGTAACACCTTCACCACCAACTTCAGCACGGCCAGGGGTAAACGACAGCAGGCAGTTTTACAACTTGCCTGTTTGGGGGACAAACCACACACCGCGCAGGAGTTGTGGAGGAGCATGGAACAGCAGACAAATGAGTGGTTGCTGCCAGCGAGCCTCAAGCCCGGCCTGGTGGTGTGCGATAACGGGCGAAATCTCATAGCAGCTCTGGGCCTAGCCGGTTTGACGCACATCCCTTGCCTGGCGCATGTGCTGAATTTGGTGGTGCAGAGGTTCCTTAAAAACTACCCCGATATGTCAGAGCTGCTGCAGAAAGTGCGGGCCGTTTGTGCGCACTTTCGGCGTTCTCACCCTGCTGCTGCTCGCCTGGCAGCGCTGCAGCGTAACATCGGCCTTCCCGCTCACCGCCTCATATGTGACGTGCCCACAAGGTGGAACTCCACCTTGCACATGCTGGAAAGACTGTGCGAGCAGCAGCAGGCCATAGTGGAGTTTCAGCTGCAGCACGCACGCGTGAGTCGCTCTGCGGAACAGCACCACTTCACCACCAATAACTGGGCCTCCATGCGAGACCTGTGTGCCTTGTTGCGCTGTTTTGAGTACTCCACCAACATGGCCAGTGGCAATGACGCCGTTCTCAGCTTAACTATCCCACTTCTATGCCTCCTTGAAAAAACAATTCGGGCGATGATGGAAGAGGATGTGGCACAGGATGAGGAGGAGGAGGAGGATGAAGAGGTAACATTTCCAAGGCTTTCAGGGCAGTCATTCGCAAGGGGCTCCGAGGGTGGGTTCCTGCACACGCAAACGCCAGGGACGCAATTGTCCAGCAGGGGCACAGTTCTGGAGGATGAGGAGGATGAGGAGGAGGAGGAGCTGGAGGAGGAGATGGAACCATGTTCACAGCAGGGTGGCACCCAGGCCAGCTCATGGCCATCACTGGTGCGTGGCTGGGGGGATACAGAGGACACGGACGATACACCTCCCACAGAGGACAGCCTTTCGTCGCCTCTGGACAGCCTGGCACACATGAGCGATTACATGCTGCAGTGTCTCCACAACGACCGCCGAGTTGCCCACATTCTAACTTGTGCTGATTACTGGGTGGCCACGCTGCTGGATCCCCGTTACAAGGACAACGTACCGTCCTTAATTCACTCACTGGAGCGCGATCGCAAGATGCGCGAGTACAAGCGCACGCTGGTAGACGCCATGCTGCTGGCATTCCCATCTGACAGCGGGGCCACAGTGGAAGCACAAGGCAGAGGAGGAGGAGGAGGAGGTCGCCAACGCAACCAGGGCACCGCCAGCACCTCAGAAGGCAGGGTTAGCATGGCCGAAATGTGGAAAAGCTTTGTCAGCACGCCACAACAAACAGCAGCACCAGCAGCTCAGATGGAACGTCTTAGCAGGAGGCAGCATTTTACCAACATGGTGGAGCAGTATGTGTGCACACGCCTACATGTAGTGAATGACGGGTCTGCCCCCTTCAACTTCTGGGTCTCCAAATTGGGCACATGGCCTGAGCTTGCCCTTTACGCCTTGGAGGTGCTGGCGTGCCCTGCAGCCAGTGTATTATCTGAACGGGTATTTAGCACGGCTGGGGGCGTTATAACAGACAAGCGCAGCCGCCTGTCCAGAGACAATGTGGACAAGCTCACGTTCATTAAAATGAACCAGGCATGGATCCCACGGGACTTTTCCGTACCTTATGCAGAATAGCAATGGATACCGACCTTACCCACCCATTGTTCCATTTTTGCTCTTTCTCACTCTTTTGGGGTGTACCCTCATTTAAAATTTTTGAAAAGAAGCAGTGTTGGCTACCTCGTCCTCCTCCTCAGGGCCAGATTAATGTAGGGGCTATTGGAGCTGCAGCTCCAGGCCCCTACCTTTTATATAGGCCCCGGGTTGGCCATATTCACTGTTACCGCTCTTCTGTCACTTGTAAACACAGAAGTCTGGCTTCTATGCTCGCTTCCCCAGGCAGCACCCTCAGAACCTCCCCACACAGCGTGAAGGCCGGACAAGGAGGGACAGTTGGCGATGCATGGATGTGTTTATGGGCTTCAGAGACAGCATCCCATGTTGAATTAGGCATGCATGGCTGCACCCTTCCTCCTCTGGGTGCATGGCAAGGCACGGCCCTTAAGGCCCTTCAAAATCCTCAGCACCAAGCCCATGATGCTGTTAATCCGGCCCTGGTCCTCCTCCACCGCCGCTTCCACCTACACCGCCCATAGGTGTGCGCAGCCTATTGCATTAAGGTGTGCACCCCAAAGTTGAAATACACATGCATGTGTTTGCCAGCAGGGAGAGTAATGTATCGGGGCCATGTACCTGTAGGCAAGGAGAAATAGAGCAGAGCAGGTCCCAGGGAGATCTTTCCCATCTCCTCACTGGCAATGCTATGTGCCCTAGGTGATTAGGGTGTGCCCAGGCACACCCAGCACACCCTGTGCGCACGCCTATGTCACCGCCACATCCACCACCACCTCAACCTCCCTCCTACTCCATATGGGCCTCGTCCTTCAGAGATGAAGAAGAACATTGTTTTATTTTTCTGGTTTTTTTTGTTGTTTTAAGTTATTTCCCTATCCACATTTGTTTGCAGAGCACTTGCCATGCTCTTAATTACGTTTTGCTGCCATTTGCAGCACTCTAGCCCTTTCCTTTGGTGTTTTAGAGCCATTTTAGTGCCTTAAAGTTCGGGTCCCCATTGACTTCAATGGGGTTCGGTGTCCGGGAAAAGTTCGGTAAAAGTCCGGGACACGGACCCGGACTTTTTTTTAAAGTTCGGCCGAACCCGTCGAACACGGACATCTAGGTGTCCGCTCAACCCTATCTGGAACTTATCCATGCTGACTTATTAAAGTGAATTTATAACTATGGGTATCATTTCTTTAGATTTAGACCTTATGCACACTGGTACCTAGGTCCATATGACATACAAATTTGGGTGAATTTCCTGGGAGCCTCAGGTGCTGTGTGTAGCCATTCCATAGAAATGAATGGCTGTACACTGGTAAACACTGGTTCGTGAGTAAACATGTGCATGTGTACTGACATAAGGCCTGGACATAGACTGTCTGCATCCAGATTTGTGCATCTGTACACATGCCTGTTTAAACAAGTACCGGCTAATGCATGCATTCAACCAATGTCTGCTATGGGTGGCTATATGCACCACCTGTGTTTCCCAGGCGGCAAGCCATTCATATTTTACATCATACAGGTCCATTGCACTCATGTGCGTGAGGCCCCAAAGTAGTGAGAAGTTAAAACCACTGTCAGGTATTTATTTGTCAGTGTATCTGTTTGGGAGCTTCACCTTCTGGGAATTAAAAAGTGATGGCAAATCCAACACTGAGTTGCAACAAGAACAGGAATACAGGAGATATCTTCCAGTGATGACACTTGTTAACATGACACTGTCTAAGAGGGGATATCCCTCACATCAGAAAGATATCCTCTCACTTGGGTCTATGGGACAAGAAGTGAAGGGAAGTCTCTATGAGACTCAGAAGGTAAAAAGCCCTATCCGAAATAAAAAAAAATGAATTAAAAACAAAATTCCTTTAGATATACTTTAACCACTTAAGCCCCAGAAGATTTTACCCCCTTCCTGACCAGGGCCTATTTTGCGATTCGGTACTGCGTGACTTTAACAGGCAATTGCGCGGTCGAGCGACGATGTACCTAAACAAATTTGACGTCCTTTTTTTCCCACAAACAGAGCTTTCTTTTGGTGGTATTTGATCACCTGTGCGATTTTTTGATCATGCGCTATAAAAAAAGCGTCAATTTTGCAAAAATAACAATATTTTTCACATTTTTTTATATGAAATTCCCCCCCCCAAAAAATGTAAAAATCTAAATTTTTTAACATTTTAGGCCAATTTTTTTTTTACCATATGTTTGGTAAAAAAAAATTGCAAAAAACGTATTTTGATTGGTTTGCGCAAAAGTTATTGCGTTTACTAACAAAGGGAAAGATTTTTGTCATTTTGTTGTTTTTTTTTAACGCGTAATGGCGGCGATCTGCGATTTTTTTTGCGGGACTGCTACATTGGGGTGGACAGATTGGACCCTTGACTGGGGTTACCAGTGACATTACTACAGTAATCAGTGCTATACATATGCACTGTTACTGTAAAAATGACACTGGCAGTGAAGGAGTTAACTGTATTGGAGAGGGAGGGGTTAAGTGTGTCCTAGGGGTGTGTTTTAGGGGCGTGTTTCTAACTGTGATTGGCTGTGGCTTGATGTGTAAGAACAGTGATCAACGGTCCTACATAGTATTGATCACCATTCTTACACAGGGGAGACTGACAGGCGGATTTGTTTACACTAGCCGCCTGCCTTTCTCCCGCTGTCACGGACGATCGCGAGTGCCCGGTGGACATCGGGTCCGCCGGACACACGTGCGGGGGGGTCCGTGACCGAGTGTGAGCGCACATCCGTCTCGCTCTCAAAACCCTTAAAGGCTAGCGACGTAGTCCTACGTGGCTTTGCCTGTGAGGGGCTGACTGCCAACGTAAATAGTCGTGCGGCAGTCGGCAACTGGTTAATAAAAGGTCCTAGGTAACATGACTGGCTGACTGTGCCACATTTTAGTAAATCCCATCTGATCGTTCTACCAGTATGCTAAAAAAATGGGATGCAGGATTTTTTGGTATTGCTCATATTGTACAGGAATGGGCATTTCATAATTACCTTTGTAAAATCTGTAGGTATACACCAAGCACAGTTTTCATGTGGATAACCCCAATAAAATCCCAAAGAAAAAGAATAAGCTATTGTGCCGACTGGAACACACCTGTCATTAAATGGGGCACATACAATAAGAGGGCCAGGAGAGTTGTAGAGAACACCAGGTAAAATGTATTCAGCTTCACTCAAAGGGCGCCTCCATCAAAGTGTAGCGATTTTTAAAAAAAAGCATAAAACTTTTATTTATTTAAGAACTAACTAGATAAAAGTAGTTTGAGGCGTGTCATAGACCCATGTAGACCTCCATTGGATCATTGTGAGGCTGCAGAGCTTAGCAGGCATGTGGCTGGTTGAAGCAGGGTTCTTGATGGAAGTGTAGCTGTCAAGCTTTAGGCTGATATGTAAGCATTAGCCGCTTCCAGAAATGGCAAGATGGCCCATGGTTTTAATAAAGGGGCTCTCATGTCTGCCTTGAAACATGTAGCCACATCCCCTCCACTTCCTGTCATCACCCAGCCAAGAGAAGTGCTGTTTGGAGCCGCAGCCATCCATTTCTGGAAGCTGCTGATGCCTATGTCCAAGCCTGAAAGCTGCACTTCCATCAAGAACCCTGCTTCAACCAGCCACATGCATGCTGAGCTCTGCAGCCTCACGGAGATCCTATGGAGGTCCATATGGATCTATGACAAGCCTAATCTACTTTTATCCATTGAGTGAATTTTTATTGCCTTTTGTGTTTTTTTATGAAATCACTACACCTAGATGGAGGTGCCCTCTTGTGTTTGTTTTTTATAACCCTAATAAAATACATGCATACAGATATATTTTTCTCTGCACTGTCTTTGAGGTGAAGCTACAGTCTGTTACAATGCAGTGAAAATCATCCCCTAAGATCCTGGAAAAAGGGTCACTAACATGGGTACTGATTCAAAAAAAAAAAAATGGTCTTGCTCTCATCTTGAATGAATTACTACATTTCTTTAGGATTTGTAATAGAAGTAATGATGGAAATTGGTCAAATGTCTTGGAAACCCAAATCAATTACAATGTTTTATTGATTTTTTAATAATGGAAAGGTTAAAGCCAAATTAAAGTTTTTAGTTTAATTCAGTTAAATACAGTACATTACATGTGCAAAAAAAAACAGACAGGGAAAACAACCACAGCCTGAATAGAAAAGCCTTTCCCCTTACTAGCAGGCTGCACAGAAGGACCCTTTCTCTCTATGTGAAATCTTTGTTGCACTAAAGAAGTTCTAAATGTCCCCTGCTGAGTTAGATCTATAGCTGTGCATTCCCCGAAGTTCAAGTCCATGCTTATTGGAGAGCTCCGGTTTTGGATCAGCAGAGGTGTGTTGGACCTCTGCAGAAAGATCACTACTTCCAAACATAGAGCAAGGGTCCTTCTCTTTACCCTGCTGCCAGAGAATATGCTTGTATGCTCCGGCTGTGACTGGGTGACAATGGTTACCCAGGGTGAAGCTTTCAAGCATAGAAAACAGCAACAGAGATTATAACTACTCCTCATCCAAATCTTAAAATGAAATGTTTTGGCAACAAATAAAGCCTAAACTGTGCATACTTCTGCAATGTTTTATTTATAGTTCACTATTTAAAGTAGAGATCGACCGATTATCGGCAAAGCCGATATATCGAGGGCCAATATGCACTTTCCCCGATATATCGGAATCGGCCTTTGGATTTACCGATATTGCCGATATTTAGGGAGGTGCTTGCACTGGAGTGATGCCTGCAGCTAGTCCATAGCCGACGGTACCGGTGTCCATAGCCTATGGTCAGCTGACTTGTAATGACAATCGATGCAGCTGAGAAGCCGCTCGGCTGTCATTACAAGGAGTGGGAGGGGATGTCCCCCCCGCCACCTTCTGCACCTCTCCCACCGGGAGACCCGGGAATCCTGCCTGCATGGCCGCCATCTGACTGGGCCTCCATTTTTTTAAATTAGGCACTGCCGAGTACCCGGAAGTGATGTCATGACATGACATCACTTCCGGGTACTGGCGGCGCCAAATTCAAAAACATACAGCATTCAAAACAGCCAAACTTGAGTTTTGAATGCTTTTAAGTGCAGAGGAGGGGTTTGGGGTCCCTTCACCACAGTATCTGTAGACATAAAAAAAAAAAATTTAATGTCCGAAAATATCGGCCAATATCGGCCGATACCGATA
Organism: Pelophylax lessonae; assembly: GCF_965119305.1. NCBI lineage: Eukaryota > Metazoa > Chordata > Amphibia > Anura > Ranidae > Pelophylax > Pelophylax lessonae. The sequence goes on from NC_138772.1 coordinate 364,214,545, forward strand.
TCCGATGCTATATACTGCTGATGAGAAAAGGTATTTAGCGGTTTATATTTATTAAAATCATTGCATTTCTGTGTTCTGTGGCAGACCAGATATATCAAATGCAGGGTCTCTGGTTTGGTAACACTTTAAACCAAACATATCGATACCAATACCAAAATATCGGTATCGGCATTAAAAAACCGATATCGGTCGATCACTAATTTAAAGTGTTACCAAACCAGAGACCCTGCATTTCCTATATCTGGTCTCCCACAGAACATGGAAATGCAATGATTTTAATAAATATAAACCGCTAAATACCTTTTCTCATCAGCAGTATATAGCATTCTTGTGACTTCTATCAGTGTCTGGGTAAAGCTTGCAGGAGGAGTTTTCATTCTCCTCTGACTGTCCTATTAGGGTGCAGGACCCTATGCTGATCACATGCACCCTCCCAAGGGAAAAAAAAACTCTCTAGCATAACACACCAAACTGAGCATGTGCAGAGTGACTCCAAAGGCTCTGTCTTATCAGGAGAGGGGAGGATCAGAGAAGACAGGATCAAACAGCCTTTTTACACAATGCACAGGATTAACCCCTTTGGTTCCACAGTATGACAAGCATGCTTTACTGCATTTTACTGTTGTGGGCTTAGTAACATTTTAATTGCTAAATGTAACAGGCTGGAAAACAAAATACAAAGTGTGGTATGTGCAAAGCTTGTGTAGGCTGTCAGTGCCTAGTTATAACTCCAATTTAAAAAAAAAAGTCAGCTTTTTCTGTAAACATACCTTGGTGGCTGTAGTCAAAAAGTGTTAACTGTTTCCAAAATACAAACCTTGCTTCCAAATTATTTTCAGCTTATTTAGTTGTTCTGTATTGCAGCATTTAGACATTAACTTTTGTGATTAGAATAATGTTTCTTTATAATGCATATCATATCTGTGTCAGCAACACTGCCCAGTACATTGGCTTATCAATACTACCATGAGAGTTAGGCTGGGCACACATTATGAGAAAAACTGAAGAAATTTTTTTTATACGAGGCACGATCGTTCGGTTTTCGTATAGTGTCTACACAGCTTTCGACATCCAATTCAGACTTTGCAAATGAAAATTTCCAAAAGGACAAATGATTTTCATTTACCCAAGTTTCATACCTAAGCATTTCTAGTACGTTTATTAGTTTGCAGAAATGCACTCTAGTCCATTTACCATGGTTTCCTATGGAACAAGTTCAGCTCACCTATGCGTTTTGCAGCTTGTGCAATTTTGTAAAGCGTCCGGGACTTTTTTCTGCGCTTTGCATGTAATAGACTTCAATGGAATCACACCAAAAACACAAGTGTTGTCCTTGTGATGCAATTTTTGATGTGTTTTTATGTTTAAACACTGTATATAGCTGGTTGCTAAGGAGTAGGCCGGAAAGCTGGCCACGCCATCCTTAACAACTGATTCCCCGCTAATAGCTGAATGTAGAAAAAACAATTGCCAGCAAAAAAAAGTAAAAAAAAAAACACATGCCCCCACTCCCCCCTGGTCCTTACCAAGCCCTTTGACAGCTGATGACTAGGCAGTTGTTAACCACTTAAGCCCCGGAGGATTTGGCTGCTCAAAGACCAGGCCCTATTTTGCGATTTGGCACTGCGTGACTTTAACAGACAATTGCTCGTAAGTGCGACGCTGTACCTAAACGAAATTGACGTCCTTTTTTTCCCCACAAACAGAGCTTTCTTTTGGTGGTATTTGATCACCTGTACGATTTTTATTTTTTGCGCTATAAACAAAAAAAGAGTGACAATTTTGAAAAAATAACAATATTTTTCACATAATATTTTTTTATATGAAATTCCCCCCCCCCCCAAAAATGTAAAAATCTAAATCTTTTAACATTTTAGGCCAATTTGTTTTCTGCTACATATTTTTTATAAAAAAAATCGCAATAAGCATATTTTGATTGGTTTGCGCAAAAGTTATTGCGTTTACTAACTACGGGAAAGGTTTATGTAATTTTTATTGTTTTTTTTTAACTAGTAATGGCGGCGATCTGCGATTTTTTTTTACGGGACTGTGACATTGCGGCGGACAGATCGGACCCTTGACTGACATTTTTTACACTTTTGGGGGTACCAGTGACATTACTACAGTATAAACTATACTATAAATATGCACTGTTACTGTCAAAATGACACTGGCAGGGAAGGGGTTAACTTTATTGGTGATCAGTGGGTTAAATGTATCCCTAGCGGCGTGTTTCTAACTGTGGGGGGAGTGGCTAGTGATGTAACCACAGAGACATACGATCCTACATAGCAGGATCGTGTAGTCTCTGCACTTATATCAGGGAGAATGACAGACGGCTGTGTTTACATCAGCCGTCTGCCTTTCTCCCTCTCCTGAGCGAGATTGCGAGTGGCCGGCGGACATCGGAGCCGCCGGTCACACGCGCGGGGATGCCCGTGAACGAGCAGGGGCGGGAGCGCGTGCCCCCGGTGGCACGTGCTCGCCCCCTACAGGCTCCTGGGCGAGCGAAGTAGTACTATGTCGGTTTGCCCAGGAGCGGCTGACTGCCGCAGTAAATATACTGACGGCGGTTGTCAAGTGGTTAAGGATGCAGCAGCTGGCTTCCCGGCCTGCTCCTTAGCATCCAGCAATAAACAATGTTTTTACAGAGTGTTTAAAGAGAAAAAAACATAAAAATGCAAAAAACACTGCAAAACGTGCCTAAAAAACGCATCTGGTGCAGCCGCATAGATGTGAACCTAGACTCAGTGTGTAGTGTTTTGATATGGTTTCCGTATGACAAAAATCAGATACGTAAGATTGCGCATAATCAGAAACAAACATCAAAGAAAAAGCAGTTCCTTCCTCAGTTCTGACTTGCGGTGAAACCATGAGGAAAAGCGGACAATTGTTCGCTCAAATTTCTCACACTGTGTACCCAGCTATAGACCTTCTTGTAGGCTCCTTGAAGAGATCCTTTTCCAGAATCTTGCGTTGAAGTCAGTAGCTTACCCTTACTTCCACTTTTAAATGACATCCCCGAGTAAAAGCTCCAAGCAGCAAGTGTTCCGAATCTTTACAGCATTTATACACATTGTCTCATCACATACAAGTCCATTTTAATTTTTTGTTTGACACGAATTTTCTAGAGTATTTGTAAATCATTTATTTTAATTTTGTCTTAGACATGTTTTCTATGAATCTCAAAAAATTCAATCTAAATTAGGATAAGTTTTAATACCTTCATTCGATCAGTGTTTTCTAAAGGCATAAAAAAGATTCAGTTATAAAAGGTGTTCAATATGCCTAACACACAATATATAAAACATTAAACCATAAAATACTTCCCAACCGGCCCCACCAATTCCTTTCAACTGGATCTTAAAGCACAAGAGCAAGTTTAGTTTACCAATTCTTCAGTGCCCATTCTCTTCAGGATGATTTCTAATGAGCATTTTTATTAGGATATATTTGCCTAAACTGTAGGGCTCACGTGATATTAATTGTGTAGTATGTCCAATCCCTATCATTTATAAAAAAGGGGAAAAAAAAGTATTTATAATTTTTATTTTATATCTATACAAAAATGTTTTGCCTTTAATTTCTGTTTTAAACTAAGTCCCCGTTCACACTGGGGCGACCTGTCAGGCGACCTGGTCGCCTGACAGGTCGCCGTAGCTCGCCATAGAGAAGCTATGGACCCGTTCTAATAGGAGCGACACAAGTCGCTTCGACTTAGAAAAAGGGTCCGGAGCTTCTTTGGGGCGACCCGGAGCGACCTGCATAGACTTCAATGTTATGAAGTCCGTGTCGGCCGCTCCGAGGTCGCGGTGTGAGCAGCGCGGCGCGACCTATGAGGTCGCCCCAGCAAGTCAGATCGCCCCAGTGTGAACGGGGCCTGAATGGGTTGTTTTGCAAGGTGATTGTTTACAATAATTTTAAGTAACTACCAGGGGCGGACTGACCATTAGGGCACTCGGGCACTGCCCGAGGGCCCGGGGCTAGTAGGGGGCCCCATGAAAGGCTCCTGGCACCTACCTTCCAAAGCATCTGTGATGATCCCGGAGCCCAGTGCCAGAACAAGTTCCAGCGCTGAGCTCCGGTAACTGGCCTGACAGAGACACACTAGCGTGGGCACTCAGGACACCTTCCCTGCATCTCTTTGAGGGTGCCTGGGCTCCCTCACGCAGCGATCGTCCCTCTGCAGCAGCTGACACTTACATCTCTCCCCCAACTGATGCCTGCACAGTACACACAGAGCTCACCAAGGATCCTCCTCCACGGCTCTGAAGTACACAGACAGGAGGAGGAGGAGTAGCCGGGGAGGAGGGACATTAACTTCAAGAGCTGCACTGATTATCTGAGGTATGTACTGTACATAGTTTATGGATACGGAAGGGGGACAGATAACAAGGATGCACATATGGAGAAGTGATGGGGGCGGGGGCATATGCTAGGGGGATGCTTTTGGAGGGGGGATGACTTGTGCTAGAAGGTGAGGAGGTGGTGTGAGGGGATTTCAACTCTGACCTCTCCCCTCCAAATGCACCCCCAGCACATGTTCTCTAACTGCCCCTTCTCCCCAAATCAAAGAGGTGCAGATTGCCACTCATCCCAGGACCCCCTCTCTCCTCATCCCAGGACCCCCTCTCTCCTCATCCCAGGACCCCTCTCTCCTCATCCCAGGACCCCTCTCTCCTCATCCCAGGACCCCCTATCTCCTCATCCCAGGACCCCTCTCTCCTCATCCCAGGACCCCCTCTCTCCTCATCCCAGGACCCCCTCTCTCCTCATCCCAGGACCCCTCTCTCCTCATCCCAGGACCCCCTATCTCCTCATCCCAGGACCCCCCCTCTCCTCATCCCAGGACCCCCTCTCTCCTCATCCCAGGACCCCCTCTCTCCTCATCCCAGGACCCCTCTCTCCTCATCCCAGGACCCCCCCTCTCCTCATCCCAGGACCCCCTCTCTCCTCATCCCAGGACCCCTCTCTCCTCATCCCAGGACCCCCTATCTCCTCATCCCAGGACCCCTCTCTCCTCATCCCAGGACCCCCCCTCTCCTCATCCCAGGACCCCTCTCTCCTCATCCCAGGACCCCTCTCTCCTCATCCCAGGACCCCCCCTCTCCTCATCCCAGGACCCCCCCTCTCCTCATCCCAGGACCCCCTCTCTCCTCATCCCAGGACCCCTCTCTCCTCATCCCAGGACCCCCCCCTCTCCTTATCCCAGGACCCCTCTCTCCTCATCCCAGGACCCCCCCTCTCCTCATCCCAGGACCCCCTCTCTCCTCATCCCAGGACCCCCTCTCTCCTCATCCCAGGACCCCCTATCTCCTCATCCCAGGACCCCTCTCTCCTCATCCCAGGACCCCCCCTCTCCTCATCCCAGGACCCCTCTCTCCTCATCCCAGGACCCCTCTCTCCTCATCCCAGGACCCCCCCTCTCCTCATCCCAGGACCCCCCCTCTCCTCATCCCAGGACCCCCTCTCTCCTCATCCCAGGACCCCTCTCTCCTCATCCCAGGACCCCCCCCTCTCCTTATCCCAGGACCCCTCTCTCCTCATCCCAGGACCCCCCCTCTCCTCATCCCAGGACCCCCTCTCTCCTCATCCCAGGACCCCCTCTCTCCTCATCCCAGGACCCCCTCTCTCCTCATCCCAGGACCCCCTCTCTCCTCATCCCAGGGCCCCCTCTCTCCTCATCCCAGGACCCCCTCTCTCCTCATCCCAGGACCCCCTCTCTCCTCATCCCAGGACCCCCTCTCTCCTCATCCCAGGACCCGTATCTCCTCATCCCAGGACCCGTATCTCCTCATCCCAGGACCCCTCTCTCCTCATCCCAGGACCCCCTCTCTCCTCATCCCAGGACCCCCTCTCTCCTCATCCCAGGACCCCCTCTCTCCTCATCCCAGGACCCCCTCTCTCCTCATCCCAGGACCCCCTCTATCCTCATCCCAGGACCCCTCTCTCCTCATCCCAGGGCCCCCTCTCTGCTCTCATTCCATGGCCCCCTCTCTGCTCTCATCCCATGGCCCCCTCTCTGCTCTCATCCCAGGACCCCCTCTCTGCTCTCATCCCAGGACCCCCTCTCTGCTCTCATCCCAGGACCCCCTCTCTGCTCTCATCCCAGGACCCCCTCTCTGCTCTCATCCCAGGACCCCCTCTCTGCTCTCATCCCAGGGGTCTCTCTCAGCTCTCATCCCAGGACCCCCTCTCTGCTCTCATCCCAGGACCCCCTCTCTGCTCTCATCCCAGGACCCCCTCTCTGCTCTCATCCCAGGACCCCCTCTCTGCTCTCATCCCAGGACCCCCTCTCAGCTCTCATCCCAGGGCCCCCTCGATGCTCTCATCCCAGGACCCCCTCTCTGCTCTCATCCCAGGGGTCTCTCTCAGCTCTCATCCCAAGGCCCCCTCTCTGCTCTCATCCCAGGGGTCTCTCTCAGCTCTCATTCCAGTGTCCCCTCTCTGCTCTCATCTCAGGACCCCCCCTCTGTTCTCATCTCAGGACCCCCTCTCTGTTCTCATCTCAGGACCCCCTCTCTGTTCTCATCTCAGGACCCCCTCTCTGCTCTCATCTCAGGACCCCCTCTCTGCTCTCATCTCAGGACCCCCTCTCTGCTCTCATCCCAGGGGTCTCTCTCTGCTCTCATCCCAGGACCCCCTCTCTGCTCTCATCCCAGGACCCCCTCTCTGCTCTCATCCCAGGACCCCCTCTCTGCTCTCATCCCAGGGGTCTCTCTCAGCTCTCATCCCAGGACCCCCTCTCTGCTCTCATCCCAGGACCCCCTCTCTGCTCTCATCCCAGGACCCCCTCTCTGCTCTCATCCCAGGGGTCTCTCTCAGCTCTCATCCCAGGGCCCCCTCGATGCTCTCATCCAAGGACCCCCTCTCTGCTCTCATCCCAGGGGTCTCTCTCAGCTCTCATCCCAAGGCCCCCTCTCTGCTCTCATCCCAGGGGTCTCTCTCAGCTCTCATTCCAGTGTCCCCTCTCTGCTCTCATCTCAGGACCCCCCCTCTGTTCTCATCTCAGGACCCCCTCTCTGTTCTCATCTCAGGACCCCCTCTCTGTTCTCATCTCAGGACCCCCTCTCTGTTCTCATCTCAGGACCCCCTCTCTGCTCTCATCTCAGGACCCCCTCTCTGCTCTCATCCCAGGGGTCTCTCTCTGCTCTCATCCCAGGACCCCCTCTCTGCTCTCATCCCATGGCCCCCTCTCTGCTCTCATCCCAGGACCCCCCTCTCTGCTCTCATCCCTGCACCCCCCTCTCTGCTCTCATCCCAGGACCCCCTCTCTGCTCTCATCCCAGGGGTCTCTCTCTGCTCTCATCCCAGGGGGTCTCTCTCTGCTCTCATCCCAGGACCCCCTCTCTGCTCTCATCCCAGGGGTCTCTCTCAGCTCTCATCCCAAGGCCCCTCTCTGCTCTCATCCCAGGGGTCTCTCTCAGCTCTCATTCCAGTGTCCCCTCTCTGCTCTCATCTCAGGACCCCCTCTCTTCTCTCATCTCAGGAACCCCTCTCTGCTCTCATCTCAGGACCCCCTCTCTGTTCTCATCTCAGGACCCCCTCTCTGCTCTCATCCCTGGACCCCCTCTCTGCTCTCATATTAGGACCCTCTCTCTGTTCTCATTCCAGGACCCTCTCTGCTCTCATCCCTGGGGCCCCTCTCTGTCCTTATCCCAGGGGTCCCTCTCTGTTCTTATCCCAGGGGCTACTCTCTGTCATTATTCCAAGGGTCACTCTCTGTCTTTATCTCAGGGGTCCCTCTCTGTCCTCTTTCAAGGGGTCCCCTAAACACCAACTGGGATAGGTTGTTCAGGACAGCAAGGGCCTGTTTAAATTTGCAGTTTGGGGGCAGGAAAACCTCAGAATTGAGCCCTGTATTTACTCACCCCCACCACACCCCCTTTAACTGCAAGGGCCAGGGGTGTACACATGTTGCATCCGCATCAGGAATTATATGTCCTGTCACGCTTGGCAGATGTAGCACCTGCCAAGCATAACTCATTCAAGTGAATGGGGCTGCGTTGCAAAGGCTGTGCAACCTTGTGCAGTACAGCAAAAAAAAAAAAGGGTTAAAGTAGGCAATGAGAAGGCGTTGTATTGCCTCCTCATCACCTGCTTCAACTCCTTGAATCACACACTAGCATGCTGAAACTATGTGCATTGCACATGGTTGCAGGGTGTTTGCTGAGTGGACCTCATTCACTTGAATGGGTCACGATAACCCACCAAAAGCAACAGGGGGTTTAACTCCTGCTGCAACATGTGTACTCATGGACATGGACACAGGGGGGCCCCATGATCTCATATTGCCCGGGGGCCCCATAGGTTATCAGTCCGCCCCTGGTAACTACATCCTATTAGGGGAATTCTCACCATGGATGGAATGCACTTAAATGATTAGTGCTCTAAAAATGCATTTATGTTCATATTGTTCATTTCTTACTAGATGTGAGAAAAGGAATTGTAGGCACTTTTACAGTCAAATATCTTATTCTGAGATGTTGCTTAACCACTTTAAGACCAGAAGGATTTGCCCCCTTAATGACCAGGCCCTATTTTGCAATTCGGTACTGCGTTATTTTAACTGACAATTGCGCGGTTGTGCGACGCTGTACCCAAATAAAATTTAAGTCCTTTTATTCCCACAAATAGAGCTTTCTTTTGGTGGTATTTGATCACCTGTGCGATTTTTATTTTTTGCGCTATAAATAGAAAGATCTATATTTTTCACATTCGGCTATATGACATTCTCAAAATTAAAAATGTAAAAATCAAAAATTTTTAACATTTTAGGCCGATTTGTTTTCTGCTACAAAAAAAATCACAATAAGTGTATTTTAATTGGTTTTCACAAATGCACAAAACGTATCGCGTCTACTAACTACGGGAAAGATTTATGTCATTTTTTTTTTTTACTAGTAATGGTGGCAATCTGCGATTTTTTGCAGGACTGCGACATTGTGGCAGACAGATCGGACCCCTGACTGACATTTTTGACCCTTTTGGGGGGACCAGTGACATTACTACAGTAATCAGTGCTAAAATTATGCACTGTTACTGTAATAAATGACACTTGCAGGGAAGGGGTTAACATTGTGGGTGATTAAGGGGTTAAATGTGAGCCTAGGGGAGGGATTTTAACTGTGGGGGGGGGGGGGGGCTTCTGAAATGACCATAGAGACATGTGATCCTATATAGAAGGATCACATGGGCTCTATGATCATTGCTGGGAGAAGAACGGTCAGCTGTGTTTACAACAGCTGACCGTTCTTCTCTTTCAGCGGGGAATGATCGCTGGTGTCAGACGGCAATCGGAGCCGCCTGCCCGCTGCATCGCTGACGAGCGGGGGCGGGAGCGCGCCGGCGGTGACGTACATCTACGGCGATTTGCCTGGGAGCGGTTGCATGTTGCCGTATAACTGCGGCAGGCGGTCAGCAACCAGTTTAGTAGTCTTTAGCTGTTGGATATAAAGCACCACATATTTAGAGGTTCCAAGGTTCTGAAAGCTTATTATAATTTATACATAGTGCATGCACCCTAAAAAAGAAATGAAGGCAGAACCTTTTAAACTTTTTTTGGATAGAGTAAGGGAGTATATTAACCTTTGTCAGATTTTTTTCCCCATCTTTGTCCTATTGGAGGAAATCTTTTCACTTCCTGTCCCATAGTCACAACAGGAAGTGATATGGAATCCTTACAAAGTCAGGGAAGTCCCTGGTGTCTCCAATGGAAGATTTACCCTCTTTTTCCCTGTTCTGAATAAAATCCAAAATGTGGGATTTACTTTCACTTTCGGTTATAATCGTCGCCAGGATAAATAGGGAGGGGGAATCCTAATGGGGACACAGCAATAAAAAAATCAGACATGTTCATATCTCTCTCCACTCTTATTTAAAATTGTAAAAAAAAGTTTTGCCTTGCCTTTAGTTATACTTTATAATTTTATATTATTACATCACTTTGGTTACTTTTGTCCCACACCGTTACCTCTATGATTATCTTGACCACTAACCCTGGGTATCCAATTCCTGGAGGCCAAACAACAAAAGCATAGGCTGCTAGGCTGTAATGATTTTTCTAGACATGGAAATGGACCGTGTTGTCTATCAAGGTGGTTTGGATCCTTACTGTGGACTAAGTTGTGCCAAATTATAGCTGAACTCCAGGCAGATATAAAGAACTAAATGAATGCAGCTCTGAATTTATTAATATATTCTCAAACCAATTTTAACTGTAAGTAGTGTACGTCCCTGAATTCAACTTCAGCAGAGTTTCAACTAGGGAAGAAAGACTGACATGCAATGACAATGCTGATAGAAAGATAGAGTATAGTTTTAGAGAGATAGGTCCTTGGCTCTACTGCTTCTCCTTTCACTGTTCAGTCACAGACTGGGGTAGAAAGGAGACCCGTAAGTGTTACTGAGAAAATCAGGTCTCCTGCCCTTCCAGACAAGACAGTACAGAGATGTGTTAATAATTTGGCAGGTAAAAAATATCTGTATTTCATCTGCTTATGTAGTCTTCCTAGAGGGCAGCTTTTGGCCCTCATGCACACAGGACGTTTTGAAAACTCTCCTGGAAGCCTTTCTTCCTGTCAGCAGCATTTTGGCCTGATCTTTGTAAAAGTGTCTAACGCTGTTACAAGCGTTTTTACAGGAATCAAGTAATTGGCCGGTAATTCATTCCATTGGCCAAAATAATAATTTATTCTGGCCATTGAAATTAGTTGATGCTTAACCACTTCAATACAGCGCAATTTCACCCCCTTCCTGCCCAGGCCAATTTTCAGCTTTCAGCGCTGTCACACTTTGAATGACAATTAGTCATGCTACACTGTACCCATATTAAATTTTTATTATTTTTTTCACACAAATAGAGCTTCCTTTTGGTGGTATTTAATCACTGCTGGGTTTTTTATTTCTTACAAAAAAAAAGAAAGAAAAAAGACAAAATTTTGAAAAAAAAAAGTTTTTCTTATTTTCTGTCAGTAAGTTTTGAAAATAATAGAATTTTTGTAAGAACATACCGTACAATTATTTTCTCTGAATCCTCTGACAGATGCAGCCACTTCATAGTTTCCTCACAAATGGGTAATGCGCCACCTACAGGAGTAGACTAGGCAGTGAAACTATTTAGAAAAACTTTTCACTAGACACACCTTTAGGGGCTTTCCCCTCAGACATTACCCCAGATACATCCAGCTTACTAATCAGTTTCGTAGCAAGCAGTGAAGGAAAAAGACAAACAACCCCAAAATAGAGGGGCAGGGGCTGTGTCTGTCAGAGGACTCATAGAAAATAATTTTTCTGTAAGTTCTTACAAAAATTCTATTTTCTTTTACATCCTCTGACAAACGCAGCCACTTCATAGTTTCCTCACAAATGGGATGTCCCAAAGCAGTGTAGGCATGAGGCGTGGGAAGAAACGCAACCAACAAAACGGCAATGATCCATCAAGGCCAGAAAAAACATAGCCAACAGGGAAACAAAAAGATCCACCACCAGGAGCTAACCCCAGAACAAAAATTCACCCCATGAAGAGGAATCCTCGTCTCTTCAGCAAACAGCAGCCTGCAAAACTTTGAAGCCAAAGGAAGCATCCGAGAATGCCATCAAGTCAATCTTGTAGAATTTTGTAAAAGTGCGTATAGACGACCAGGTCGCCGCCTTACACACCTGGGCCACAGAAGCCTGATGGCGAAAAGCCCAAGAGGCACTCATAACTCTAGTAGAATGTGCCCTCACAGGGAAATGGGCCTGAACAACCGTCTGTCTGATCCATTCGGAAATGGTTGCAGCTGACACACCTGAACCCTCACAGGGTCCTTCTGGAAGGACAAACAGGGAATCAGAAGTCCGAAAAGATTCCGTGGCTGACAGGTAAACCCTGATCTCCCGGACCACATCCAGTGAATGCAGAGCAAATTCCTTGGGATGCTTGGGCTTCGCACAAAGCGAAGGCAACAAAATATCCTCACTGAGGTGGAAAGCAGGCACCACCTTGGGGAGAAAAGATTGGTTGGGTCGCAGAACAACCTTATCCCTATGAACGACCAGATAAGGCGAATGGCAAGACAGCGCCGCCAACTCAGACACCCTGCGAGCAGAGGTGATGGCCACCAGAAAGGCAACCTTCTGAGACAACAAAGGCAGAGTGATCTCTCTGATATTTTCAAAGGGAGGACATTGCAGAACGGACAAAACCAAATTCAGATTCAACGGAGGCAAGATGACGCACCCCTTGAATAAAGGTGCGAATCAAGGAATTAGTCACCAAGGGACGCTGGAAGTAAATGGCCAAGGCCGACACCTGGCCTTTAAGCGTGCCCAAAGCCAAACGTTGCTCCACACCTTTCTGCAAGAAAGCCAAGACCCTCGCCACCAAAAAGGAGCGAGGATGCAACCCTTGCGACTCACACCAGGCAATATACGCCTTCCAGGTACGATGGCAAATCTTCCTGGAGGTAGCCTTCCGAACCCTCAACAAGGTAGGAATCACGACATCAGAGAGACCCCTGTCTCTCAACACCTGGCCTTCAACAGCCACGCCAATAAAGACAGAGACTGTAAAGCAGGATGGAAGATCGGCCCTTAAGAGAGCAGGTCTTCCTGCAGAGGCAGCCGCCAGGGAGGCTCAACGACCATCTTTACGAGGTCTGCGTACCATGACTGGCGATGCCAGTCCGGGGTCACCAGAATTACCTGCACATGTACCAACGCCAATCTGCGGAGGAACTTGGACAACAGCTGAATCGGAGGAAAGGCATAAATCAGCCGATACCGGTGCCAAGGCACCACCAACGCGTCTGTGTTGTCTGTCAGAGGATCCCGAGCCCTGGCCACAAACCTTTCCACCTGTTTGTTCAGACGAGACGCGGACAAATCCACGTCCGGTGTCCCCCACCGGGCACACAGGAGGTGAAACACCTCCGGATGCAAGGACCATTCCCCCTGATCCAACGACTTATGACTCAGATAATTTTATGTGTATGAGTGGTTCCTGCGCTATCTGAGGTAGTGTGTGTTTCCTTCTTATTGCTGCACCACGGTACTGGCGCGCTTCAGAAGTGAAATGGTGTAAAAATAAATGTAATAAATATATGCTTAGTTGATAATACAAATAAAGTGCCGTTTTTTTAGAATGAGGTGTTTTTTTAGCTGGAAGTATATTCCCACTTCAATATAAATGTGATGAAGCAAATAAATAAATAAATAAACAATCTGTATTACCTCTATACCGTGTTAAAACATATTTTCTAACTTAAAAGTGCTGAGTGCTTTCAATCTTCAAAAAATAACTAAAACCAGCAAATAAATAAATACGTATTCCAGTTGATATAATGTGAAGACAATTACTCCAAACTATAAGGTGCTGTGTGCTTTCACTCTTCATTAAATATATAAATTATTAAAGTGCAGTGTTTGTTAGTGTCCGTTTCATATAATCCATAACAAGGTGAAATTCAACTCAATATCTTCAACTTAAAAACCAAAGTGCTTCCGTGCAGACAAATGTGCTGTGACTTGCTGCCTCCACCAGGTGTCACATCTAGGTGCTAAGGCACTGCCAGCATGTGTTTAATGCGCCGACATTGCTCGTTCACGGACTTGTGAAACTCCTCGGGGCAAGGGAAAACCTGACCCGACTTCTGGGCTTTGCGGGAGCCAAAGACAACCCGCTTTCCTGACTGTGTGGGTTCATCATCAATATGCAAAGTCTCCCTGAAGGAGCGAATTAGTGCTTCTACCAAAGAGCGGTCCCGCGCTGCAGCTGAGGAGGACTCCTCGCCGTCCGAGTGTGAGGACAGGGACTCCTCAGGGGAGGGCAGTGTCCGTGGCAACCACTTTAGGCTCAGAATCAGAAGATTGAGAGGGCATCAGCCGTTTTTAATAGGAACTTGTGACATGACAAGATCAACTTTTGACACCAGAGCTTCAATGGGTGCAGACAGGGATGCTAGGGTTGTAGAGCCGGATGATCCGGAAGCACACAAGATCAGCGGGCAAATTTTCACTCTGGGACTCCATTTTGGTAAATAGACAAAAAAACTTGCCCTTTAAATCCGCGCTAGCGGTCCACACCGCCAAATCGCGCTACTGCTGGAGTTCCCCTTTAGCTAGAAGACCCACTGATAAACGCTAAATGTGTCTGAAAAATGCCCAAAAGGACTAAAAAAACCCCTTACTGTGTCCAGAGAAACAGGATGAGCAGCCTCTTCCCCCGCTCTCTGCAGAAAGTGAAACGCCTGGGAGGAAGTGACCTCATATCACTAGAGGCCGAACTCCCCCTAAGCCACAAGAAAATGGTGCCATAATAAAGAATAGGAGAAGCACAGGGAAAATGGCTGCCGCCCATACAGTGCTGCCTGCTCACACCCAAAAAATGGCCGCCGAACACGGCACCGATGATCAGGAGCCCAGGGAACGAGGCCACCGCGGGAATCCACCACAGGGACCCCCTACAGGACAAGGTAGTAGTCATACACCCCCCGCGGGCGTTAAACACCGCCAAAGTGCCCCCATTAGGAGCAGGGAAGGCAGGACCTATCCTGACAGGCAAGGGTGATCTTACAGAGATCGCAGGAGTGGGCCCCGATCCCCCCACCAATTATTTTCCCAGGGACACCGGGGGGGGGCAGTAACACTCACCATACCATGGACCGCGGGCTCCGCTCTGAGGTAGCTTGCCTCCCACCCTGAGTGGGGGTGCTGCCAGCCAAGAAGGGTATGCTGCAACCAGGGAATTCCAGGGTGATGCTTCCCAGCGAAAACCTCTGTTCGCAGGCTCATCCCCATCCGTCGGGGCACTGTCGTAGTGAGGCCTGGGCGGACCACAACCTGCGCATGCTCGTTGGCCAGGCTGGGAGACCATAAGGATCTAGATTATCCAGTGTGAAACCTCAGCCCGGCTGTCGCTTGTAGTTCACCAGGAGGATCCCCATGACACTAGCTAGCGATAGTGAGTAAGGAAAAATAAACAGAAACATTTCTCAAAGAAAATAAAAAACTGAGACCGGAGGCCCAGCAGGGAAATCTAGGTACTACTCCTAAACTAGGCAGCAAGAAATTGATTAGTAAGCTGGATGTGTCTGGGGTAATGTCTGAGGAGACAGCCCCCAACGGTGTGTCTAGTGAAAAGTTTTTCTAAATAGTTTCACTGCCTAGTCTACTCCTGTAGGTGGCGCACTACCCATTTGTGAGGAAACTATGAAGTGGCTGCGTCTGTCAGAGGACGTAAGAGAAAAATGGATTTTTGTAAGATCTTACCGTAAAATCCTTTTCTCTTAAGCTCATTGACAGACGTAGTCCTCCTTGATTAATATCAACTCGGGTTATACTGCCCTCTACAGGAGTAGGACTAGACAGGAAAGAAAACGTTCTGGCCACACCTTAGGGGCAGTCCCAGAGGGTATATCCTCTCACTTCCTGCTACAGGATATCAGTTATGTCACAAAGCAGTGTCAGAGAATTTAACCCAACCCAACTCAAAAACAGAGGGGCGGGTACTACGTCTGTCAATGAGCTTAAGAGAAAAGGATTTTACGGTAAGATCTTACAAAAATCTATTTTTCTCTGTCGCTCATTGACAGACGTAGTCCTCCTTGATTAATATCAACTTGGGACGTCCCAAAGCAGTGCCACAAATGAGGGGTGGGAAAATGGAAATCAAAATCCAATCTAGAAGGCCCAACCGGTGCCAACTAGAAGTCTTAAAGGCTCATCAAATCAAAAGATGAGACTCAACTGAAATTCCAACGGAAAAAAACCTCGAGGTAGACCACCGGTCTCCTCAAATTGCGGCCTGCAAAACCTTGCGGCCAAAAGAGGCATCTGACGATGCCATCACATCAACTTTATAAAATTTTGTAAAGGTATGCACCGACGACCAGGTAGCCGCCTTGCAAACCTGGACCACTGACGCCTGATGGCGGTAGGCCCAGGAAGTACTGAGTGCTCGAGTGGAGTGCGCCTTAACAGGGAACGGAGGATTCCGACCCTTAATAGAATAAGCCTGTACCACCGTCTGCCTAATCCATTTGGAGATAGTCGCGGCAGATGCAGGCAACCCCTTTCTGGGGCCATCCGTGATCACAAAAAGTGAATCCGTCTTACGGAACGATTCCGTAGTCTTCAGGTATACCCTGATTGCCCGCACCACATCCAAGGAATGCAACGCACATTCCCAAGGATGACTGGGCTTAGGACACAAGGAAGGTAGCACAATATCTTCATTCAGATGAAAATCTGAAACCACCTTAGGAAGAAAGGATGGCTTCGGATGAAGAACTACCTTATCCCTATGAACCACTAGATATGGGGAATGGCATGATAATATAGCCAGTTCTGACACCCTGCGTGCAGAAGTGATAGCCACCAAGAAGGCCACCTTCTGGGATAATGTAAGCAAGGGAATCTCCCTGATATTTTCAAAGGAAGGTTTCTGAAGAACCGACAACATCAAATTAAGATCCCAGGGTGGTAAGGGTGCGCGCACTGGCGGAGCCAAGTGCTGCACCCCCTGGATGAAATTCCGCACCAAGGAATGAGTAGTCAGAGGCTTCTGGAAGAAGATTGCTAACGCTGAAACCTGACCCTTGATAGTGCTCAAGGATAGTTTCTGCTCAACCCCCTTTTGCAGAAAAAGCCAAGATTCGGGTCACCGAATAGGTACGTGGGGGAAAACTCCAACGATTCACACCACGCAATATAAGCCTTCCATGTGCGATAATAGACTTTGCTGGAAGTTGCTTTCCTTGCTTTAATTAGAGTAGGAATAACTGAAGCTGACAATCCTCTGTCCTTCAGTACCTGGGTCTCAATGGCCAGGCCGTTAAAGCCAGCGACTGTAAAGCACGATGGAAGATCGGTCCTTGAGACCGCAGATCCTCCCTGAGAAGAAGTCTCCAAGGAGCGTCCCCGACTAGTCTGCCCAAGTCGGCGTACCCGGCTTGACGAGGCCAGCCCGGAATTACCAGGATAACTGGAGTTCCTTCCACCTCTATCCTGCGGAGAAATCTCAGCAGTAACTTGAGAGGGGGGAAGACATACAGTAGCCCCTACGGGGCGCTCAGCGCGTCTGCTGCGTCCGCTAGAGGATCGCGGGCGCGAGCCCTGTTGAGCCAACATGCCAACAGATCCATATCCGGGGTGCCCCAATGAAGGGACAGCTGGCGAAATACCTCTGGATGAAGAGACTATTCCTCTTGATCCAGAATCTGACGGCTGAGATAATCTGCCTGTCCACCCCCGGGATGAATATCGCGGAGAGAGCTGGAACAACTGTTCCGCCTAATAAAGAATGTTGGCCACTTCTATGGCCGCCAGGGCACTCTTGGTGCCCCTTGGTGATCGACATAAGTCATGACCGTGGCATAGTCCGATTGGATCCGAACCGGGCTGCCCTGGAGCTGCTCGGTCCAGTAAATCAGACAAAGTCTGACCGCTCTCAGTTCCAACACATTTATCTGTAGCCTGGAATTTATCAGAAGAAATGACTTCCCCTGGCTGAGCATCGGAGACCGAAGCCACCAGACCAGAGCCTCCCTGGTCCGCTCGCTCAATCGGATCCGATTGTCCAGGGAATCGGGATTCCGATTCCATATGAGAAGAATCTCCTCTTGGAGAATTCAGGTATGAGACTGGGCAAATGGTACTGCCTCTAAGGAGGCGACCATCAATCCCAGCCAGTTGACGGACAGCAACATCCGAATCATTGAATGAATCTTCTGGAGTTTCTCCGCATGGAGAAACACTCTTGCCAAGGATGTATTCAAAATTAGGCCCAGATAGTTCAGTCTCCTGGTGGGAACCAGCCTGTGAAGATGGGGATATGAAGATAGGCATCCTAAATGTCTATGGACGCCAGGAAATCCCCCTGATGCAGGGAGGCCACCACTGTACGGATGGACTCCATCTCTCCCAAGACCAGAATTGGACGCACCTAGCCCTTTTTCCTGGGCATTGTGAACAGGTTCGACTAGAACCCCTGAAACTGTCCAAGGAATGGGAACTACCACTCCTTGTTGCATCAAGCTGTCCCCCACAAAGCTTTTTAAGCGACCCGGGGATGTCGAATATTGAAAGGGAAGAATCGCACCGATGGAAGTGATCGAAACTCGATCTTGTATCCCGACCGTATGACCTCGCGAACCCCTTTATCCGGGATTCTGGAAAGTCACGGATCCGGAAACCAGTGAAGACGTCCCCCCACCCTAGAGATGGGTGGGGCCCATTCTGTCAATCCAACGGGATAACAGTGGCTTTATTTAGTCTGGAAATTGGTGAGTCCACTATTGGTGGTACCGTCCATCTTTGTAATGAGAGATTCCTCAAAATGATAGCGCCTAGCAATGTGTTTGGAAATAGCAGGGGCTCGTTTTCGGACGACCCCATTTGGGCAAGGGAAACCCTTCGCCATTTTGGTAGGCTTGCTAGTACCAAAAAAGGAATATCAGTCTCAGCTACCTCTGCCGGTGTTAACTCAAGATTTAAGGTTTCCCGGACAGACACAACTAGTGCTTCCACCAACGCTTCTTGTGCTATGGCGGAGGCAGAAGCGTCCTCCTCACTGTCTGAGGAGACCGTACCTGAGACAACAACCCCAGAAAAGGGGTGCAGTGACCAGCTCAGAATCCGTATCTGAAGTATCAGATGAAATAGGGGTAGGCGGGGGTCGCTCTTCTTGACCCCCGTCCCTGACAGGCTACCTCCACCCGGGATACCAAAGATTCCAAAACTGCTGATAATGCATCATCACAAGTGGGGTACTGGAGGGTCCTGCGGCCACCTCGAGGGGATCAGGTGGGGATACATGTGTGGCAGGGTTCATGATTAACAAGACACTTGCCAGAAAGCACAAAAATGTAATTGCAAGAAAAAACATTTTTTTTTTTTACTTAGTCCCCCAGCGCAATAGCGCCCCTCAGTGTACCTGCTTGGACCCCACAGAAAGAGAGAGAGAGAGAGACCCCAAGGCTCACCTGATGCACAGAAGTTTCTTATCAACCTGCTTCTAGCACTGTCTGTTACAGACAGGAAGTCTTTGGCTTGCTTTCCCGGGCCCAGGAGGCGGCTCCGCCCCTTTACACGCCTTCCGGCGCCTCCCAATTACTCCTCGAGGTGTTTGGTCACCTCAAACATGGCCGCCCCCATGCCGGAGACACGAGGCTATGCCAATATGGCGGCCTCGTGCGATCTGCAGGAAAATGGCGGCGGCCTGTGGAGGATAGCGGCGGCTTGAGCAAAGTAGCAGCGGCCTGCGGGAGTGTGCGCTCGGCCTGTGCGGCCTGCGGGAGTGTGCGCTCGGCCTGTGCGGCCTGCGGGAGTGTGCGCTCGGCCTGTGCGGCCTGCGGGAGGTAATCCTCGGCCTGCGGGAGTGTGCGCTCGGCCTGTGCGGCCTGCGGGAGGTAAACCTCGGCCTGTGCGGCCTGCGGGAGTGTGCGCTCGGCCTGTGCGGCCTGCGGGAGGTAGTCCTCGGCCTGTGTGGCCTGCGGGAGGCTGTGCGGCCTGCGGAGGTGACCGGCTTTATGGAAGGATGGCGACCTGCGGATGCGGTAATCCAAGCATAGGCATCGGCCTGTATACACATTATGTCAGGTAGGGTACCTCTATACCTTAATAGTAATGCCTTTTAGCAGTCTGCCATTGACTTCAGTCATCTCCCTTATAGTGTCATATAGTGACTATAGATAGTCAGCTCCCAAACCAAGCTCTTAAGAGGGGGATCAATGACACCTGCTAGGATCACGTCCATCCATCCCAGAGAGGGGCCCGCGTCCACCAACAAACCCGACAGGGGGAGATGGGGAACATTTTACTTACCATACCGGAACCAGGCGGGCGCCCACTCCTGACAGAACCCCTCTCCACCGGGGTGGGGGGGGCTGTCGACCAATACGGACGCCGTGACTCAGTTTGCAACTGGTTATTGGCGTCCAGGCGAGACGTTTAACTCGCAGGGTCAGTCCCCGTCCAGTGGGACTATGTCGCGGCCGACCCAGCGCGGAGCTATGGCCTGCACGCGCTCGTAGGCTGAACTGGGGTGACCACTGGATCTCAACATCCAGCCCGTCGCCCAGTTTCAGCGTACTTGCTTGAAGATCTCACAGGAACACTGGAGAAGAAAAGCTGCCTAAAAAAGTATTTCTAAAAAATCTTGCCAGGACCAAAGATCCCAGCAAGGAACTTAGGTCCTTACTCCTAACTAGACAGAAAAAAACTGATATCCTGTAGCAGGAAGTGAGAGGATATACCCTCTGGGACTGCCCCTAAGGTGTGGCCAGAACGTTTTCTTTCCTGTCTAGTCCTACTCCTGTAGAGGGCAGTATAACCCGAGTTGATATTAATCAAGGAGGACTACGTCTGTCAATGAGCGACAGAGAAAAGTAATTTTTCTCCTTCACTGATGTGCACTGATGGGCACTGATGAGGTGGCACTTATGAGCACTGATGAGGAGGTACTAATATGGTGCACTGATGGGCACTGATAGGTGGCACTGATGAACAATGATAGGCGGCACTGATGAGCACTGAGAGGTGGCACTGATGGCCACCGATAGGCAGCACTGATGGGCGGCACTAATGGGCAATGACAGGCAGCACTGATAGGCACTGATGGACAGCACTGATGGACACTGATGGGCAGCACAGAGGAGCAGGCACGGATGGGCACTGACTGGCAGCACTATGGGAACTGATGGTCATGGGTTGGGGGGACTTATGGGCAGGTTTTTTTACTTTTCTGTAATCAATGCCCTGATTACCTTTCCTAGGCTATCCTTTGAGGAGGAGCCACTGATTGGCTCTCCTTGCCACACACTTTGACAGTTTGAGGCGAGAAGAGTCGATAAGCCGATTTAAATGAGACCAGCTGTGATTGGACACACACCCGAGCACATGGGTAAAGAGCCATGTCATTGGCTCTTTATCAAGACGGGGTCACGCCATTTCCTAGCAACAGGGCGCTGCCACAATCGTCGCATTGTGCGCCCCCCCATGGGCATGCGAGAGAGGCTGTTCTGGTGCGCCATCATATGACGGCGTCTCAGAACGAGAGCTGCACTGCTCCGCCGTCATTTGACGTAGGGCGGGCGGCAATCGGTTAAGCATTAAACGCGTCTGGCATTACGAAGCATTTAGACACGTTTACAAGCGTCACACATTTTTTCTGCCAAAAAGGCTGCTGCTCCTGGATGCACTGATAGTGGGGGTTTTTTTCTCCCTTTCAAAGCCCCTGCCACTAAACACTGCTAAAAGTCTATGTGTGCATCGACACATATGCTATATTACCAAAAGTATTGGGACAACTGCATTTACACATATATGAACTTTACCGACATCCCAGTCTTAGTCCGTAGGGTTCAATAATGAGTTGGCCCACCCTTTGCAGCTATAACAGCTTCAACTCTTATGGGAAAGCTGTCCACAAGGTTAAGGAATGTGTCTGCTGTGTCCTCAGTCCTCTTTTTAGTCGCTCTCTTTAGAACCCTGATATTTTAATAAAGACCTCCAAAAGGCCTCTTAAAAAATAAATGTAAAAATAATAATATTGTAAAAATTAATAAAAAAATAAAATTGTATAAAATAAAAAAAAAGAATAAAAATGAATTATTGACACCACTCTGAGTCCTACTGACACTGTCCACTGCTCTACTGACATCATCCACTGCTCTACTAATACTGTCCACTGCCATGTATATATACACTATATTGTAAAAAGTATTAGGACGCCTGCCTTTCCACGCACATGAACTTTAATAGCATCCCAGTCTTAGTCTGCAGGGTTCAATTTTGAGTTGGCCCACCCTTTGCAGCTATAACAGCTTCAACTCTTCTGGGAAGGCTGTCCACAAGGTTTAGGAGTGTGTCTATGGGAATGTTTGACCATTCTTCCAGAAGCGCATTTGTGAGTCAGGCACTGATGTTGAATAAGAAGGACTGGCTTGCACAGGTCAGGACAAGTTCCTCCACCCCAAACTTGATTATCAATGTCTTTATGGATCTTGCTGTGTGCTGGTCCAAATCATTTGGTGGAGGGGAGATTATGGTGAGAGGTTTCTTTCAGGGGTTGGGCTTGGCCCCTTAATTCCAGTGAAGGAAACTCTTCAGGCGTCAGCATACCAAGACATTTTGGACAATTTTATGCTCCTAACTTTGTGGGAACAGTTTGGGGATGGCCCCATTCTGTTCCAAAATGACTGCACACTAGTGCACAAAGCAAGGTCCATAAAGTCATGGATGAGTGAGTTTGGAGTGGAGTAACTTGACTGGTCTGCACAGAGTCCTGACCTCAACCCAATAGAAAACCCTTGGGATGAAATAAAGCGAAGACTGCGAGCTAGGCCTTCTCATCCAACGTCAGTGCCTGACCTCACAAATGCACTTTTGGAATAATGGTCAAACATTCCCATAGACACACTCCTAAACCTTGTGGACAGCCTTCCCAGAAGAGTTGAAGCTGTTATAGCTGCAAAGGGTGGGCCAACTCAATATTGAACCCTACAAACTAAGACTGGGATGCCATTAACCACTTAAGCCCCGGAAGATTTTACGCCCTTCCTGACCAGGGGGTATTTTGCCATTCGGCACTGTGTGAATTTAACGGACAATTGTGCGGTCGTGCGACGCTGTATCTAAACAAATTTGACGTCCTTTTTTTTCCACAAACAGAGCTTTCTTTTGGTGGTATTTGATCACCTGTGCGATTTTTTGATAATGCGCTATAAACAAAAAAAGACCGTCAATTTTGCAAAAATAACAATATTTTTCACATTTTTTATATGAAATTCCCCCCCAAAAAAATGTAAAAATCTAAATTTTTTAACATTTTCGGCCAATTTGTTTTATGCTACATATGTTTGGTAAAAAAAAAAATCGCAAAAAGCGTATTTTGATTGGTTTGTGCAAAAGTTATCGCGTTTACTAACAAAGGGAAAGATTTTTGTAATTTTTGTTGGTTTTTTTTTAACGCGTAATGGCGGTGATTTGCGATTTATTTTGCCGTACTGCGACATTGCGGTGGACAGATCGAACCCTTGACTGAAGTTTTTGACACTTTTGGGGTTACCAGTGACATTTCTACAGTAATCAGTGCTATACATATGCACTGTTACTGTAAAATTACACTGGCAGTGAAGGGGTTAACTTTATTTGAGAGGGAGGGGCTGTGTGTGTCCCTAGGGGCGTGATTCTAACTGTGATTGGCTGTGGCTTGAGCTGTAGGAACAATGATCAACGGTCCTACATAGGAGAACCGTATGATCGTTGTTTCTACACAGGGGAGAATGACAGGCGGCTTGTTTTCCACCGACGATCGCCGAGTGACCGGCGGACATCGGGTCCGCCGGTCACATGCGCGGGGGGGGGGTCCGTGACCGCGCGGGAGCGCGCCTCCAGCGGCGCTTGCTCGCTCCCCAGAGCCTCACAGGCTAGTGACGTACAGTATATATACGTCACTTTGCCTGTGAGGGGCTGACCGCCGCAGTATATGTACTTGCGGTGGTCGGCAAGTGGTTAAAGTCCATGTGTGTGTAAAGGCAGGCATCCCAATACTTTTGGTAATATAGTGTAGGCTAAATTGGAGTGGCGTTTGAAAGTAGGAGAAAAAAAACACCTGATGACCCTAAGAGTGGCAGTAGAACCGTCTTGTGTGCATGAGGCCTTAATCCTTAATTTAACCACAAAAAAGAAGCTGGAGTCCATCTAAAAAAACGAAACATGTAAAACAACTAAGTTTTTACTATTTTCTACCTGTGAAGGTAAAGAGACAAATTCAGTTTTAGAGCTCATAATTGTGTGTGTTAGCTAAAATCCCCCTCCCCCCCACCCTTCCCCATATCCACCCAGGAACTTACCATCTGAGTAAAATGCTCTTCCTTAATTGTAAAGGCAGCAATAATTCTGTATGTGTCCTTTTTGAAACTATTGTGACTTATTTGTAACATGTTAATGGAAATAGCCTGAATGAAATATGTCAGGATACAGATACTGAATAGATGATTTTGAATAGAATTATCTTGGTTGATTGCATAAGCAATACCTTTTACTGCTAGAATAACACCTTAACGGCACAATAATGACGACATGACAATGTATGTAAATCAAGAACTGCATGTGGGTTTATTTCACACTTGAGAAAACAGTGGATTTAATTGTGTGAACCGAAATGTACTGTACAATATTAATGATAGAACATCAAAATGTATAATTCATAGTGCATTACTTTATTTTGTATTTATTTCAATTTTTTTGTCAGTTTCTTTTGTACGTGCATCTGAAAAGATGCAGGCAACAGTAAAATTTCTCAGTTTAAGTCAATCTGCAGGAACTTAATTTTATTCAAAAATGTGATTTTTTTTTTACATTTTATATACATAGGAATTGAATATAAAATGACAATATAAAAGTTCAAAGTGAAAGCATACAGCCAGAAGGTACAAAGAAAGCAGAACTGTTTCAAATGGTATATTGTAACATGTACTCTTAAATTATTATCTTATATTTACAGGAAACAGAATCCAATATTTGTCCCAGGCTGTTCTATTATTTTGTCCACCAGAAGGACCTGTGATGTACAAATTTGAACCCTTGGATGGCCGACTGCTCAAGTGGTTAAGATAACCTCTGATGCTTATAATGGTTAACCTGCTGGTAGCAAAAGAGATCAAAATGCAGCACTGCTGTAAGAACACATACGCTTGTACCAAAGCTTACATTTGCAAATAATTATAAACTGTAATATTCATCTTGTAAAACAAGAAATAGTTTCTACACATGTAAATAACATATTTGCATACAGAAATTTGTCCAAGTGAAACATCATCTTTTCCCACTCTGATATCGCTCACTTAATGGTACAGTATATATGATATATATTCTATTTTGTTCTTCCTTTTGTACTATTATTTACTATTTTATTTTTTTTTTTTTACATATGTGGCATCGTAACCCTAAGAGTACTATATAGCGTTCCTCCTTCATCCCAGGGCTGCATGCATAATTTGCTTTACGTTCTGTATTTTTTTAAACTAATATATTTTAATTTTTAAATGTTTGAATTGTATAGACTTTAGTTAAATATGTTTTTATTTAATATGAAAAGGCACAGAAATGCTATGGCAGTGCTCAAAGGGTTAACTTAACGCCACTAGATTTTCCAACCTTTATTGTCATGGCAACGTGTTAATTTTAGGATGTTTGTTTTTTTTTTTTTTGTCATTGTTCTTTGTGTTGCTTTGTGGTTAAATTAATGTCTCTCAATGGTGTCTCCCACTACATTCTACAAAAGATAGCTTAACATCAAGAACAGATGTTGAAAATTAAAGGTCAGACATTGACTCACAAAAAAGAAACATGCACAAATCAGACAAAGAGAATATAAATATAAATATAAAATATGTGTAAGAAAAAAAAATTCCAGATAGGCAGTTCAGCAACAAAAAATAAGACTGATTTCAGAGGCTCAGGTCAGGCCTAGTGCAGTATTATGAATATGTTTAGTGCAATGTTCTTGTGGTCACTTGCATACCTGGCTGCATGACTTGATGTTACTGTTTTTCCATTTCAGTTACATATATCACATGATCCTCTGGGGACTTTCCATGTGTTTTACTAAGGTGCAGTTTAACTGCGTGCTTGCTTGCAAAAGTCCTGTTGCAAAGCTTACACTGGAATGTGGAGCCCGAGTCCTCGTCAATAAGACCTATTGAGCTTAAAGCCTTATTGGTGATAACTTTTGAAACATTCTGTTGTTCTTGAATCTGACTAATAGAAAGCTTTGAAAGATCCTTTAAGCTAAAACCTAAATGTGTTTCTAAATGACTTATGTATGTTGAAGCAGTCCGGAACTGAGAGGCACAATCATTGCAAAAGAAAACAGGATGTCCCGTGTCCAAATTCTTTAAAAACTTTGTACCCCCTGTCCTCCTCAACTGATATTTGACATTGGCCAGCCAGTGGCTAATTGTGGTCATTGAAAGACCTGTGAATTTAGAGATATGTACCCGTTCTTGAGGACCCAAGTCTGACATGATATATTTGCCTTCGGGTGTTTCCCTTAAGCTTGATGCAAACTGAGCCTGAAGTATAAGGAGATGTTGAGGATTCCAGTTGGACTGTCTACCTTTTCTTTTATGCACCGGTGACAATTCATCCAATGCCTCTTCAAAACTGCTGCCATCTGCATCTGACTTTTCAGATACAGTGGATGGTGTAGATGACTTGGGTGTCAAGCGTCCCGTGAGGTTTTTCACCATATCGGATATATCCATCAGTGCGCTTTCTCTAAGAGGTGGGGAAACAGGGTCTGTCATGCTTGAAACAAGAGGTTTGTTTTTAGATTTTGTTAAATCAATTGGCTGATCGCTGTTCTCATAATAGTAGCGATCATTAGAATCTACTTGTTTAACAGGAGTAGTGGGGAAGACAGGTTTATCCAACATACTATTGCTAATTTTATATAACATTGCCAGTGGATCCAAAGATGGACTAATGGGTTTTGAGACCTTTCCCAAATGTGTATTCATTATAGACTGCAATGCACTCAGTGGATTAATAAATGATGGCTCAGATGAATGGTCTGTAATAATTCCTAAGCTGTTGCATCCATTAGTAACTTTTGTTTTAAGAGGCTCTGTTCCATTTGGTGTATGGGACTCTAATGGGACTTCTTTTTTTGTCTTTGGACTTTCAGCCTCAATATTTTTCTTTATAACTTTAGAATTGGCTTCTTCGGATTTAAGAATGTCTTTGTTTTCTTTTGCCACTGGAGATGCTGGCTTGACAGGAGTTACCCTTTCTTTCTCTACTGGTTTTTCATCTTTCTTTATATTGATTTTTCCTGTCACTTTCTCAACTAGTTCTTCCATTGCAGAGACATTGCTTTTGTGAGGTGGAGGGGTTAAACTTCCTGGAGAGTGAATCAAAGCATTGTGGTCAGATGCCATTGATTTTACACTGCTGGCATAAGAAGGCTGCATCTGAACACTCTGCACAGTTGGCTGTAGCGTTTTTACAGTTCCTGGCAACTGATAAGCAGCATGGATACTAGGATATCCTCCCCATGATGGTGTTCCATTTTGAGCTTTACTGATTGCTGAGGACACTGTATTTTCTAGTGATTTTAAAATATCCAGCCCACCTTTAGGACTGTCATCTAAATCTTCTTCTCTGAGGTATTGGTAAGAAGTTGCAGGCTCGTTTTTGTCAGAGTCCTCATTTTCTTCTTTAATTTTTTTCTCTGGCTCTGGACTTGTTGCCTTCTCCTTTTCAATATCCTTCCTGTCATCAGGATGTGGAGATGCAGCAGGTGAGTCCGGTTGTTTCTTTATATAAGATGCTGGTAGTCTTGCATGTGTAGTTGGTGGCAAAGGTATTGACTGAATCTTTTCTTCCACCACTGCATCCATGACAAGCTGTTTACCTTTCTTTGAGGCCGAACTGGTCACTTTTAAAAAATGTCCAGTTACCATCATATGAGCAGTGAGCTGCTGCAAAGTATCATGGGAGCTACCACACTCCATACACTTTAGAATTTGAGCCTTGCGTGCCTCAAACTGCCATGTGTAACTAGCACCATTTTGATATCCATATCTGTTGTTAGGGGTCACGTATGGATTGGCAGTTTTTGGGTCCTTTGTATCACTTGCAATGGCCCCCGGAGAGATTCCTGCTTGTTCAGGGGAATCGGGTGAAACGATATCCTGAAGAGCCCGTTTTTTCGTTGTAGGGACCAATTTTGTAATGGCCGGTACTGGCTCTTTTAGAGGCACTTTTTGGTAATGCTTCGTTTTAATCATGTGAACACTTAGATCTTGCAAAGACTCAAATGAATGTCCACAGTACATGCATTTCAATACTTTCTGTGCATCTTCCTTGCCCTCCATCTCCATAAGCGATCTCTTTCTAGGTTTAGACCAGCGTCTTGTCCTCTCAGATTCTCTGTCTCTGTTGTCATCACGATAATGACCCGTTTCATTCATGTGCACAGTAAGTTCAACCAGTGTGTCATAGGCTGCACTGCAATCTTTGCATCGAAATTTGCTGGCACCAGTGAACACGGACCCGTACAGTTTATTGTTTTGCCGATAAAGCTGCACTGTGCTAAACAAGCTGGGTTCTGGCAAAAGTCCATATGATGTTTGCTGTAATGTCTTTGCCAAGGCTGCCTGGTGCCAGTCATATCCAGAGCCACTGTTACTACTAGTACTGTTAGTTGTACTAATACTAACACTAGTACTTGTAGTAGTGCTGCTGCTTGTAATTGTTGTGGGAGAATCAGAGTCAGCCTTTCGATCTGTGCTTTCACTCTGTTTACTTGCATTGGGGCTTGAGTTTGATTTTTTCAGATCCAAAGCCAGGGGAGGCCAACTGCACTCTGAAAGCAAATTTGTGTAGACTGCTTTGATTTGTGCCAAGCTGTCCTGAGGGTAGGATGTGTTGTCCACATTCTGGCTGTCTTCCCTGTCCTGCCCATCCTTAGAGGAAGTACTTTTAAAATCTGCTAGATGATCACTTGCTTCACTAAAGGGTGAACCATAGCCAGCATCCTGATTAGTTGCACTACTGACGGGAGAATTTTGATAGCTCTGAGTCTCTTTGTTGTCTGGTTCCTCACTGAATAAATATTCACTGTCTTGGACATCTAAGGAAAGACCATCGTCTTCTACATTATCTTCATCAATTTCAGCTGCCTTTAATTCCTCTGCAGGAACGTATGCTGAAAGACAGAACAAAAAAAGAAGAAACATTATAAAGTGCACATTTTCTTAGGAACGTTTTAGTTTTAGGGTGTGGGAAATCGTGAGTGTGAAAGGATAGATGGAAGAACATCAAATAAATGCAATGGATTTAAAATGTTTTATAATGAATTAACAAGGTATTATATTATAAAGGACAAACTAATCATGCTTTAACACACAGTTGAGGATTTATGGCCCTATATTTAAGTGCATTTACCCCTGGAAGCAAGTACAAGTTGTTCCTTGAATATATCTTTAAATCATGTCTAAACCCAAGAACAAAAATGTAATATATTACTGCTTTTCAGTATATAGATTTGGTGGTTGCATTATGTTTTTTTTTTCAGTCTTTTTTTTTTTTTTAACCGGATCTTGCCAGAAACACAATGGGGATGACAATCATCATCCACCATACTAAATCTATGGAAAAGTAGTGCAGGACAGGCCCATGACTTATGTTACTGAGCCAAAAAGAGGGAGAGGTGGAACAGTTGTAACTGATAACATTCAATAGAGAAAGAAAGTTCAGCAAGTGATCAGCTCACAAAATCCTAACAGGATAAACAGGTATTTTTTGCACTTGCAAAAATAAAAAAAATTTCCTTTTACACATCAAAATGGAGCAAAAAAGATAAGTTCATTGTTAGGGTTTACACCTACACTTGTGGGGTTTACACTTTAAACCCCATCTCCAGGAAACTTTAAAATTATACCTTGCAGTGGGGTTGCTCCCACACTGCAAGTGCAAACTGCTCATTTTTGTCTAGGGGAGAGGCACTTTTACTTACCTGATCCTCAGCTCCCAGTGCTTCGGCGGTGGGCTGTGGACCCTACATTGATTTTGATTACATGAGTAAATTAGACCGCTGGAACATGGGGGGGGGGGGGGAGATGCTGGGGGGACTGCGGTCTAACAGCATGGAGGAGCAAAGGATCGGGTAAGTAGATTTTACTTTTTTGAGTCTCCAAGAAGTAAACAAGCAATTAACCCTTACAGTATGAGGGCAGCCCCGCTGCAAGGGATAATTTTACAGTTTCCCAGGGTTGGGCTTTAAGTTGCCTGCACTCCTCTCTTCCTAACTTTGTCATCTGCCTATCAGCAGTAACAATGAAATGAAATATTTGAAATTGCATTATTGAGGTGGTTGTTAAGCACATTGTTGTAAGTTTAAGAGAGAACTTTGTGCAGGCATAAGAAATGTGCATCTAAATGGCAGTAAACTGAAATTAACAGAAGACTTTTCAGGGTTTTTCTTTTCCAACTTTAGCGCAACCAGCTTTCAAGATTATATACTGATATACATCTGTACATCTTCATCTTTTCTGGCTTTGAACCAGTTTTTTGTTTACTTAAACATTCACCCACACACATTTCAGCCATGTTTTACATTTTTGCTTTGCAGAAATAAGTGTGTTAAATTGTTCATTAAAGGTGTTGTGTGCTTTTAATGTCATCAGAGTTATTCAGAACTTTGCATTTTTTTTTAAACCTACATGCTGAATAACTAAAATTGTATATTTTGTTAGTTTGCAAAGAACATAAAAGACAAAGAAACACCAAAATAAGCAATCTTTTAAATAGTATATAGCAAACTCTAAATAAAATCACATCTCATGTTTACATTACTGATAACACACAACCACCGAGAACACACAACAGAGACCCACCTCAATGGCAATAAAATTCTATCCCTGAAAAGGCCATAGGTACAGAGAGTAGTATTTTCCACTTATTCTAATTATGCGAGAGGCATTTCCATACTTATATGTAGATCTTTAGTCTGTAGCATACAGCAAGTTTTGCCAGATATAGGGGAATAAAGCGTAAATATATGCTTTTGTCAACGTCAATATACCCTCCACCATTCCATTATTGGATTTTGGCCCTGAGAAGCTTGCCCAATACCATCCTTCCAAAATCATCTGCGCTGTTGACCTTATTAACACCCTTGATCCCAACCTAGATATCTCCAATCCCAATATAATATATAACAGAGTGCTCTGTGCCTGGGAGGAAGCAAGCAGGAATGTAAAATTTCTCTACACAATTCTGAAGCATAGAGATTACAAACAAAGCAGAACTCTCTGTTAAAAAAGGAGATAAAAATGACAAATTATGGGTCACGTTGCCTACTGAGATACCTCCGGACACAAATGCTTCTGATACCCAGGAAATCCTGTAGGCCAGGGGTAGGCAGCCTTTCAGGGGTTGAGATATACCTGGGCAACATGGAGAAAATCAAAGATCACCAGTAGAAATCAGCAGTGCCGCCCTTTTGTTAAAAAAATTTAAAAAAAAGTCCCCAATAAAAAGACGGCATGGAGAACACACAGTGTGTCACAGTAGTATCTTCTGCTCCACTTCACATCACTTTCTCCCCTCCACAGTAGTGTCCTCTGCCACTCCCCACAGTGGTGTCCACTGCCCCCTTTCACATCATACCCTGCAGTAATGTACTCTGCCCTCCCCCCATTGTAGTGTCCTCTGCTCCCCCACATAGTAGTTTCCTCCGTCCCCCTCACACAGTAGTGTCCTCTGTCTCCCTCCCACACAGTAGCGTCTTACGCCCCCCCCCCCCACTGTAGTGTCCTCTGCCCCCCCATAGAAATGTCCTAAGCTTCCCCATGGTAATGTCATGTGTCCCCCCAAAGCGGTGTCCTTTGCCCCCTCCCTCCAATGTAGTGTCCTCTGACATCACCCCACAGTAGTGTCCTCTGCCCCACAGTAGTGTCCTCTGCCCCCCTGCCCCCCCCCAATAGCAGGGTCCCCTGTGTTCCCCCCACAGTAATGTCCTCTGCTCCCCCATAGCGGTTTGCTCTGCCCCCTCCCCCCCAAGCAGTGTTTTCTGTCTCCTACAAGTAGAGATATTTACCCCCTTCACAGCACATGGCCGTGTGTAAGTAGCTCTCTCTCCTACCATACACCAGCTATACATCAGAGCAAAGTGAGAGGCAGCACAGTGCTGGATGGAGGGCAGGAGCGGTAACTGCCAGAGTTAACTTGTCATGCTAACCAGCTGATGATTGGTTGCTAGAACTGCCTAGCAATCAACCAACTCCTGGTTAACTTGCAAAGTTAACTAAAGCAACTCCGGCTCTCCTGCCATCCATCCAGCACTGCTTTGCTTCTCACTCTACTCTGTTAATAAAGGGAAAGTGGCCGAGGCTGGAGGGAAGCATCGGCACAGCCTTGCTTGTGATCTACCTGTCAGCTGCCGTGATTAACAGGTAGATTGCGATCAACAGGTTGCCAACCAAGGCTCCAGGAGTCTATTAAATACTTTTTGCTCCTATATTATTACATGATAGGAGTCAGTTGACGGAGTTGTTAGCCCATCTCCCTCTTCTGATCCTATGCATCCCTACAAATGAAATAGAGATGGCCATCAAATCATTTCCTACTAAGTTTCTGGGACTTGATGTCATTCTGATAGACTGGTACAAACAATACATTTGACGACTGGTACAAACAATACATTTGACACAAGAAACTACCCCAAGATTTCAGTATTTAAATACCCAATGTCACACCAACTTTGCTCTCCCAAAAGCCAAGTACAAATCAGGAAAATATTCTTTTGAAATGTTCATCATATTGATCAATCTCTTTACTCAATACAGACTATAAAATCCTTGCGAAAATACTTGCCACCAGATCGAGGAATGTTATGGACAATGACCATACTGGATTTCTGACAAAAGAGTAAATATGTGCCTCCTAACCACTAGCTCGGTCTGGAGTGTCTGGTATATCAACATATGCAACTTTAATATCAAAGAACCTAAATAAAAGATTTCACCAAACCACTCCTCAAGACTAATCCTATCCAATAGAAAATTCTCACTCCGGCAAATAATCAAAATAATTTATAGAACTATATCCCCTGAGAGATTGTTTATTACAAAGTATACAGAAAAAAATACCACAGTAATTTATTTTTTGGGCAGCATAATTCATTAGGTGGGATTGAATCATAACAAAACATTATCCTGAAACATTGAATCATACTGAATTGAATATTAATGCAACAGGACTAACAGCAAAGCAATGGAAAGGATATTGTTACATATGTTTATTTATAAATTGTATTTTTTAATGGCGGCATCTTGTGGTGGAATCGGAGTAATGCAACCTCATGGCTCTTTGCAGACTTTCCATGCTCTCTTTGTAGTTGTTTAGCTGGGAGGAGCCCAATGATTTCCTTACCATGCATCCCCATTGGCATGAGGGGCTGACGGGATGCTATTTTAGACAGTCAATATCATAAATGTCATCCACTTCTGAGGCAGCCAGATGGGATTGGAGAAACCTATCAGGATGTGACCATAGGACTGCGTATGCAGCCATGGAAGATTTGTCTTTCTGATCTAGGGCTGTTCTAGTCATGAGCATAAGCCAATTAAGGATCTGTGAGTAGGCAATATCCCTAAGACTGAGAGAGAGGACCAGTTTGGTCTTGCACCTTTACCACTAAAGGAACTGTGAGTGGGCATATGCTTTATGACTGGGAGACAATTAATTACACTATATGTAACACCTAGATTAGGTGCTTATTGTAAAGTCTGAGTGGGTACATGGGTAACACCAGCACTGAGACTGATTCTGTAATAAAGCAGTTCATTATGCAAGAATGAACTGCTTTATTTATACAGGAAAATATATGCATGTATGTATTCTGCCTTTGATGAAAAATGGGATTTTTCACTTAATGTAAAATCCATTTCTCGGAGTTCATTGACGGACACAGAACCCACCCCTCTATGGAGTTGTAATACTTCTGACACTGCTTGTAACAAAACTGAAGGCCTATAGCAGAGAGCGGGAGTATACCACCTAGAACTGCCCATAGGCGTAGCCAAGTATTTTTTTCTACCTACTCCTGTAGGGGGCAATATAAGCCTAATGGTTCAGAATCCTGGAGAGCTGAGTCCATCAATAAATGAAAGAGAAACTACATTTGTGTGACATTTGATTGATGGACCCCATCATTATATACAGTATGCAGTGATCCCATGAACCCTTAAACAAGAGGGTAGACATAGTGGTAGAGCAATTGGCTTTATGTGTTACAATGCTTTTGCTGGGCAGAATACTGGGCTATTTGAATGGTTGAATTTCAGCCTTGGCATACAACATTTTCTGCACTGATATTTTATGGCCTTTATGAACCATCATTTGTCCTATCTTGGTTAGTTACACTACAAAACGTTTATACTCACATAAACTGTATTCACTCATTTTGACATTCCTTATGTTTGACGGATTCATGATCTGAGGATTATTACAACTTTGTATGAAAACTACACTATGGGATGAACCCTGGACTATTAGATATGCTGATTTCATTAACTGAGCTATTTACAGTGATTATTGGACTATATTTATACAAAGTTCTTGGTGTACCTTATACAGATACAAGACAGCCTGTTACTGTGGCCATACATTGTTACTCCTATATTTGGTAGTGCAATATTGATTATGTGTATGCATTGATAAGTGTGGATTATGTGATATGATGCAATCCTGTGGTGACATCTATTATATCTCTCATGCCAGGAAGTTCAAAATGGTAACTATTTGAGTGTGCTCGGCTTACCACACTGACATGTCTGATAGGGGGTTACCATGATTTTAGAGACACAGGGCTTTTTTACCACGTGTTTCTCAGTCCCCCTTGAGTGAACAAACTGTAGAATCCATACCAGTAATATTCACTTGCTTAAAGTTTATTTTCACTTTTGCAGTCAGATTTGATAAACCCCATTCACACAGCATACCTAAAAATATGTTTTAAACTATTTCTTACTTTTTTTTAGCAGTTTGTCTGGAGCAGGATTCTACATAGAACACTATGGGCAGCTTCTGTTGCTTTGAATAGTTGGCAATGTACAGAAGGGAGACAAAAGTGAGGGACATTTTTTAAAAACTTTCATTAACATACAGCCTGGCCAGGAATTATTTAACCCTTTGTTGGGACAGACAGCATTGCTGATCCACTTTACATATGGTAATCTGCCAGCACACACAAGTTCCCAGCCCCCAACAAATCAAAAGCAATATGTATTGAATAGAAACAAGTACAAAATGTAAAACAGGTGTTATCACAGTTTGGCTACATAGGTGGGAATACACCTCAAACTGGGATTTCTATTTTTTTAGCTGTATAGCTATTTTTGATCAGCATTCAATACTTACTCAATACCTGCCAAGCAATGCATTATGTAAGTCTCAATATAAATAGTTTTAAATAGCAATTCTATTTGTCTTTGTAATTATTATGATATTTAATCAGTATACTTTTTACTAAACAGTAGTCATTTTTTTTTTTATTATTGTTGGAGTGAAAATTCCCTTTTGGATATGAATAGTTTTGAGGCTAACTTTGATGTCCTTTATACAGGTTTTGGTTACATTAAAGTTGTTTAAAACATAATTTATGCTGGGGAAATCTACTGATATTACCCATGTAACCCTGGAACAAGTGTGATAGTCACCCTAGATATAAAAAAAAAAAAAACTGTAGTTGTGTGCATCAAGTACTCCTCAAATTCAAATTTGGTCCTTATTTGTGACAGTGGACACAATTTTTTAACTAAGCCTGGGTAGCAATACAGATAGGACTTTTAACTTTTTATCTCCCCCCTATACACATTCAGCAAGACACAAGGTAGGGTTGACCCTTTACCCCTTCTTCCCCTGGTACAACATTCAGTTCTCCATCTCACAGATTTAACCTTATAAACACTACAGTGTCCATGTCAACATAGAGGACAGTTCTTTTCTGACCACATACGTATTGCATTGCTGCCCAATAAACCACTGGCCCCCTGGAAGGTTTATCCCCCTTCAGGACCAGGCCATTGTTTTGCGATACAGCACTATGTTATTTTAAATGACAATTGGGTGTCATACGATGCTGTACTCAAATAAAGTTGATATCCTTTTTTTCTCACAAATAGAGCTTTCTTTTGGTGATATTTGATCACCTCTGCGGTTTTTATTTTGTGCACTATAACCAAAAAACGACCGACAATTTTGAAAATAAAAAACAATATTTCTTACTTTCTGTTATAAAACCAAGGCAATAATTTGGAAAAAAAATCAAATTACTTCATCAATTTAGACCAAAAGTTATTGGGTCTGCAAACTATTCGATAGATTTACAGATTTTTTATTTATTTTATTTATTTTTTACTAGTAATGGCGGCGATCACAGGACTGCGACATTGCGGCAGACAAATTGGACACTAAGTGACACATTTTGAGGACCAGTGACACCAATACAGTGATAAGTGCTAAAAATATGCACTGTCACTATGCTAATGACACTGGCTGGGAAGGAGTTAACATCAGGGGCGATCATAAATATAATAGGCAAGATAAATATGTGCCTAGGGAGTGCTTGTACTATGGGAAGGCAGAGATCTGTGTTCCTGCTTTGTAGAAACACAGGATCACAACCTTCCCTTCTCACAGAACGGTAATCTGCCTTGTTTACATAAGGAGACTGGCGTTCTGCCTGTGTCCTGAATGATCGGCAGGGCCCGGCAGACATTGTGTCAGCTGGATTGGCTCCTGCTGAGTCCAGTCACAGTGGGAGCGGGCCACCGGTGGCACACATGTGCGCCCCTGTCCCGGAAGTGCAGAATCAAGTACAGGTATGGGATTTTGCACAGGAGAGCGGCCTTGCCACAGTATTTACACAGTATACGGTCAGCAAGCGGCTAACCAATGTGCACAGATGGCTAACACTAACTAATACATAAGTAGTTTTTGAGGTAGCTGTTCTGGGCTTTTATGAGGCAATACAACTCCTACTTTGTGGAAGTGCTGAGATGTCCTATCCAACTACTATCTCAATGAGCTCAGCCATTAGGACCTAGAAACAAATACAAAATACAGAACCAACATAGTCTCCTCAGACTCCACGACGAATTATTCCAAAGCATTCTCCAGCACATTCCAAAGATTCTCAATGGGGTTAAGTTCTGGACTCTGTGGTGGCCAATCCATGTTAGAAAATGATGTCTCATGCTCCCTGAACCACCCTTTCACAATTTGAGCCCGATGAATCCTGGCATTGTCATCTTGGAATATGCCCGTGCCATCAAGGAAGAAAAAATCCATTGATGGAATAACCTGGTCATTCAGTATATTCAGGAAGTCAGCTGACCTCATTCTTTGAACACATGCAGTAACTATGCAATACGACAGTTACCGCATGCTTAGTTTAGTTAGTTGCTTAGTTAATTCCAGGTGGCAACTATTTTTTTTGGCCAGGCAGTGTGTATAGGCTGAAGTAATAACATCTCTTTGTCTGGAACATCATATTCAGATATGACCTTTTTTTATAGGACCATATTAACTATACAAATATTATGCAACTGCATAATAGTGCATTTTAATCAAACAGTACACCTCACACGCAAATATTTACCCCAAGATTTGAAAAGGTCAAACAACCACATAGAATCCTTCATTCTTTGTGTACTAAAATACACCACATCTCAAAAATACAGTATTTCAAATTGAGAGTTTAACCGGTTGCCGACCGCCGCACGACTATATACTGCGGCGGTCAGCCCCGGCCAGGCAGAGTGACGTATCGGTACGTCACTCGCCTGTCACTGACTTGCGAGCCTATAGCGAGCGGGCGCGCGCCCGCCGAGGCGCGCGCCCGCCGCGGCTCGTTCACAGGCAAGTCAGTGCGTGTGACCGGCGGACTCGATGTCCGCCGGCCACACTACGATCGCTCCTGTGAAGGGAGAAAGACAGAGCAGCTTGTGTAAACAAGCTGCCTGTCAGTTCTCCCTGTGTAAAAGTAAAGATCTGACCGTTCTACTATGTAGAACGGTTGATCTTTGCTTTTACACCAATAGGAATGTCCCTACACAGTAGAAAGCACGCCCCTAGGACACACTTAACCCCTCCCTTCCCAATAAAGTTAACCCCTTCCCTGCCAGTGTCATTTTTGCAGTAACAGTGCATATGTATAGCACTGATTACTGCAGTAATGTCACTGGTAACCCCAAAAGTGTCAAAAATGTCAGTCAAGGGTCCGATCTGTCCGCCGCAATGTCGCAGTACCGAAAAAAAAATCGCAGATCGCCGCCATTACGCGTTAAAAAAAAAAACACCAAAAATGACAAAAATCTTTCTCTTTGTTAGTAAACGCGATAACTTTTGCGCAAACCAATCAAAATACGCTTTTTGCGATTTTTTTTACCAAACATAGGTAGCATAAAACAAATTGGCCGAAAAAGGTTAAAAAATTTTGATTTTTACTTTTTTTTTTGGGGAATTTCATATAAAAAAATGTGAAAAATATTGTTATTTTTGCAAAATTTACGCTCTTTTTTTGTTTATAGCGCGTGATCAAAAAATCGCACAGGTGATCAAATACCACCAAAAGAAAGCTCTGTTTGTGGGAAAAAAAGGACGTCAAATTCGTTTAGGTACAGCGTCGCACGACCGCGCAATTGTCCGTTAAAGTCACGCAGTAAAAAATCGCAAAAAAACCCCTGGTCCTTTAGCAGCCAAATCCTCCGGGGCTTAAGTGGTTAAAACCATGAAATAGTTGTGGCTAAAGACACTGTTAAAAAATTAGTTACAAAAATCACAGAACATTAAAGGAAATGTATATTTTTTTTTAATGTAAAGCAGCTCATCTAGATGTAAATAAGATATTTAATATTAAGTATTGCTTTTTAAACCCTATTTCTATGTATACTTTGTAACTTTACATATACCTCTGGGCAGCCATATTTGCTCATTTCAAATGCTTCTTAATTTGCAGTGCAGCACAATGGTTAGGCTCAGCTGCTCCTTCTCAAAGTTTAGTTCTGTGGGGTTAATTTACTAAAGGAAAATAGGCTGTTCACTTTGCAGAGAATAGTGAATGTGATGAATTCTCACCTTGCAAAGAATACTCAATTATGTGCAAGGAAAATAAAAGAAAGAGCATTTTTGTTTGCAGATAATTGAATGATGGAAGTAAGCAGATCTTCATCTCACTCATTAGGCTTCGGGGATAATTCCCTTGCAAAATGCAGATTGTCTTAGCAAATCAACCCCTAGATGTCTGCCTACTCATTGTAGACAATTCACTACTTACCATGTAAGGAATTAAATCATGGGAAAACACAGATGTAAAATTGTTTTAAAAGACTGAAAAGGGAGCTTTAGCCAGTTCCAAAAAACTGTAGCTACTTTGAACAGACACTGACCTGTCCAAGGATCCATTACTCCTCCCCTGGAGCATTCCTGGCATTGGCATGTTAACCATGGGAACTCAGCTAAAATTTCTTGCGGCTTCACAGCCGGCTTTCCACTGCGAATGCTGCATTGCACCTTGTGAATGGTCCCATAGACTCCTGGGATCTGTGATGGGCCCCACAACATTGAGGACAGGGAAATGAGTGGGAACCTGCCCAAGCTAGGTGCCCGTTCCACAAAAAAAACATTTCAAAATATGATAGGGGAGGAAGAGTGGAACTTACCTTTTGGGTGAAATTCCACTTTAAGCAGGCAATTACTAAATATGACACAATCTAAAGATTCCTAAATAAAAGACCACAAGCAGAAAAGGAGTATTTTTTTCACCCATGATCAATGCCTATGTAACAACTACCGTAAAAAATGTTAAACATTTTTTTTTATATATATATATATATATATTTTTAAAATATTTAAAAAATTGAAACACACGTTCCACTAGTTGTTTTACTCTGTTAAAACATCTGTTGAAATTGTGATGGAAAGAAAAAGGTTGCCTACATCAAAGAAAAAATGCAGTTGCGTTATCTGACTGTGACAGTTTGTTTCAATTTCCCAGCTGATGGATACTTTTTTTTAAATACATATTCATGGTTTTTCAAGCAGAAAATCTGCAGTCTTCAGATTTGATCAGTGTCACCTAAAAAAGCATGGAAATTGTCTTGTTTTCTCCAAATTTAGAATTTGTATGTGTAATTCAGGTGTCAAACGGCCTCACTACTGTTGTTTTAGACAACACTTTAGAACATTAGAGAGCGGATTGCAACAACGCAACTCAGCACAAAGGTGTAATATTATACAGGTTTGGTAATTCCATGTTCACCTCAACAACAAGTCCAATCAGGGAAAATGTGTAATCTTTTATAACAGAGCCAACAGGTTCACAGGTATAACTGCACAATGGCTAACCGCGACACTATCTGCCTGGAGTTTGCCTGTTCTCCCTGTGCCTGCGTGGGTTTCCTCCCACACTCCGAAGGCATGCTGGTAGGTGAACTGGATCCTGTCTTAATAAGCCCTACTATGTGTATGTATGAATGTGAATTAGGGACCTTAGATTGTAAGCTCATTGATGGCAGGGACTGATATGAATGTACAATATATATGTGAAGCGCTGCATAAATTGACAGGGCTATATATGTAAGTAACTATAATAAGTAAATACAAAATAAACTGTAACCAAGCCTCAAAACCAAGTGTGCTCTGACCTCTGCTACCACCTACCAGGCATTTGTACATAGCTGCTATTTTGTTGTTACCCCTGCTAATTCAGAAAAAGTGAAGGTTGCCCCATGCATTGTAATAATGTACATGTTGAGTCAACTTGATAACTTACCTGTAATGCCAGGGCCTGCTGTGCAAATCATATTTTCCTGCTTTAAAGTGAACCTATGAGTCATTTTGAACTTTCAAACGAGTAGGTATTATGAGGTGTTTGCTATAACACTTATTAGCCAGGAAGCCTTCCCCTGTGTGCCCAAATGATTTAGCTTCTCTGGGTTTATTTACTAAAACAGGAGAGTGCAAAATCTGGTGCAGTTCTGCATAGAAACCAATCAGCTTCCAGATTGTATTGTCAAAGCTTAATTGAACAAGCTGAGGTTAGAAGCTGATTGGCTACCATGCACAGTTACACCAGATTCTGAGTGTGCCAGTTTTAGTAAATCTACCCCACTGTATCACTAGGGACTTGACTTCATGTATTTCTGGATTATGCTCTACCCATCTGCTCACACCCTAGCCATTAAGACTGCCTTTAATAACCACTGGAATGTTCCCATTCTATAGAGAAAATGGCAGTTGGCAAGTGCTTAGCTCAGAGAGCAGACTGCCTAGCAACAAAACAGAAATAAATCAGAGAAATGCACAAGGAGGGTTTTCTAATTATAAAGTAATAGAAAACACCTTTTGGTACTAGTTTTTAGACAGGAGTTTTGTTTTTTAAGTTTGAAACGGCTGACACGTTCACTTTAACACAACGTGGTCCTTTGCTATGGCAAGCTTGCACTTTTTTGTATATCTTGATCTATGTCTTTATGTAATTCTAGGACATTCAATTAGAAAAAGGTGTATAAACACACCGCTACACTTCACTATTCTTATTTGCTTGAAATGTAGACAAGTTGTTAATACAGGGTATAGTATGCATGTAAAGATACAGCCGCTGTGTGCAGACATAATGGTCTACAGAGCAGGAAAAAACAAGAATGAAAATGATAGTGGAACCTGAAGCTGAACCGAATATTTCCATGTTTTACAGAATGAGCACGTGTGCTGCGTGCTTTTAAGCACTGCCGTGAGTTGCCAACATGGAATGCCTTCTGGATGGCAGTCTCTATTCATTCTGATGAAACAGATGTGCTGTCTTCTCTGGATAACATTAAATGCTGTGCAAAATAATTTAAGCAGACACAATGAAAAATATGAATATTTGTGGTGCACAGAGACAGCTTTCAAATGTGCATCTTGCTCTGTATTTTGCTGATGAAAGCAAACATAAAAACCACACAGAGAAATTAATACTTAAGAAAATAAAAATTCAATTAAACACCTTTCAGATACCAAGTTGTATAGTTTGGCATCTAATTTTAAATCTACAATACCAGTTTAACATAAAGTATGCAACCTAATATATGTGTAAAAGACAGAAGGAAAAACACACCTAAACAAATGACCTTACTGAGTAATTATGGGTCATAAAACATCACTAAACCAGTTAGAATATTTCAGATCTGTACAATGTTGAATTCTCCAAGACTTGCGTGTAAATTTAGAATTGCAAGTTGACCTATTTTTATGTGTGCTGAAAGTATGTGATTTCTATATATACACTGTAAATCAAAGTACCAATTTACAGTACAGACACAACAAAGTGTAGCTATGTAATAACCTGAATAATACAACTTTATACATAAATCCTCCCAGGAGTAGCTACATATCTACAATGTTTAAAGAGGAAGTAAACCCTCCTCAGGAAGTTGTACCTATAGGTAAGCCTATATTAAGGCTTACCTATAGGTACTGTAAATATCTCCTAAACATGTACCGTTTAGGAGATATTTACCTTTAATGCAGCCAGTGACGTCACTGGCGCATGCGCTCTGAAGGAACGGCAGATCGTGCCGTTCCTTCAGAGCCCCGTGCCGTGACCGTCGGCTCCCGCGCGCGTGCGCGGGAGTGACGTCACCGCGGCTCCGGCCAATCAGATGGCCGGATGCCGCGATCCCGGAAGACGGGCGACTATACATGTCGCCCGTCATACAGGTAAGCGGACGGCACGGCGGGGGCTCGTTCTGAGGTAAGTAT